>NC_143588.1:119194020-119551507 GCF_048544385.1 Mastigoproctus giganteus
TGCATTTATTAATATGAAAACCATTAACTATTATTTTCTTTTGTATCGATTCAATAAATCACATTTTATTGGGAATTGGCCAAATCATATACAATTCACTTTTTCTCCAAATAATTCGTATTGGACAACCGTCAAAGCCCTAGACCGCAGATGTGAGTCAAAAACATGTATTTGGGATCCCTTCCCGTGGTTATGAATTGCTAGATGGAAATGTCAATGGTTCTCCATCCTGGAAGAAGCTGAAACCTTGCGGTTCAGGAAAGGTTCGAAATACAAGCATAATAATATTAAAAATGAAAAGAAATATATCGCCCTGCAATAAATTAGACATTTCATTCCCCCCACAACAGTAATTAATTTCTTAAGGACGAGAGTGATGTTGAATTAAAGGATCATTAATGTAGTTGGAATGCTGTTTTAATCTTATAATTATTTCTATATTACATAAGGGAATTAATATTTATATTAGAAAATTAAATATCAGTTATATGTATATAATCCGATTGAACTTTTCTTCCAATCTACTGCTTGTTTTGATGTATCCATTTATTGCTAGACAGAATGTTAGTGATAGGTCTAACTACTGTTTGATGAGGGCACCAATAAATTCTGAATAGGATCAATCACAGCCGCGATTCTAGTTTTTAATGGATAATCCAATTACTTTGTAGGTAATTTTAAAAGAGATAATAATTACTTTAGATAGACATCATTACATAGATATTTGTAGTATTTATAAAACAGAGCATAAAAGCAAATAGTGGTAGCATCACAAGAGAAAGCCCAGACTGTTCAGTTCAAATTAAACCAAAACAAATTATATTTAAGCTGTTTTTGAAATATTGCAGTAATATGTGCTTGAAAGGGTTCCACCATTTATTAATTTTTATTTGATCATTCTTTCCTTTAATCATTGGATATTTTTACAAAAGGGAAAATATATAATTTTGCTTTCGTGTCTTATCTTTCAGCAATGTTCCATAAAAATTGATAAATTACTGTGACTTGCCCGCAAAACAGTATTTGTTCAACGCACGTCTTGAGAATTAATTAACCTTACATCCAGAATAATTCAAATCGTTCTTTGTCGTATTTGTATAGGAGAGTGTTTCACTAAAATCATTAATAAAATCTTCCTTTAGTTTCGTGAATTCCATTCAAAAATATTTCATTAATTCCTTTTTTTGCATTAACTGTTTTGTTCCGATAATAGTTTACTTTCTATTAACTATAATTTGGATTTATATTTATGGATTTACTTTGGAAGGAATGCAAAACTAAACCAATAAACAACTCCCAACGAATTCCATGCATCAACTGAATTAAAAAAAAATTCCAAACTGGAATATAGTTTTGTTAATTTTGTAAATTTGCAAATATTAATTGGCATACTAATAAACATTATTTATATTATAAACGTAATTTCTATTCTTAATCCATTTCACGAATGGATTGCGTTTTTGCAGAGAAAACAAAAATTGAATACTACCTGACTTCAATTAACTGCGGCCTAGAGTGACAGGAATTCTTTAATTGGAAGATAAAGAGCAATAGCCCTCGTCTGTAGATGGAATTATTTCTTCCTGATACGGTTCATCGAAAGAAACCGAGGAATTCGTTGATATAGAAGATGCTGCTGCTTCTTCTTCTTCTACTGTCGAAGCAAGAGACAAAGACCAAGATATGTTCCAGCCACTGGACACGGAAGATTCGTCCGCGTCGTAGTCGTAACTGGAAGGACATGAACTGCAACTGACGGGAGTTGAACTTCGTGTTCTTAGAAACGATTGCTCTTCTTCATCGTCATTTCTGAATTTTTCAGCGGAATCTAATGAAGAGACAGGAAAGAGAAACATTATTTCACTTTCCATGTAATTTTCGCTTTGATTGTAAATTGGAAGGGAAGAATTGAGATCATTACCTGAACTGATGGAAAATTCATCGCAGTCTTCTATAGGATCATATAAAAAGGAATCCATGGCGGTTATGCAGCCTAAAGTGAAAAAGAAAATAGATATTGCTGTGAGAATCTTATGAAATTCAATGAAAGAGTGCTTAAATAGAAACAATAAATCTGATATTATTATAAATATTGGAATAAAAAAAGTCTTACCTTTGTTTTTGACAAAGATTTAAAATACTTCTAAAATAGGCGTCTACTACAGCAACTCCTGTTCACTACTCAAGTAATGGAGTGAAATGTGTTGTTGAACTAATCTTTATCCAGGTCTGGTGTTGTGCCTATCATGCGATTGGCTAACGACAAAACCGGTCTGGATTTCTAGCCAACCATAAGTTAGCTTAGCCCTGGTCATGTGATATTCTGGAAAGTTCTAAATGTTGAAATCTTAATCTCCCTGATTGAGCCTTTAATCCCTCATGGGAATTAAATTCTCTTTTTTTTATATAAGCCTAATGGCTTTTTATATTTCTATTGAACAATTTTGATATATACTGCAACTCACAGACTATGGCCCATGTAAATTTGCAACGTAATACAAATAAATAAATACACAGTAAATAATATTAAATTTTTATAATTCCAGAAATTAAAACAATATTAAAATACAACTGGAATCACAATTTTAGCACTGTAAGCCTTGAGCTATGATTATATTAAGACTATGAAACAAATGGTATGACTAGTAGCATAGATGCAATTTAAAAACAAGCCAAAAGCCATTGTATAGCACTCTACAATCGACGGTGGTATTCATTAAATAACTATCGACTTCTCAAATAGTTATATGCCTCTTATTCGAAAAGTATGAGAAAGGCATAGTATTAGGGTCAGGCGCCACCTGTGGTTTCCCACATCTGCGCTATGAGAAAGGCAATGACTTGAGCTGTTATACTTTTTGGGGATTCTGCATCTTCAAAGTAATTTATTACTTTCAATAAACAATAGATATTTTTGGGGCAGAAGACCTGAACATGCTAATCGGTACGTTACTTGGATGGTAACTAAGTGGAAGCAGGATAAATTGCCTTCAGCTCTTTTGTAAAGCTAACCCAAGGAATAAAACTATTCAGTTTGTAATTGTCTGAAAAGTGAATACACAAGATCATTGGACTGTACTTGTGGTAGTTTGTACCAAACTGCAAAGAAAATAAAGAGGAATTTGAAGTGCATCTTCTACGAGCATGAAATGTTATTACACTTAATTAATTCTTTGTTACTTCAATGACTTTGGCTACTCTGTAGAAAAAATAGCAGACCAAGGTAAAAATTAATTCTAATTCAATAGGAACCCATAAAATACACTTTCGGTAAATATTATTGATCGATTCGATTTGTAACCATGAATGGTTTTTTAGTTATATTTAATATTATATAAATTATTATAGTTTACGAAAAGTTACTTATAAATAGCAATGAGCAAAAAAATTACTGAGATGGATAAGCTCGCTTATTTTGAAACAATAATTCAGTCTTGGCATAATATTGGAGAGTGAAGAGCTAATGGAAGTTTCAACGTCGTTTAGTGAAGAACGGTATTTCGTTTTAATTACCATTAATGTTGAAATTGCTCATTAACAGAAATATGTGGCCCTCGTGGGTAGTTCGAATCCTTTCAATCAGGTGAGAATTTTTATGGGTCTTTTTCTCAACGTGGCTGAGTCAGATGAGGGTAGAATGGTTTTTTCTTTCCCCGGAAACTCGGATTTTTCATCTCGCAATATAGAAAATCAGCCTTATAACACACTCAATTTACAGACAATATTCAAGGAGCAACGTTGCCTTAGTCGCTGATGATCCGAAAACCCCACTACAACAACAACAAATACGTGGTTGCAAATTGTAGGAGACAGATGGTGCTAATTCAGAGAGTACTGGGTATTCGACCTTAACGCTAAGCCAAAATACATTCAAAATTTGCTTTGAAAATTCAAGGTTTAAGACTTGAATCTCTGGAAAGCTCCACAAATTCTTTCTGAGCATTCAATGAGAGATGTTGTAAATACAGAATGGAAGGTTGTAATGTATAATAATTTCAATGCTTTTATTGATATTGCCAAATTCACTTGGATATTAAGCACGATTCCTTCCTTGTCATGCTGTATTCAAAGCATCCATGCATAAGAAAACAGTTTTAATAAAACGGAATCCTTTGACATTTTGATAATCTTCGGTAAATTTTTATACGGCGTCGATGTCTTTCTTGATAATGATGATACTTTTATAGACTTCACCAGTAGGATACCTTTGGATCCTTTCACACAGCTCTAAGTCATATTTAGTCAGGTTTCTATATTTGCAGACGTCATCTGAAAAATGCGTTCTTACGATAACATCTTCCTGTGATCCTATTGGATATTGTTAAATAAATCATGGATAGTATACCGTGGGCTTTCCGGAAGGCAATCTACACTGCTCACAGAACTATATGTCCACCCATGCCGTAACTTTCAGATTAGTAGTACTTGTTCTGGCATATGATGCAAGCAAGGTTACACAATCAGCAACAATAAGAAGAAGAAGGAAAAACACTTCCTTACTTCTCCTCCATTCCTTACAATAAGTAATGTACTTCTTCCTTAACTTCTTCAAACTATCGACATTCACGACACCAGGTGGTAGTTTGTTCCAACTGCAATTATTCTCTAGCTAAAGGCCAGAGTGCGCCTGTCAAGCTCTCAGCTGCCCAACTAAACGCCAGAGCTCCTCTTTGGCATCGGGAAATCATCAGTCCAGAATTCGCTGGTCCTTCTGAGCTAGTTATTGTGGGTGATTTAATTATCGGGGAAACGAGAAATATATTGTGCATAGGTGAATTAGGACCCGAGTATCTCTGCAAGGGTCAAAGGTTGATGACGTTGTAGAGAAGATATCATCTTTTAAGGGCACCATAGGTGATATTGTTGTACACGTTGAAAGAAATGACATACAGGGATGGGATGCACTTAAATAGAAATGGTGCAAGAATACTATTATATTAGTCACCCAGTGAGTTATTATATATATTATCGGTATTGTCCGTAAATTGAGTGCGTTTTCTGGTCGATTTGTGACGCCTCAGAGTGACTAAATCAGTCATGGAACCACTAGGTGGCAGTGATCAGAGTGTACTGATGTGCGATATACTCAGACCTAATAACCTACAGTTTCCTCAGACAGTTTTGAAATTCGATATAGTGGGACCAACTGATCACGTTATCAACATTCAATTCCAAATGCATTCAAAGAATTAATTTTGGAAGCTACTAGGCTTCTCATACCAATTAAGAAATAATGTTCAAAGTTTAGGCCTAAATGGATGTCAGATGAACTAATGAGGCTCGCGGCAATGAATATAAATTCATGGGATACATATAAAATATTAAGTGAGAGAAGCTTGTGATAGAAATCAAATTATGCCCGTAATCAAGTCACAAAGGAGATTAGGCAAGGGAAGGCAGATTATGGGAAATCTTTCGCAAAGAAAAATAGCAAAGACTTCTTCACTTAAACTCTAGAAAGAAGGGGATGAATGAGACTGGTCCACTTGATATCTATGGTTTGATTGTTGACGCCCCAATTCACAAAGGAGGATCGAAGGATGAAGTGTAATTACAGACCTGTTAGTTTAACTTCTATTCCAGGGAAATTAATGAGACATTGATTAAAGAAGCACCGCAGGATCATTTAGACAAGACTGCATTTATAGTTCAGACTGAGCATGGGTTTCTTCTTGTTTGCCCAATTTGAATGGATAATGTCATGTGGTCACAAAGGATCTGGATGAAAAAAATATTTTTGATATCATATACCTGAATTTTTGGGAAGGCGTTTGATGCTGATGCACAGGGTAGACTGTTGTAAGTATCGGAAAGCAAGTTGCATTTGCCTTCGATACTTACAACAGTATCGGAAGGCAAATTGGGCAAGTTGTGCTATGGTAAATGGGCGGTTGTCTCTGTCTTCTTCCACTCATCTCAAGCCTAGTGGTCTTCTCCCACCTACTCAAGTGTTTCCTTAGACCACCAGGCTTTCGCAAACCTGGTGGACTCTTAATACTTCGGCTCATAGCTGCTTCTTTTCTGTTTTGATTTTCTGTTCTCAAATGGTAGCGGGCCCTGTAAATTCCACTGGTTGATGATGACGTAAGCTGTGTGTCACTCGGAGGAAGGCTGTATGTAGGTTGAGGGTGGGAATACCGACCAGACATGACCAGATCGTCGGTCGATCTGGTTCTGTCGACCAGAAACCAAGGTGGTATGTTTTGAAACAAATGACTAGCCATTTATCTTGCACCATATTACAGACACCCGGGCCTGAGAGCTCTTCATGTTAGAGGCTGTCTCCAGGTAACCAAGATGTGTCGGTTATCTGGTGGCACTTTCTGTTGTTGAAGTATTCGATAAGGCATTTATAAATTTTTTGTGGGGAATGGGCCAACTTGACTCGGCTGATAATGCAAACCTCCAGACTGAGTCAAACGCGCTCTTGTTTCAATACCTGAAGGAAACAGCCAAGTTTCCTTCAGGTATTGAATAATAACAAAACTAATTTTACTCTGAAGTCGTATTCATAAAATAAACTGCTCTTTATTATGTTTTGTTAATCCAAATTTTGTATATATTTTAATACAGTGTACTAGTTTTGTACTGATTCTCGCAATATTGTATAGCCAATTCTATTGTTGGGATTTGGCGAGCAGACGTGCGTATTGGACTTCTTCATAGCAACAGCAAAGATGTATAGATAAGAGCGGATTAGTGAAGTAGAGCAGGATTTCAAAGGTTATTTAGCATATTATAAAGTTTATATTGATAAGTTTTTTCCGGTAATAGTTCGATTTTTGTATTATTATAAATATAATTTTGAATGTTTCTTTTATTAATAATTAGTAAATTTTAAAATGGTTATTACAAGATCCGCCTTGAACACTTCCTCAGAGTGTACCATGACTCATACGGAAATAGCCGATAGCGATTTCCGGGTGAGTCAGGATTTTATCTTTTGCACAACCTGTGGAATGTATCCCAAGGTCAACCTAGTGAATAATCTTAGCTCACTTGGGGATTCTTTTCTTTGTCACCGTTGTAAGGAATGCACCAATATTAAGTTACAACTTGGTGCATTGCTAGAACAATTTGAGTCACTGAAAAAACGAATAATGTATTTGGGAGCTCTCAGGGCCTGAAGACTCTAGTAACCCAACACGTGATACACTCCCGATTCGAGCCCCAGAACAGAATAACCAAGTGCAAACTACTCTGATTCAAAAGGACTTAGTTTTGTTAGGAGACTCCATTGTCAAAAATGGGAATTATTTTTTGTAATAAGGATAGGTGGACTAGAACCAGGGTATGTCTACTGGGAGCAACTATTAATGATGTCACCAACAGACTGTCAGATTTTGCGGGGGAGTGGGGAGAATATTCATGTGGGGACTAATGACATTAAGCATATACGATCTGAAGATTATAATGAGTGGGAGTAATCTACAGGCCAGGGAGATCATCTACATCCAATAAGACGTGAATGTCTTATGGGTGATTTTAATTTGCCTCTAATTGAGTAGAGCAAATGGGAAGGAAACTCCACATGGAGGATTAAATTTTTAATACAACTAGATGATTGTCAGCCATATATCATGAACCAGATGATATATGGCTGACAGTAGAGGAACCAGTAGCAGGAAGTGATCACAGAGTTCTACAGTGAATGATGAAGAGAGAGGAAGCAGTAGTTAAAGGCAAAGGAATAGGTTATGATTTCAGGAAAGGAAAGTACGACGGCTTAGGATGCTACATGGCCTCTATTACCTGGATATATTTTTCACAGAGAGCGGATTCAATTGAATTTTGATATACCTTTAAAACATTAATCACAGAATCCTTGAATGCTTATATACCATTAAAAAATACTCCACGAGGAGGATTCCAAGTTGGATGAATAGTGAAGTTGCCACATTACTTGAGCAGAAAAAGACGGCACTGAAACTTTACAGAGCAATGAAAAGTACTGAAGCCTATAACAGTTACAAATTAATCGATAATAATGCCATTGAAAGGGTGAGGCTAGCAAAGGTAGATTATGAGAAATCCCTGGCAAAGAGGAATTCTTTACATATATTAATGCAAAGAAGAGAAGTACAAACCAGATTGGACCTTATGTGATGGACGTGGGATAGTATTAGATGCCCCAGCTGAAGTTTCAGATGAACTCAACAGTTACTTTTCATCGATATTTACAGAAGAAAAGCTCTTTACGTCAATGAGAAATTATGGCAGTGAAGTTGAAAAAAATGTAATTAATGTTGAAATTTCACACGTTCGTTTAATGAAAATACTTTCGATCCTACAGGTCACCATGGCTCCTTGGGTTGATGGCGTTTACCCTATAACCTTAAGGGAGGCGACAAGTGAGTGCACTGAACCACTGAGGCTAATTAGGAGAGCATCTCTGGACTTGGGTGTGATTCCGTTGGATTGGAAAAGTGCCAATGTATCTTCAATACATAAAGGCTGTTTTAAGAGGGAAGTGGGAAATTACCGGTCGGTTAATCTAACTTCAAGTGTAAGGAAAATCATGGACACAATGATCAAGGTTGGAATTCAGCATCATTTAGATAGAAATGGAATTGTGATGGACACATGGTTTTGTAAAGGGAAAATCATGTTTAACTAATCTTGTTAGCTATTTTGACAGAGTCACTCAATAGCTGGACTTAGGAAATAATATTCGACATTATTTGGATTTCAGCAAAGCATTTGACTTAGTCTCACATGAGCAGTTCCTTTATAAGCTGGAACAGGTTGGAATCGGAGACAAATTTCTTAAATGGATGTATCTTCAGGGCTACTAGCAATTGCGAAATTTGTGATAGATGGCAGAGAGTTGTGATAAATGATTATTCTCCAGATTGGGTTGATGTGAGAAGTGGGGTTCCCAAAGATCACTATTAGGACCACTGTTGTTTTTAATTTTCATAAACGACATTGATGAAGGGATAGAGGGCGTGATGTCTAAATTTGCAGATGATGTAACCATTTGTAAAGTAGTTAATCATCACCGCCAAGCAGAGCTTCTTCAGAGGGACCTGGATAGACTTGAGGAATGGTCAGAAAAATGGCAGCTATTCTTTAATCCAGCAAAGTGTAAGATATTGCACTTGAGAAACAGTAACCCAAAATAACTTATTCACTTTAGTGGAGTTGAACTAAAGCCATGATGTCCTGTCGATGATTTATCGAAAAATTGCTAGTAGAGATAAGCACGTGATAATCCCATTATATAAGGCCATTTTTAGACCACACTTGGAATAGTGTTCAAGTATGGAGACCGCACCTAAGACATTGTGCTTGTTGAAAGTGTCCAAAACGGGTAACTGGCCTGGTGAGATCGGCAAAACGCCATCCATATGAGGAAAGATCGAATATGTGGCACCTTAGAGGGGACTTTATTTAAGGCTCTGAGACGCATAAGCAAAATGAATGAAGACGAAATTTTCACGATTATAAATGATTGTAGAACATAATTTAAAGTTATGGTTGGGGAGCGATGTTTAGAGTGGATTTCAGGAAGTTTTATTTTAGCCAGTGAGTTTTTTGTATATTATTGGAATAAGTTACCTACATGGGTGGTAGAGTGTAGGGAAATTCAGAGGTTAGCTGGGTAGTTACCTAAAGGAGGAGGGAAACGCATAGGTTGCTGTTTCCTTTTCTCGTATTATTATTATTTTTAAAATTTTCTTCTTATTATTTTATTGTATTATTATTATTATTTGTCTGGGGCAGCATAAGCCATAGGCTTCCTTCCACCTTGTGGCCATTGCTAGTAATAATATTAATACTAATTCTCAGTGTTCTTACCTAGGGTTTAGTTTCTGCATGCCTGTGAGAGAGAAGTTTGTAAATAAATATTAGCTGTACGCGAAAATTTCGCAATTGCCAGTAGAGTTTTTCTCTAGGTCTTCTATTATTTTTTCTTAACAAGTTTGTGCGAACGTCAAAATTGTTAATCAGTTAAATAGTTAAAGTGCAAATTCTTAATCAGAAAAAAAAAGACTTTTCAATTAGACAACGGTTAGTTTAACATCTTCCTGTGGCTCCATCTATGAACTCAATGTTGAACTATTCTCGTTTGTACTTCAAACGTGGCTTGTTCCGTAAAATTAAACTATTCGCAATTATTAAATTTTAACAACTTTCTACACAACAAGGAAGAAATATCTTCAATTGGAGACCAGTTCCAGCCCGATCGTGTAAGCCTATCGCTCACACTGACTGTCGAAAGAAAACGGCTTCTGATGTGGGAGGGTTGGAGCATCGAGTAAGAAGTGGATTTCCCTGAAAAATCATTCTAAATTGGATTGCAGCAAGTTTTCTTTTACAAAGAGAGTTCTTCATACTGGCTTAGAGACTTGTGTTTTTAACACAGGATTACAGTGCGGAGTTGAACTCTCTTCCCAGTGCCACCCAACCTTAGATCGATATACACTGGTGTTCAAAACAAGTTCATCAACTACGAATTTCACATTTCTAAAGCTTTTTCGCGATGTTATGTTACATTAATGACACAAATAGAAAAGTAAACAAAAGATATTTATTAATAGTTAAGGCAAAGCTAAGTAATATTTGACAGTGCTCTAAAAATAATCCAAAATGAGCATTTACAACCAACATACAACAGTTTTGCTAAACACGACGAGAATTATGGCTGAAATGTTATTAGAATTTGCTTCAGTTTATCATTTTAAATGGAAAACAAAATGAAAAGTTCACCAGGTGCAAACTAATATTTAGTTGAACCGCCTCAGGCCCTGATGACAGCAGCACGCCATCGAGGCATTGACAAGATCAATTTCTGAAGATAATCAACTGATAGTTCATGGTTCCAAACACGAATTATGGCTTCCTGAAGTTCACGAAGGGTCTTTGGTTTCTTTCTGGCAACTGCCGATTCCACACGATGCCAACAGTTCTCTATAGGATTCAGGTCTGGCCGGGCTGTTTTCTGGCCAGCTGTAATGGACCGTTCTTCCAACCATTTTTTCGCCTGTAACAAATGTAATCACATTGCTGTCAAACATCTGATGCAGAATTGAAGCTAAAGTAACTACAGAAGTGCCTACTTACACTTTTCGCCCGATGACAAGGAGCAGAGTCGCCCTGAAAGATGCAGTTACTTTTTTTCAGCTTGAAATAGTCTGTAATGGTTGGCAGCAATTTGCCTTCCAATACAGCCAGGTATCCATTGGCATTTATGGAACCTTTTATAAACTGCAGGTGATACGAAATGCATCCCCCATATCATCTGTCTGGTAGGGAACTTCATTGTAGACATCATACAGTCTGGATAGTGTTCTTCACCATCTCTAAGGTGAATCGTTTGTCTCCCCTCAAAGCCATGCAGGTAGAATTTCTTCTTATTCGAGAAAATAACTGACTTCCACTGCTCGGGGGTCTTTGACATGCTCCTTACACAAAATTATTCGGGCCTTTTTCATCTTTTGTGTGAGGAGGGGTATGACGGGCTACAAGACCATGTTTGAAGAACCGTTTTCCGATTGTTACTGCACTTGCTACCACTCCTGTATGTTCTTCCCATTCCTTTTCAGCTCAAACGCAGAAACTCTACTGTTTTTAAGGCATAAGCACTTCGAAATGCGGTCGTGTTTTGGCATAGAGACTCGGTTGCGTCCGGTTCCTATTTTTCCTATCAGCAGAACCAGTATTCTTGAGTTGGGAAAGAAATCTACTCACTCTCGACTAATTACAAAACACTCTATAAGCAATAAGATGGGTAGAACATCCTTCCTCACGTAAAGCAACAATAGCACTGTTTCAAAATTCAAGTTTTAAGATTTGAATCGCTGGAAAGTTCCACAAATTCATCCCGAGCGATGTTGTAAATACAGAGTGGAAGGTTGTAGTGGATAATAATTTTAATGCTTCTATTGATATTGCCAAGTTCACTGGAAATTAAGCACGATTCCTTGTCGTGCTACGTTCAAAGCATGCAGGCATATGAAAGCAGTTTGAATAAAACGGGATGCTTTGACATTTTGTTAAACTTCAGTAAAATTTTATACGGTGTTGATGTCTTTGCTCATAATGATATTTTTATAGACTTCACCAAGAGGATATCTTTGGACTCTTTCAAACAGCTCTAATTCATATTCAGTCAGGTTTGTATACTTGCAGACTTCATTCAAAAATGGATGTCCCGAAAACCTATTAACAATGCTCACAGAACTCTGTGTCCACCTATGTCTTAACTTCCAGATTAGTATTACTACCGGCATATGATGCAAGCAAGCAAGGAAACATAATCAGCACCAATAAAAAGAGGGGGAAAAAACCACTTCCTTAGTTCTCTTCCATCTCTTATAATAAGTAGTGTACTTCTTTAACTTCTTCGAACTACCGATATTCACGACACCAGGTGGTAGTTTGTTTCAACTGCAATTGGTGTCTGGTTAAAAGAGAGAGGACCTGTCAAGTTCTTAGTTGCCGAACTCAACGCCAGAACTCCTCGTTGGCACAGGCAATCTTCAGGGCAGAATTCGCTGGTCCCACAGGAGCTATAGGAAAGAGAAAACCAAGTTTTTTAGATGCAGAGGAAGCAATATTTGTAATGTGCTTGTGCCAAGAGAGATTTGAAGACAGGGTAATCCCCAAAAGAGATATATCAACTTGCATAGAAATCGGAGTGTCACTAAAGATAAGCATAGGAGCAGAAGAATCCGTTTCGTAAGATATAAGACAAGACCGAATTTTAGAAGGATTGAAATCAACTAAGTTGTCTTTGCCCCACTGGCGAATTCCCTGAAGATCGGCATTTAAGGAATTGGTAGCAGATTTTCGAGAAGTTGAAGCTGATTGAGCAGGACAAGGTTTCTCAAAATGGAAAGTGGAATGCAATGTGCTATCATGAGCAAAACTATGGAGAGGATTTCCAGTCAATGGAACAAGGTCATTAATATACAAAAGTAAAAGAGTGGGGGAGAGAATTGAACCTTTGTGGGACACCGGCATTAGTGGAGAATATAGAAGACAGAGAGCCATAGGCGCCTCCGTAGCCAGATGGGCAGGAGCAGCAGTGCGTAGCACACGCTTCTGGATTAGACCGGGGTTCGAGCCCGTCACCACCAAATACGGAAGATGCGGAAAGGTCAGGGAATGACCACCGCATATCCCGGAGCAATATGGCCTTAGTTGCTAATGCTCCTAAAAACCAAAAACAACAACAACCACAGAGAGCCATCGACCATCACCCTCAGAGAGAAAACTGGATATCAAGTTAGAAAAAACTGTTGGCAAACCATAAGAAGGAAACTTGGTTAGAATACCTTTATGGCAACCATGATCGAAAGTCTTTGAGATGTCAAGAGCAACTGCTTCTGTTTCACCAGCCGACCGGGCTAGCCGAGTGGGTAAAGTACCTGCCCGGCAACCCAAAGGTCGCGGGTCCGATTCCCGCCTCGGCCTTGGATCAAAGTACTGCAAAAACCTTGGGAGGTGCAATATGACCACAGAAGCCGATGCGCCAACAACTACCAAATCAATCAATCAATCTGTTTCAAGGAACATTTCCATTGAATTAGTCCATAAATGGGTAACATAAGCCAGAATATCAAAACTGGATCGACACTGACGGAATTTGTACTGGCGATCGTGGATCAGACAGAAGGTTTCTACGTAGTTTAAGAGTTGGCAGTTAATTGATTTCTCCATTACTTTAGAAAGAATAGAAGTAATTGCAATGGGACGATAATTGGATGGGAGGGATTTGTCACCCTTTTTAGGAACTGGCTGGACATGAGCAAATTTCCAAGTTGAAGAAAAAACACGTTTGGAATAATAAAGTGAAAAAAGGCGGCAAAGAACAGGAGCAAGTTCAAGACACGGGTTTTGAAAACAAGTGGAGAAATACCATGAGGACCTGGAGCTCTCTTAGAATCAAGAATGTCAAAATCCTGTTGACACTTTTTGGCGGAAGACCACAGTAGCTATTTAATGGATCGCGTTGGGAATGGTGGGATGTGTTTTACCAAGATCATTAATACATGAGTTGGAAGAAAAATGGGATGCTAGCAGGTCAGCTTTATCCTTGTTTGAAGTGATAATAGAACCACCGGGTTTTGAGAGAGGTGGGAGCAGAGATGCGCAAAATTTGCGGCCAATAGCTTTGATAAGAACCAGAATGCTCCACTACCATTAGGACAAGAAGTAATTTCAGGTTTTCTACTCTGAGCCTGTTCAAAATCTAGTTTGGACTGATTAATAACTGCTCCACAATTGTTGCGAGCTTTGGTGTAGGTAGAAAATGAAACTGAAGAATTGGAAACAAGCCATTTACGATGTGTAACATTTTTCTCTTGGACAGCCTTAGCACATTTATTGGAAAACCAAGGTTTAAATAAAGGACGAGATTTTAAAGTGGAGTGTGGATTAAAGGTTTTCATTCCTACAAGAATAATTTCATTGACACAGTTTTGAAACAGTAATCCGACCAAGTAAAAGAAGAAAACAAATCTCTCAGGTCATCCCATTTTGCATTCTTGTAAGGCCAAACAACACGAGGTTGGGAATAGCCATGAGATTAAGGCTCCATTGGAGAAAAGACAATGACCTAGTTGTTATCTGAGGTGCTTAATGACCACTCACTTCGATCGTGTACATAGAATGCTTGTGTTTGAGAAAAAGATCAAGCGTGTTGGCTGTGTGGTTAGGATTATCCGGTATTCTTGTAGGTAAATGAACAATCTGTGCAAGGTCATTAGAAATTGCAAAAGCCTCAGCATCTCGACCTGCTGGGTCGGTGTGACTAGAAATTCGGAAGCCAGCTGGAGTTGTGAAGATTAAGATCACCAAGGAAATTTACCTCACTGTTAGGAAAGGTTGACTGGAGAAAGTCAAGTTGAAAAGAGAGGAAGTCAAAGAGCTCCAAGTGAATAGTGCAGTTGAGTAGAGTTTGGTAGAGACAACAGATGAATTTGACACAGTGAAGTAGAGAGATTTTAAGCCAGAGAAGATCGAAAATAGGAGATTCCAAATTACCACGTCTCTGACAGATAGGGAAGGGTTGACCGGACTCATCTGAAATATCGGAACGGACATATGCACAAGTGCCACCTTTGAGGTGAAAGAAATCATACAGCGAATAATTTTGCCAACGGAGATGAGCAGGAGTTGAATCAACCGTTAACTGAGATTCTCTCAGAAAAAGTACATGGGGTTCGGCAGACGTCAAATGGAAATCGTTGAGATTAGAATTGAGACCACGTATATATTTGTGAAATGAACTAGGAAGTGTTAGGGAGGTTTGCATCTCTTCGCAGATAAGCTAAAAAACTCGATTTTTCTCTATCGCTCTCGGGGTTACTTTTCTTCCAAAGAGCGGTACAGTCTGTACAACTCGCAAATCCGTCCTACAATGGAATATTATTCAAACAACTGGGACGGTGCCACCAAATTTCTCTCAATCTTCTAGATTCTATTCAAAAGAGGGAATAGTAGTTAATTAATTAATAACGCATCTCTAACAGGGTTTCTGGACTCTTTCTCATAGACGTCTTGTTTGTGTTGCATGCCTTTTCTATTGATACTTCGATTGACACTGTTCTTCTGAATTGGCTTCTGTAGTTCTCGTTCTCTCCTCCAAAGCAAGTACGGATACGTGCCGCTATTAGCAAATATCCATTTATTGACAAACTTTAAATTCACAGAACCAACTTTTCATTTTCTTCATTTATTCTTTTAATTTTCCTTTTCTGGAACGCCCTTATTTCATACGCATTTCCTGAAAATTACAATCAACAGAAGTTTCTAATATCTCTGGTGTTTTCTTAAAAAAAAGATAAGTAGACGTCCTTATTTTGATTTGATTTATCATTTATCTGCCTCGTTACGAGGCGCGCTTAGAAAGGAATAGGATGTCATGAAAGTCAGAAGAACTTGTTCACGAATTAAATGATCAGAGGAAAGCGCAAAATAAACATTCTAATAAAAAGATGGCATTTTGGCACCTACAGGAATAATTATTCTTATCTTTATCAATCTAACTCTGCCGAGCTGAATGAAATCTGGATACTTAAATCGCCTATTACGTCCTTATGTTCCCAACCCACTGAGCTGAAACAAATATCAAAAACACGGTCACTTCGAAAAACCATGCCTGCCCGCGAGTACCAGTCTGCCAAAATGTGAATCGAGAGGTGATATTCAAACAGAATTCACATCAAAGATAATGAAATGCCTAAACTGCAAAAGAAATAATACAACATACTCTAAACCTTGCAAATGCTGGAAGATCTGGAAAAAAAATACAAAAGATAAAGTTGAGAACAATATAACTTATCAGGTTATAACTAATCAGATCGAAACTGAACCAGACACACAACGTACAGTGGTATCTTGTTGGAACCCTGCTCATTGTGAATTAATCGAAAATGAAAAATAGATCAGGCTTCAAACGAACCAATAATTTATAATGGCAACAATAAACTTATAGAAATTAAGACCCAGCTGTCCTTCTAGTATCAGGACAATAAGAAAAGAAGTGCCTCTTGCAACAGCACTCATTAGACATTCTCATATTTAACTTCTCAGAATTGAAGGTCTTCGACGATGTATTCACAGCGATAATGATCTCTCAGTAAACATATTTCACTTGAGTGCTCCTGTTATCAGCAGGAAAGGCTAGAATCATTGCTATCTTACAGAAGTTTGTAAAAATTGAGTTACGTACAGGATTCTGGAAACTGATGGTTATGCTTGGTGGAATCTACGAAGAGAAAGAAGCAGACATTAGTTCTATTTCTTTGTATATCAAAAGGCAATAATTTTGATAAAATTACCTGAAGGGATGGAAAATTCTGGTGATCCATTATCATGTTTTGCCTTCGAGGAAGAATCGGAAAGGTTTCGTTCACTGAACACGGAAACTTTAAAGATCTGAAAGTGTTCACCGAAGGTTGATGAAGCACCCTAACATAAAAAAAAAAGAGAAACTGATATAAGTGTGAATATTTTATGAAATTCGAAAATGAAAATTAGGAATGTGAAATACAAATGTATTAGTATTTTCTCTAATTTACACACCAAATTATGAAAATAATGCTCGAGAATTGGCAAATCGATTATAAGTGGTTTAATTAATGGAGAACAAAAACCATTGATGAAACTTATCTTGCTCTATGCGCCGTTAGAAATATTCTTTACATGCATGACAAATGAACAGTTTTAGGTACACTTGATATTCAAAAGTTTGTTATAATATAATCGTTCATTATAATATAATTGATTTCATAATCATGTAAGTTGTATTTCATCTTTCGATCTTTAATACTTATTGAAGTGCATTTATTAATATGACAACCATTAACTATTATTTTCTTTCGTATTATTAATTACGTGTCGATTGAATAAATCAGATTTTATAGGGAATTGGCCAAATCATATACAATTCACATTTTCTCCAAATAATTCGTATTGGACAACCGTCAAAGCCCTAGACCGCAGATATGAGTCAAAAACATGTATTTCGGATCCCTTCCCACGGTTATGAATTGCTAGATGGAATTGTCGATGTTTATCCCATATCCATCCCGGCCTGAATAAGCTGAAACCTTGCGGTTCAGGAAAGGTTCGAAATACAAGCATAATAATATTAAAAATGAAAAGAAATATATCGCCCTGCAATAAATTAGACATTCATTCAACCCACAACAGTAATTTCTTAAGGACGAGAGTGATGTTGAATTAAAGGATCATTAATATAGTTGGAATTCTCTTTTAATCTTATAATTATTTCGATATTACCTAAGGGAATTAATGTTTATATTAGAAAATTAAATATTACTTATATGTACATAATCCGTGTGAACTTTTCTTCCGATCTACTGCTTGTTTTGATGTTTCCATTTATTGCTAGACGGAATGTTAGTGATAGGTCTAACTACTGTTTGATGAGGGCACCAATAAATACTGAATAGGATCAATCACAGCCGCGATTCTAGTTTTTAATGGATAATGCAGTTAATTTGTAGGTAATTTTAAAAGAGATAATAATTACTTTAGATAGACATTATTACATAGATATTTGTAGTATTTATAAAACAGAGCATAAAAGCAAATAGTGGTAGCATCACAAGAGAAAGCCCAGACTGTTCAGTTCAAATTAAACCAAAACAAATTATATTTAAGCTGTTTTTGAAATATTGCAGTAATCTGTGCTTGAAAGGGTTCCACCATTTATTAATTTTTATTTGATCATTCTTTCCTTTAATCATTGGATATTTTTACTAACGGAAAATATATAATTTTGCTTTCGTGTCTTATCCTTCAGCAATGTTCCATAAAAATTTTTAAATTACTGTGACTTGCCCGCAAAACAATATTTGTTCAACCCACGTCTTGAGAATTAATTAACTTTACATCCAGAATAATTCAAATCGTTCTTTGTCATATTTGGATAGGAGAGTATTTCACTAAAATCATTAATAAAATCTTCCTTTAGTTTCGTGAATTCCATTCAAAATTATTTTATTAATTCCTTTTATTACATTAACTGTTTTGTTCCAATAATAGTTTATTTATATTAACTATAATTTGGATTTATATTTATGGATTTACTTTGGAAGGAATGCAAAAGTAAACCAATAAACAACTCCCAACGAATTCCATGAAGCCCATGCATCAATCGAATTTAAAAAAAAAAAAAAAAATTGCAAACTGGAATATAGTAATCTGCACAACTTTTGTAAAAATTAATTGGCATACAGAGAAATATTAATAAACATTATTTATATTATAAACGTCATTTCTATTCTTAATTGCGTTTTTGCAGAGAAAACAAAAATTTAATACTACCTGACTTCAATTAACTGCGGCCTAGAGTGACAGGAATTCTTTAATTGGAAGATAAAGAGCAATAGCCCTCGTCTGTAGATGGAATTATTTCTTCCTGATACGGTTCATCGAACGAAACCGAGGAATTCGTTGATATAGAAGATGCTGCTTCTTCTTCTTCTGTCGAAGCAAGAGACAAAGACCAAGATATGTTCCAGCCACTGGACACGGAAGATTCGTCCGCGTCGTAGTCGTAACTGGAAGGACATGAACTGCAACTGACGGCAGTTGAACTTCGTGTTCTTAGAAACGATTGCTCTTCTTCATCGTCATTTCTGAATTTTTCAGCGGAATCTAATGAAGAGACAGGAAAGAGAAACATTATTTCAGTTTCGATGTAATTTTCGCTTTGATTGTAAATTGGAAGGGAAGAATTGAGATCATTACCTGAACTGATGGAAAATTCATCGCAGTCTTCTATGGGATCATATAAAAAGGAATCCATGGCGGTTATGCAGCCTAAAGTGAAAAGGAAAATGATATCGCTGTGAGAATCTTATGAAATTCAATCAAACAGTGCTTAAATAGAAACAATAATTCTGATATTATTATAAATATTGGAATAAAAAAAGTCTTACCTTTGTTTTTGACAAAGATTTAAAATACTTCTAAAATAGACGTCTACTACAGCAGGTCCTGTTCACTACACAAGTAATGGAGTGAAATGTGTTGTTGAACTAATCTTTATCAAGGTCTGGTGTTGTGTCTATCATGCGATTGGCTAACGACAAAACCGGTCTGGATTTCTAGCCAACCATGAGTTAGCTTAGTCCTGGTCATGTGATATTCTGGAAAGTTCTAAATGTTGAAATCTTAATCTCCCTGATTGAGCCTTTAATCCCTCATGGGAATTAAATTCTCTTTATGTTATATAAGCAGAATGGCTTTTTATATTTCTATTGAACAATTTTGATATATACTGCAACTCACAGACTATGGCCCATGCAAATTTGCAACGTAATACAAATAAATAAATACACAGTAAATAATACAAATTAAATAAATAACATTAAATTTTTATAATTCCAGAAATTAAAACAATATTAAAATACAACTGGAATCACAATTTTAGGGCTGTAAGCCTTGAGCTATGATTATATTAAGACTATGAAACAAATTGTATGACTAGTAGCATAGATGCAATTTAAAAACAAGCCAAAAGCCATTGTATACCACTCTACAATCGACGGTGGTATTCATTAAATAACCATACACTCCTCAAATAGCTACATGCCTCTTATTCGAAAAGTATCAGATAGGCAATGACTTGATAATTTCAATGCTTCTATTGATATTGTCAAATTCACTTGGATATTAAGCACGATTCCTTCCTTGTCATGCTATATTCAAAGCATCCATGCATAAGAAAACAGTTTTAATAAAACGAGATCCTTTGGCATTTTGATACTCTTCGGTAAATTTTTATACGGCGTCGATGTCTTTCTTGATAATGATGATACTTTTATAGACTTCACCAGTAGGATATCTTTGGACCCTTTCAAACAGCTCTAAGTCATATTTAGTCAGGTTTCTATACTTGCAGACGTCATCTGAAAAATGCGTTCTTACGATAACATCTTCCCGTGATCCTATTGGATATTGTTAAATAAATCATGGATAGTATACCGTGGGCTTTCCGAAATTAACACTGCTCTACACTACCTACACTGCTCACAGAACTATATGTCTACCAATGCCGTAACTTTCAGATTAATAGTACTAGTTCTGGCATATGATGCAAGCAAGGTTACACAATCAGCAACAATAAAAAGAAGAAGAAAAAACACTTCCTTACTTCTCCTCCATTCCTTACAATAAGTAATGTACTTCTTCCTTACCTTCTTCAAACTACCGACATCCACGACACGAGGTGGTAGTTTGTTCCAACTGCATTTATTCTCTAGCTAAAGGCCAGAGTGCCTGTCAAGCTCTCAGCTGCCCAACTGAACGCCAGAGCATCTCTTTGGCATCGGGAAAACTTCAGACCAGAATTCGCTGGTCCTTCAGAGCTAGTTATTGTGGGTGATTTAATTATCGGGGAAACGAGAAATATATTGTGCATACGTGGATAAGAACCAGAGTATCTCTGCAAGGGTCAAAAGTTGATGACGTTGTACAGAAGATATCATCTTTTAAGGGCACCATAGGTGATATTGTTGTACACGTTGACAGTAATGACATACAGGGATGGGATGCACTTAAATAGAAGAAAGGGTGCAAGAATACTATTATATTAGAATCGCCCAGTGAGTTATTATATATATTATCGGTATTGTCTGCAAATTGAGTGCGTTTTCTGGTCGATTTGTCTGTTTGTTGCACGAAACTCCCCCCCCCCCCTAGATATCTATGCCTGTAATCAAGTCACAAAGGAGATTAGGCAAGGGAAGGCAGATTATGGGAAATCTTTGGCAAAGAATGCAAAGAAAAATAGCAAAGACTTGTTCACTTAAACTCTAGAAAGAAGGGGATGAATGAGACTGGTCAACTTGATATCTATGGTTTGACTGCTGAGACCCGAATTCACAAAGTAGGATCGAAGGATGACAAGTGTAATTACAGACCTGTTAGTTTAACTTCTATTCCAGGGAAATTAATGAGACATTGGTTAAAGAAGCACCGCAGGATCATTTAGTCAAGACTGCATTTATAGTTCAGACTGAGCATTGGTTTCTTCTTGTTTGCCCAATTTGAATGGATAATGTCATGTGGTCACAAAGGATCTGGATGCAAAAAATATTTTTGATATCATATACTTGGATTTTAGGAAAGCTTTTGATGCTGATGCACAGGGTAGACTGTTGTAAGTATCGGAAGGCAAGTTGTGCTATGGTAAATGGACGGTTGTCTCTGTCTTCTTCCACTCATCTCAAGCCTAGTGGTCTTGTCCCACCTACTCAAGTGTTTCCTTAGACCACCAGGCTTTCGCAAACCTGGTGGACTCTTAATACTTCGGCTCATAGCTGCTTCATTTCTGTTCGCAAATGGTAGTGAGCCCTGTAAATTCCACTGGTTGATGATGACGTAAGCTGTGTGTCACTCGGAGGAAGGCTGTATGTAGGTTCAGGGTGGGAATACCGACCAGATCGTCGGTCAATATGGTCCTGTAGACCAGAAACCATGGGGGTATGTTTGAAACAAATGATTAGCCATTTATCTTGCACCATATGACAGACACCCGCGCCTGGGAGCTCTTCATGTTAGAGGCTGTCTCCAGGTAACCAAGATGTGTGTGTTATTTGGTGGCACTTTCTGTTATTGAAGTATTTTGTGGGGAATGGACCAGCCTGACTCAGCTGATAGTGCAAGCCGCCAGACCGAGTCAAACGCGCTCTTGATTCAATACCAGAAGGAAACAGCCAAGTTTCCTTCAGGTATTGAATAATAACAATACTAATTTTACTCTGAAGTCGTATTCATAAAATAAACTGCTCTTTATTATGTTTTGTTAATCCAAATTTTGTATATATTTTAATACAGTGTACTAGTTTTGTACTGATTCTCTGCAATATTGTATATCCCATTCTATTGTTGGTATTTGGCGAGCAGAGGTGCGTATTGGACTTCTTCATAGCAACAGCAAAGATGTATAGATAAGAGCGGATTAGTGAAGTAGAGCAGGATTTCAAAGGTTATTTAGCATATTATAAAGTTTATATTGATAATTTTTTTCCTGTAATAGTTCGATTTTTGTATTATTATAATTTATTTGAAAGTTTCTTTTATTAATAATTAGTAAATTTTAAAATGGTTATTACAAGATCCGCCCTGACTCATACGGAAATAGCCGATAGCGATTTCCAGGTGAGTCATGATTTTATCTTTTGCACAACCTGTGGCATGTATTCCAAGGTCAACCTAGTGGATAATCTCAGCTCATTTGGGGATTCTTTTCTTTGTCACCGTTGCAAGGAATGCACCAATGTTAAGTTACAACTTGGTGCTTTGCAAGAACAATTTGAGTCACTGAAAAAACGAATAACGTACTTGGGAGCTCTCAGGGCCTCAAGACTCTAGTAACCCAACACGCGATGCACTCCCGATTTGGGCCCCAGAACAGAATAACCAAATGTAAATTACTCTGATTCAAAAGGACTTAGTTTTGTTAGGAGACTCCATTGTCATGAAAACGGGAATAATATTTTGTAATAACGATAGGTGGACTAGAACCAGGGTATGTCTACCAGGAGCAACTATTAATGATGTCACCAACTGACTGTCAGATTTTACGGGGGGAAAAGGGAATATTTTTATTCATGTTTGTTTGAGAGTGGAAGTAATCTATAGACGATGAGATCATCTACATCCAATAAGACGTGAATGTCTTATGGGTGATTTTAATTTGCCTCTAATTGATTAGAGCAAATAGGAAGGAAACTCCAAGTTGGATGAATAATGAAGTTGCTACATTACTTGAGCAGAAAAAGATGGCACTGAGAATTTACAGAGCAATGAAAAGTACTGAAGCCTATAACAGTTACAAATTAATCGATAATAATGCCATTGAAAGGGTGAGGCTAGCAAAGGTAGATTATGATAAATCGCTGGCAACGAGGAATACTTTACATATATTAATGCAAAGAAGAGAAGTACAAACCAGATCTGCGTTTATGTAATGGACGTGCGATAGTATTAGATACCCCAGCTGAAGTTGCAGATGAACTCAACAGTTACTTTTCATCGATATTTACAGAAGAAAAACTTTTTACGTCAATGAGAAATTATGGCAGTGAAGTTGAAAAAAAATGTAATTAATGTTGAAATTTCACAGGTTCATTTAATGAAAACACTTTCGAGCCTACGGGTCACTAAAGCTCCTCGGGTTGATGGCATTTACCCTATAAACTTAAGGGAGGCGACAAGTGAGTGCATTGAACCACTGAGGCTAATTAGGCGAGCATCACTGGACTTGAGAGTGATACCGTTGGATTGGAAAAGTGCCAATGTATCTTCAATACATAAGGGCGGTTCTAATAGGGAAGTGGAGACAATGATCAAGGGTGGAATTCAGCATCATTTAGATAGAAATGGAATTGTGAAGGAGACACCTTTTGTAAAGGGAAAATCATGTTTAACTAATCTGGTTAGCTATTTTGATAGGGTCACTCAATAGCTGGACTTTGGAAATAATTTTCGACATTGTTTATTTGGATTTCAGCAAAACATTTGACTCAGTCCCACATGAGCAGTTCCTTTATAAGCTGGAACAGGTTGGAATCGGAGATAAATTTCTTAAATGGATCTATCTTCAGGGCTACTAGCAATTGCGAAATTTGTGATAGATGGCAGGGGGTTGTGATAAATGGCTATTCCTCAGATTCGGTTGATGTAAGAAGTGGGGTTCCCCAAGGATCAGTATTAGGACCACTCTTGTTTTTAATTTTCATAAACGACATCGATGAAGGGATAGAGGGCGTGATGTCTAAATTTGTAGATGATGTAACAATTTGTAAAGTATTTAATGATCACCGCCAAGCAGAGCTTCTTCAGAGAGATCTAGATAGACTTCAGGGATGGTCAGAAAAATGGCAGCTATGCTTTAATCCAGCAAAGTGTAAGGTATTGCACTTGAGAAACAGTAACCCAAAAATAACTTATACACTTAGTGGAGTTGAACTAAAGCCATGATGTCCTGTCGATGATTTATCGAACAATTGCTAGTAGAGATAAGGACGTCATAATCCCATTATATAAGGCTATTTTTAGACTAGACTTGGAATAGTGTTGAAGTATGGAGACCGCACCTAAGGAAAGACATTGTGCTTGTTGAAAGAGTCCAAAGACGGGTAACTCCCCTGGCGAGATCGGAAAAAGGGCATCCATATGAGGAAAGACCGAATATGTGAGTTGCACAACTTGGAAACTAGCCACCTTAGAGGAGACTTTTTATTTAAGGCTCTGAGGGGCATAAGCAAAATGAATGAGGACGAAATTTTCACGGTTATAAATGATTCTAGAAGAAGGGGCCATAATTTAAAGTTACGGTTGGGGAGAGATGTTTACAGTGGATTTCAGGAAGTTTTATTTTAGCCAACGAGTTATAAATTATTGGAATAAGTTACCTACATGGGTGGTAGAGTTTAGGGAAATTCAAAGGTTAGCTGGATAGTTACTTAAGGGAGGAGGGAAACGCATTGGTTGCTGTTTAATTTTCTCGTATTATTATTTTTAAAATTTTCTTCTTATTATTTTATTTTATTATTTGGCTGGGGCAGCATAAGCCAGACGCTTCCTTCCACCCTGTGGCCATTGCTAGTAATAATATTAATACTAATTCTCAGTGTTCCTATCTAGGGTCTAGATTCTGCATGCCCTGTTGGGGAGAAGTTTGTAAATAAATAAATATTAGCTGTACCCGTTGCGAAAATTTCGCAATTGCCAGTAGAGTTTTTCTATTATTTTTTCTTAACAAAGAACAAGTTTGTGCGAACGTCAAAATTGTTAATTAGTTAAATCGTTAAAGTGGAAATTCTTAATCAGAAAAAAAATGACTTTTCAATTAGACAACGGTTAGTTTAACATCTTCCTGTGGCTCCATCTATGAACTGAATGTTGAACTATTCTGGTCTGTACTACAAAAGTGGCTCGTTCCATAAAATTATATTCGGAATTTTTAAATTTTAACAACTTTCTACACACCAAGGAAGAAATATCTTCAATTTGAGACCACTTCCAGGCCGGTCGTGTAAGCCGCGATCGGGCTCACACTGACTGTCGAAAGAAAACGGCTTCTGATGTGGGAGGGTTGGAGCATCGAGTAAGAAGTGGATTTCCCTGGAAAATTCTACAATCCATTCTAAACTGGATTGCAGGAAATTTTCTTTTACCGAGAGAGTTCTTCATACTGGCTTAGAGATTTGTGTTTTTAACACAGGATTACAATGTGGAGTTGAACTCTCTTCCCAGTGCCACCCAACCTTAGATTGATATACACTGGTGTTCAAAAGAAGTTCATCAACTAGGAATTTCACATTTCTAACGCTTTTTCGATGGGATGTTACATTAATGACACAAATAGAAAGGTAAACAAAAGATATTTATTAATAGTTACGGCAAAGATAAGTAACATTTGACCGGTGCTCTCAAAATATTCAAAATGAGCATTTTCAACCAACATACAACAGTTTTGCTAAACACGACGAGAATTATGGCTGAAATGTTATCAGAATTTGCTTGTTTATCATTTTAAATGGAAAACAAAATGAAAAATTCACCGGGTGCAAACTAATATTTAGTTTAACCACTTCGGGCCCTGATGGCAGCAGCACACAATCGTGGCATTGAAGAGATCAGTTTCTGAATATAATCACTGATAGTTTGTGGTTCCTAACACCAATTATGGCTTCTT
The DNA here is from genome assembly GCF_048544385.1 of Mastigoproctus giganteus. Classification (NCBI taxonomy): domain Eukaryota; kingdom Metazoa; phylum Arthropoda; class Arachnida; order Uropygi; family Thelyphonidae; genus Mastigoproctus; species Mastigoproctus giganteus. The sequence goes on from NC_143588.1 coordinate 119,220,215, forward strand.
GAAGTTCACGACGGGTCTTTGGTTTCTTTCTGGCAACTGCCGATTCCACACGATGCCAACAGTTCTCTATAGGATTCAGGTCCGGCCGGGCTGTTTCCTGGCCAGCTGTAATAACCGTTTTTCCAACCATTTTTTCGCCTGTAACAAATGTAATCACATTACTGTCGAACTTCTGATGCAGAAATGAAGCTAAAGTGACTACATAAGTGCCTACTTACACTTTTCGCCGGATGACAAGGAGCAGAGTCGTGCTGAAAGATGCGGTTACTTAGCAGAGAAATTGAAATGATCTCTAATGGTTGGCAGCAATTTGCCTTTGTCCATTGGCATTTACAGAACCTTTTATAAACTGCAGATGATCTACTCCGCGATACGAAATGCACCCCCATATCATTTGGCTGTAGGGAATTCAGAGTAGACACCATAGTCTAGATGGTATTCTACACCACGTCTAAGGCGAATCGTTTGTCTCCCATCAGACCCATGCAGGTTGAATTTCTTCTCATCCGAGAAAATAACTGACTTCCACTGCTCGGGGGGTCCATTTGACATGCGCCCTACACCAAATTAATCGGGCCTTTTTCATTTTTTGTGTGAGGAGGGACTTCTTCTTAGGACGACGGGCTACAAGTCCATTTTTTGAGGCGTCTTCTGACTGTTACTGCACTTGCTACCACTCCTGTATGTTCTTCCCATTCTTTTTTCAGCTCAGACGAAGAAGCTTTACGGTTTTTAAGACATAGGCGCTTCCAAACGCGGTCGGTCCTGTTTTGGTGTAGAGACTCGTTTGCATCCGGTTATTTTTTTCCTATCAGCAGAACCAGTATTCTTGAGTTTTGGAAAGAAATCTACTTACTGTCGACTGATCACAAGACATTCTATAAGAAATATGACGGGAAGAACATCCTTTCTCACGTAAAGCAACTCTTTCTTCGTGGCGTCAACTGCACGTAACTCGCCATCCTGACACAAGCAAGGAATGACTGCAACTCTTGCAGAGCGTGCTTATATAGCCGAAAGTAACAGCTGATGCAATATTGCGTCATCACCTATGCGTGTCAATCTTACCTGATGCAATCTGTAAGAACTATTGCCATATACTTACGTTATTCAGACGAAAATTACAATTTTTATGGGGTGATGCACTTTCTTTGAACACCACTGTATGTCCTTCCTGTACATTTCACTCTTCTATATCTGGTTTGCATAATGTTTATGATGTTCCTGTAATGTCCGCATATGATGGCGACCAATACTACAAATTCAGGCAGGCAGGCATATTTCTATAAACCCAATCCCTTCCCTGTACTTTATGCTATTCTGGAAGTGGCCTGAGAGCATTAGCATTAGTAGAGGCACATGATGCAAGAAAGCAGCATCAGCTAAAAAAAGCAAAAACTTTCCAATTTCCCCAATCCATTCGCTTGAAAAGTTTGTTCAGTTCTGCCTTGTATCTATTTAAGCTGTCAACTTCCACGACCGACGGAAGTTTGTTCCAATAATCCGTTTAAGTCTATCCCATCTATATAAAATGTCTCTCCTGTTAATAAATGCAGACCATGTTGAGAAAAATTCTACTCCATGAACCTTGCATGCATCATCTATAATTTCTCCTATCGTGTCTTGATAAAAGTTAAACTCAGATTCCCTATTCTTAATATTAGCACCTCCGTGTGCAACATTATCACCTTTTGTGCGCCTAAAAGATGTACGCTTAAAAGATGGCAACTGTTCTTAACATCATTAACTTTTTTTTCCCCTAGCAGACATTCCACCCAGATTCCACCGATTTTCCCTTTTCCCCGACATCAGAATAACTGACATGCCTATGTGAACGGCCCCTTCCGTCTTTGGAATTCCCGCTGTGAGGCGTTGAGGGTAGAATCTAGCGTTCGACTGGGCACTTGAGCGCTTGATGTGTCCTTTGTTTAAATCCTTTCATGGGAAGCAACACGGTTCTTCAATCTCTAATATTCGCCTATCACAAGCTGAATAATTAAATTAAGTATAAAATCACACTTAATATTAATAAAATATAGAATTAATAAAATAATATAAAAGTGTTTATATCGATGCAGTGAATACGGAACAATGGTGGCAGGATTATCTTCTTAGAATCTCGCTTTTGATGAATTTCCAAGGTGTTCCAGTAAGAAACAATTTAACCTACTTTATCAGGTAAACACAATAACTGCATATTAATTCGAAACAAAACAATAATATTTAAGTAACAAAAAGGGTCATACTTAGTAGGATGTGAGAATATCTCTCCTATCCTAGTGACTGCGCCCTAGGTGTGCTGCGAATATAATACTATTCACTTCAAGGTGTCTCGAGTGTCCAACGGTTGGAATCACTGCTGTAGTTTTATTTTATTGTATTTTGGAAGATGTGTTTTTTGAATAGGCTGTTTTGAGTAAGTTTTACTTCTTATCTCAGCAAGAGCTGGGATAAGAAGTAGGCAAAACGTTTGTTAGGTTACTTACCCGGATGTCTCTAGCGCAACTCCTGGTTTCTAACCCATACATTTTCCTGATTTTTGTATTGGAACTTGTGGCCTGTAACTTATTCTGTAATTAAAGAACTTTATCTCTAATTCTGAGCGCAGGTAATCCAACAAAAAATCTGAAATGGACGCTGAAAATTTACGTAGTTGTAGGTCAGGTTGCTTACCCTGTTGAATGGACCTAAATCCCACCTACAAGAGAACAAGATGACACTGACAAATTAAGAACTTATATGTGAAGCAGCACTTCCAAATTATGCGGTTTATAAAACCAGGACTTTAAGGGCTTTGAAGGCCCCTTCTTGTTTTTCTCTCCTCCTAAAATTATGTTTATTATGATTAGAGAACATTATGGTTGCTATGGTTTTTCCTTTTAAATTAGAATTGAGAATATATTGTTTTAAAACAGATATCTGAATGGCTCCTTTATCTAGTGGAACATTGCGGTCAGGATTCATGTTCGAAGAACAAGGGGGGGGGGAATAAACTTAATAACTTAAAGGGAAAAACTTAATAACTTTCCTATTATCACCTACAGTAAAGCATTCAAAACACCAATCCCATAACACTTTTCAGCCGTGAAAAATGATTGGCGCTTTCTCTAGGAAATAGCTCCTTTATCGGATTATTAGTCTCCAGGAAGAAGGTTGGTACATGGAATATGGCATGAACTGAACGTATTCGTTCTCCATAGAAAAGGAGCCATTCAGAGGTCAACGTTTTTCTACAACACAGCACCAATAATCGTTCCAGATTGCACTTTTCACCTTGTGTTTGATTGTGGAAGTATGAAATTCACCCTTTTCATTCGAAAGATTTGTTAAAAGTGGCTGTTACTATCGTATGGAATGTATCCTTGATCCATTACTATTATAAAATGACTCATTCACAGCAATTTGAACAACGCTCATCAAAACAAAGCAAATACTAACCAGAATCATAATGGAAAAAAATGTAAATACTTTATAAAATTTCACTCCCAAAAAATTACATTGGTACACAATATTCGTTTTTGTTTTACAATAATTCTGTATCCTCACAGTCCAATAAAGTAATTAGATATCACATTTGCATTAAAATTGGCTGAATCCACAAGGCTTTCCAAAACGGCTTCACTTTAAATGTTTTGCACAACTGGAAAGTAGCGACGAAAGTGAAACCTCTTTTGTCCATTGTGCGCACATTTACAGTGGATACTAATCAAGAACAAAATCTAGAATAATAGTGTGAATGTGAAATGGCATGAAATTACTTCCTCACGTTTCCAACAGGGAAGGAAACATCAAAAATATGGAGTATTTTCTTTGCTACGAAACCCAATAAGGTGTATATTCAACAAATGCAATTAAGAATACACCCGCTTTCATCTAAGTGAGTATTAGAATTGGTCACTTTTAGAGAAATTAACCATAACACCACAGAGGAAATGAGCAGTAGTGGCGCCACCATCATAGACATTTTGATGCGACGATTAATTATAATTTAATTAAATTCAAATAGTTTCTCAAGGTGAAGGGAACAAAAGCAATTAATTAGTAAGATCAATTTTAACTTAATTGAAAAATCATTCCTGAAATTTCTAACCACACTTCATATAAATACCATGCTGTAAATGTAAATACCATATAATGGTGTGCCTGAAAAGTTTTAGGACTGATTCTTTTAAACGATACTAGCCCCATACGTTGGACACTGTTGAAGCTATTTATTTTAAGGTCTAAATTGGCTCTGGGTCAAGTTTCGTCAGTGTGCACAAAGGCGCTCTACTGGAAAGTCCTGTTTAAGTTGGTGCAGTAAAATCATGTCGTCAAGGATTAAAGGACAGAACAAAGAGTGGCGATAAAATTTTGTTTTAAAGCAGGAAAAAAAAGTGCATCTAAAACAGTTGTAATGGTGAATGCAGCTTATGGACATGAAGCACTATCATGATCGATTTCTTACTGTTATGGGCAGTTAGGGGCTTAGAGGGGGAACAGGTATCCTGTGTGTTATCAGACACTCAGCCTAAAACACTGATGGATCCAATATCTCTCTATTACAGAAGATTTAGGAGAAGTCCGGTTGGCCTGCCTCCCTAAAATCCACTCATGCACACCTTCTCGATGGTAAGCCCTGTTACGTCACTTAGGTGGCAACGAACGTGTAGAGTGGTTCTCTTCAAGACGCCTGGTCAGCGTGAAGAGGAAAAGACCAAACCCTCCAGCAATGAGAGCACAACAGTACAAATGGCCCTCAGTCCCCAGCAGCTTTCACTCTCCCTCTTACGGCAGCGAGAGGATCAGAGTGGAAGCAGAGGGTGCTAAGAATCTCTGGGTACGACCAGGCTGCCATACACGGAAATTGAACTTGGCCTGTTATAACGTACGATCACTCATCGGTGAAGACAGGATATTAGAGCTGGAAAAGGAATTAGAAAATGTGAATTGGAATATCATCGGTTTGGCTGAAACAAGAAGAAGAAATGAATCACTTATAAGTTTATCAAGTGGAAATCTGCTGTACACCAATGGAAACAGTGAAAGGAGTGAAGGTGGAGTTGGGTTTCTGGTCCATAAAGATTTTAAAAACAACATTTTGGAATTCAAAAGTACATCACCAAGGGTGTCAAGACTAATATTCAAGATTTCTAAGAGGTACAAGCTAAAGATTATAATGATTTATGCACCAACATCGAGCCATGATGATGAAGAGGTTGAAGAAATGTATACTGAAATTGAGAGTCTTCTAGATGAGCAGAAAACCCACTACACTATTATTATGGGGGACTTCAATGCTAAGGTTGGAAAAAGGCAAAACAGCGCAGAAAGAGGAACTATAGGAAATTTTGGAATTGGTGAAAGAAATAAAAGAGGTGAAAGACTTGTGGAATTTGCAGAATCTCAAGGACTGTCAGTAATGAACACTTTTTTCAAGAAAAGGGTGAACAGAAAGTGGACATGGAAGAGTCCAAATGGATTAACAACTAATGAAATCGACTTCATCCTCACTAACAGAAGATATATTGTGAATGATGTTACCGTCCTGAATAAGGTAAATGTTGGAAGTGATCACAGAGTGGTAAGATGTACACTTGATATAGATGTAGGAAAGGAAAGGAAAAAACTGACTCGAGTAAATAATACAAAGGTCTTTGAAATAACAGAGGAGGAGAAAAAGCAGTATGTACTGGAACTTAAGAACAAGTTTGAGCTTCTGCAGACTGCTCAGGACCAAGATAACGACGAGGAATATTACAACTTTCTGAAAGTGATAAAGCCCAAGAAACCTATAGGGAAACAGAAATCCAAAGAAGAAAAAATTAGTCAAGAAACATTTGTCATGATGAACCAAAGACGACAAATGAAGAGCAAGAAAAACACTGATAGAGAGAAAATTGAGTATACTGAGTTATGCAAAGCCATTAGAAAGAGACTCAGAGAGGACATAAGAAGATTTAACACAAGAAAAGTAGAACAAGCATTAAGGGAAAACAAAGGATTTAAATCAGCAGCCATGAGCAGTAATACAGAAAGACAAATGATACTGAAACTGAAGAATAGTGATGGTGTACTTATAAACAGCAGAGAAGGCATAATTCAAATAGCAGAAGACTACTATAGAGAATTATACAAGGAGCGACGGAATGATACCAGCAGTGGGGAAGATGCATTGCAAAGTAGCAACACATACGACATACCCGATATTCTTCCTGATGAGGTAGAACACGCATTGAAGAAAATGAAGAATCGGAAAGCCCCAGGGGAAGATGAAGTTACTGTAGAGTTGTTAAAATTGGGAGGAAGAGACATAACACAAAAACTGGCAAGGCTCTTCACAAAGTGCATTAGAAAAGGTGTGATGCCTAAGCAGTGGAATAATGCAATCATAGTTTTGCTACATAAGAAAGGAGATAAATCAGAAATTGGAAATTATAGACCAATTAGCTTGTTATCCCATATCTACAAGTTGTTCACAAGGGTCATTACTAACAGATTAGGAAGAATACTTGATGAGAATCAACCGAAAGAGCAAGCTGGCTTTAGGACAGGATTCTCAACTATGGATCACCTTCACGTAATATCACAGCTAATGGGGAAAGCAAATGAATATAAAACACCATTATGCCTGGCATTTGTGGATTATGAAAAGGCATTTGACTCCATACAGCATAAGGCAATGTTTCGGGCACTGGAAAGACAAGGCATAGATACTCCATATATTATGATTTTGAAGAAAATATATGAGAGTGCTACATCCTTTATTAGACTAGACAAAGACAGTAGCAAATTTAAAATCGAGAAAGGAGTTCGACAAGGAGACACAATATCTCCGAAGCTGTTTACTGCTGCCCTTGAGGAAGCTTTCAGAAGATTAGAATGGTCGCAGAAAGGAGTCAATGTGAACGGAGAGTACCTAAACCATTTACGATTTGCAGATGACATTGTGGTCATAAGCCACGATCCCAAAGAATTAGAGGAAAATCTTAATCAGTTATGCACAGTTAGTAAGGATTTTGGACTAAAGATGAATATGGCTAAAACAAAAGTAATGATGAACAAGTATGCCACGGAAAGGGAAATAATGATTGAAGGAGCAGTAATTGAAAAGGTGGAGTCATATACTTATCTGGGACAAGTTATTAGCTGTAATGATAAATGGCTGGAAGTCAAGAAAAGAATAAATTTTGGATGGATAGCATTCAGGAAATATAGTCACATACTGAAGAGCAATATCCCAGTTTGTCTGAAACGTAAAATAATGAACCAATGTATACTCCCCACCATGACTTATGGAAGTGAAACTTGGGCACTCACCAAAAGAATGGAAGAGAAGCTAAGAACTATACAGCGAAGAATGGAACGAATTATATTGGGAATCAGACTGTTAGATAAGAAGAGAAACACATGGATTAGGCAGCAAACTCAAGTAAAGGACATTCTTATCAAAACTAAAGAACTAAAATGGTCTTGGGCAGGACACATAGCTCGAAGACATGATGACAGATGGACTAAGAAAATAACAGAATGGTACCCAAGAGGAGCTAGAAGAAAACCTGGAAGACAAAGGCGGAGATGGATAGATGAAATTCATGAGTTTTTGAGTAGTAAATGGATGGCCAGTGCTCAAAACAGAAGGAAATGGAAAGTTGCTGGAGAGGCCTTCATCCTGCAGTGGATTGAAAATGGCTGATGATGATGATGGGCAGTTCTCTGAAGGGTGGGAAGATGTTCAGGACGATGCACGGAGTGGTCGCCCATCCCAGTCTTGTACGGACTCGACCATGGAAGAAATTCGTCAGCAGTTAATAGAGTATCATAGCCTGTCCCTTCGAATATGGCAGACTGTTATGCGTTCGACTGTTAACGAAGATTTGAAAAAAAAAAAAAAAAAGGAAAGTGTGCTCGCATTTCGTACTGCATACAACAAAACAAAAGGAACAATTTGCTGAGTGTGGGGATTTGACTAAGATATGGCAGACAGTGATCCAGACTTTTTTTTTTTTTTTAAATATCAAACCGTTGATGAATCCTGGTGCTTTGTGTACGAGCCCGAAACAAACGACAATCAACTGAATGGCTCGGAAAAAATTCGGCAATGTCGAAGAAACTCCGGTTCCAAAAGTCAGGAACCAAAACGATGTTGGTGTTTTTTTTTGATTGACAAGGCGCTGCGCACAAAGAATTTGTACCGGAAGGACAGGCAGTCAACTCTGAATTTTACAAAAGAGTGATGGACGGTTGAGAAGAATTCGGCGTGTTAGGCAATACGTTGCGAAATCAGATGAGTAGTTCTTGCTTTACGACAATGCACCTTCACATAACGTCAAGCAATTTCTCATACGAAAGGGCGTTACAGTGTTTCACCATCTCCTATATACATCAGATTTGGAGGAGCCTCCGTAACCAGGTGGGCAGGAGCAGCAGTGTCAGGGAATGACCACCGCATATCCCCGGAGCAATATGGCCTTAGTTGCTAATGTTCCTAAAAACCAAATAACAAACAAACAAACATCAGATTTAGTACCTGCTGATTATTTTTTGTTCCCCAAAATGAAATTCCACCTGAAGGAACACCATTTTGATAGGGTTTCAAAAATCCAATCCAGCGTGAAGAGGAGTTAAACAGGGTTCCACAAGATCAGTTGGGCAGAGCCATCCAGAAATTGTACGACCCTGCAAAGAGGTGTATCGAGTTACGAGGGACCTACTTTGAAGATTAACTGGTAATAATTTTTTTTTTTGTGATTTCGATCTTTTATGAATGTAGTAGTCCTAAACCTTTTTAGATACACATTGTAGGTAAATTCACTGGAACACGAGTTACGTAGCAAAGAACACACTTTATAAACTAAAGACATTTCCTTTTGGGAAGGATTCTGAGAATATAGCTGTGACGTTGAGTGACATATACAAAATTCGGCACGCAACTTTACTGGAAGAACACTCCTGATGGTTCCACTTAGAAATGCTACACATCATGGGACCCTGTCTGAATTCTTAAATCAGAAAAGAATTGCTTTCCTTGATGTTCTTCATAGTTTTGCGGTGACTTCGAAAGAAGCGCAAAGGTTCATTCTTCTTGAAGTAGCATTTCATTTGAAGTCAGTATTGGCGTTTAGTACCGTTGGTTTGGTCCTGTGGAAGAGAGCTGCACCTCTCGAGCAGTCACTTTTTCCATTTGAAAATTTGCTTTTCGGTGCCACCTGCAAAACAAAAATCAGAATTTTATATTCTACAAGACAACACGTGTAAGATCTCATTTTCTTTTTTAGTTTAGATACAAACATTCACTGACAAAAAATTCGAACCCTTTTGCAATTGTTTTTGTTGGGTTTTAGGAGGATCGGCGACTAAGGCCATGTTGCTCCACGTACATCGTATGTAAATTGGGTGTGTTCTGAGGGCGATTTTCTGTTTGCTGGACGAAAAATCCGATTTTACGGGAGAAAAAACATGCTACTCTCGCCTGAGACTGACTAACTCGGCATTAAAAAGCATGATAAATGACTGTGTGATTTGGAAAATGACTGTCACTACCTTAAAACCCCTCATACTGCGGATCTTCAACTTATATCTCAGACTGGGGAAGTGTCCTAAGCACTTTAAGCAGGTCAAAATAGTTCCTATTTTCAAAAAAGGTGATAAAAATGATGTAACTGATTACAGACCCATAACCTTGCAAAACAGCCTGGCTAAACTCTTCGACACAACAGTACACAAACATCTCTTCGAATTCTTCAGGCCTTTCACTGATCAGAATCAACGTGGTTTCTGCAGTGGCAAGTCAGTAGTCAGAAATTTACTTCCTTTCTGGCAATACACCTCTGAAGCTCTTGATAACCACCTTCAAGTTGATGCAGTCTACACAGACATATCTAAGGCATTTGATAAAGTCTCGCACGAACAACTTCTGGAAAAACTTAAGCTATATGGTATCCGTGACCCTTTGCTCTCATGGCTACGCAGCTATATTACGCATCATTCCTTGAGCGTTATCATCAATCAAGTGAACTCAGACCGTTTTATACCACTAAGTGGAGTACCACAAGGCTCTCCCTTAGGTTCCCTTCTGTTCATTATTTTCGTAAATGATCTTCGTTCATCTACATCTCCAATGTTCAAGTTGCTCTCTATGCAGATGATCTTAAGATCTACTCAGCAATGAAGGAGATTACCGATTCTCAACAGCTTCGATGCGCCCTCAATAAATCCTCTCTGTGGCTATCTCTGAATGGCTTGTCTGCTAATCCCCCTTCCCCCGAAGTGCAAAGTAATCTCTTTTTCATCCTGCAGATCTCCAGAACTAATAAATACGGAGTACACTATTAACTCTGTGATCATCGAAAGGTGTGACCAAGTTAACGACTTGGGGATTCTCTTCTCCAGCAGTGCTAAATTCGATGTTCATGTCCTTAAAATCACCAGCAAAGCATTCAAAACACTGGGATTCATCAAACGGAACACATACAAGTTCAAAAACTACAGATATGCGGTTATCCTTTATAAAACTATTGTTCTCCCAATCCTGGAATTCAGCTCACCCATCTGGAATCCTCACACAAAGACTTTAACTAACAAAATTGAATCAGTCCAAAAAACCTTTGTCCGACTTATGAAACATCTGATGCCTCTGTGCACTAGAAGAGTTACTGTTGACATCACCCTTCTAGCCAAAGTAATCACTGGAACTTATGAAGCATCTGATATCCTCACTAAAATCAGCTTCAATGCTCCTTGTAGACAAGTTAGGAACCTTACACCGTTTCGCCTTGACTCTGCCACCACGGACTGTATGAAGTTCACTCCACTGAACAGAATCAGCAAATGACTCTCTCATTGACTTCTTTGACAACTTTCAATCACTGATGAACTCCATCCACAAGTTTGCCTCTTCTCTTCAAATGCAAAATGACTAGCTCTCATGTAATTATTGTAATTTATTATTATTATTTGGTTTATTATTTTTCTATTCTCCGAATAGTTAATTTGTTATTTGTTTTACCGGTAACTTAACTTAATGCAATCCTCTTTTGTACGTATGATTTTAACGTTTGAATCTATATCAATGTTTATCTTCCTGTTGGATCTCTTATTGTTATTATGTTTATTGTTCTGATCTCGGATACACTCTTCATGGGTTACCTGTTGTGTATCTTGTTATTAATAAAAATAAAAAAATAAAAATAAAACTCAGCCACGTTGTGAAAAAGACCCATAAAAATTCCTCCCGTCATCGATGGGACTCGGACTGAAGTCTTTTCCACCCCTGCGTGGGAAGAACGGCGATCTTACCAGCTGTGCTACCCATGAGGCCTTTTCAGTTGATATCAACAGATAATTAAACGTACGGTATGCAAATGTCAGTTGTCATATGATATGATCACATGGTTCTTGGTATTAGATAAGTACTGTTCGCTTTCCTGCAGGTTCTTAGTCGATCCGACGATGGCCAATACAGGCGACCTTTCCGATTTGCTGAGAGATTTATTGTTAAAACACGTTTAGCAGGAGCCACAATAGAGAAAACGTAGGAAATCACTTGTGTGTCGAAAGCAGCCAACTCAAAGCATACAATGAGTGTAAGACAAAAAGATAATGCTTTCCTCCAAAAGGAAGAAATGCTGCAGAAGGTCGATATTTCTAGAACAAGACCAGGAAATCAGAGCGATTTGAGAGTCAGAACAGAAGGTGCAGTGTGCAGCAAATGACTGAAAAATTCAATAAGTGGAGTGGGAATCTAGGATTTATAGTCGTGTAGCTGGCCGAAAGCTGTTTTTTTTTTCGATTTCTCCAAGAAATCGAAGGATTCATTTGGAGTGGTGCTGCAAATATAATTTCTCCAACTCTAGATTTCCGGTTAAAGCGGCTGGAAAGTATGGGCTCGGTATGTCCACTTTGTCCACTTCGTAGCGTTAGAGGGTCGTATTACCTCCAATGATCATCTTTCTTCATTTTTTTAAATTATTTTATTCGTCACCCAGAATTTCTTCTATATTCCCATATGTGAAATGTGTCTGTAAATTGCGTGTGTTCTCTGGTCGATTTGCCGGTTTTGTTGGACGAAAAAACCCCAGTTTCTGGTGGAAAAAAAACCTCGCTATCTACGCCTGAGCCTAAGCCCATTAAAGTTTATCGACTGGATTTGAACCCGGGCCTTTTCCACCCGGTGTGGAAAGTCGGTGACGATACCACTGTGCTACCGCGCAGACTGATTATCTTTCTGTCGTTCAGACTAACTTCATCCTGAAACGTTTAATTTTTGCTTGGATTGCGAAGGATTCTTTCAAGACGACAATGCAACTGTCCGCCAGGCAAAAATTGTATCCAAATAGTTCGAGGAACGTTCCCAAGATTTTCAACATTTGCCCTGGCCGCTTGATTCTCCAGATCTGAATCCAACTGAGAATGTCTGGGATATGTTGGAAAGATCAGCTCGGCTTCGCAATTCTCTACTAACCACAATACAGCAGTTGACAAACATTCTGATGGAAGAATGGTGAAACTGGAGACAGACTCCCTCAGATAATCATTACCTCAAGTAATCGTAGTGAAATCCATGCAACGAAATGAACCGGCTATACTTCTGGCAAAAGGTGTCCCTACTAGATACTGATTGAAGGTTTCCAATTATTTGTCCCGTGAGTATAGTTATCTCAAAACTCTGTACTTATAAGAAGAGATTTGGCATAATAAGACATGCCATATATAATCTTAATTACCATAATTTGTATTCTCTATTAAAAGTTTGGTAATTAAGTTTGTTGTTTTAAGCGCCAAAGCGACTAAGGCTCTCAGGCGTAAGTATATAGTATCTGTAACAGTGTATTCTTCAGAGTATACTGAACAGATGATCTGAGTTTTGGAAGAGAAAACCAATCAACCCTCGCCTCAGACCGGCTACTCTGGCCGCTTTGTGACTAAAAGCCTCTTTTAGTGAAGTCCTTCCATTATATTTATTAGCGAGGTCTCCATTAAAAGAGGAGTAATACAACTTCGAGAAAAATAACCGTGTTTACTTACCTGCTACACTTTAACACGCCAGGACAATAGCAAAAGGGTTGTCCAAGACCAAACCTCTCGCCATCTTCTAGAGTTTGTGGAAGTTGCTTTTTAGCCGTTTCCGGGAGAAAAGTTATCAGAATGCCAGTGAGAACCGAAAGAACTCCAAATACAATCAGCGAAAGGACGTGACTTTGCTGCTGCATCTGAAAATCCAACGAGAAACATTACTGTTTAATTTTAAACTGTAAAGTGCTTTACACATGAGCAGAATTAAAAAAAAAAAAAAAACTAAATTATTATATTAGGGTCACCTAGAAAGTCATTTCAACCACTCGTGTGTATTGTATCTGTAAATCGGATGTGTTCTCTGATCGATCTCCTTGCTCTACTTGAAGAAAAACCCCAGTTTTTCTGGGGGGAAACCTTGCTATCTACGCTTGAGACCGGCTAACTCAGTCGCGGAACGAAAAAAGCTCTTAGCAATTCCTCGTATCATCGACGGGATTCGAACTTGGGCCTTTTCCACCCGGTGTGGGGAGGACGGTGACGATACCATTGTGCTACCCTCGTAGACACACGAGCAGAATAAGATGTATTCTGTTCACGTATTAAGGTGTACATGTATACGTATTGGGTAGGGCAGCTCCTAGTATGTCAGTTCAAATCCGCCTCGTGTGAATGAAAATTTATCAGACTTTGTAAAATAGGTCAGACGTGTAGCAATGTCACGTTCATTTAGTTAGTGCATGTTGTGATTTGCTGAGAGCTTTCTAGATAAGCAAAAAACCCACTACACTACATTATGGGGGGCTTCGATGTTAAGGTTGGAAAGAGACAAAACAGCGCAGAAAGAGGAACTATAGGAAATTTTGGAATCGGTGAAAGAAATGAAAGAGGTGAAAGACTTGTGGAATTTGCAGAATCTCGAGGAATGTCAGTAATGAACACTTTTTTCAAGAAAAGGGTGAACAGAAAGTGGCCATGGAAGAGCCCAAGTGGATTAACAACTAATGAAATCGACTTCATCTTCACTAACACAAGGTATATCGTGAATGATGTTACCGTCCTGAATAAGGTAAATGTTGGAATAATCACAGAATGGTAAGATGCACACTTGATATAGATGTAAGAAAAGAAAAAAAAAACTGACTCGAGTAAATAATACGAAGGTCGTTGAGATAACAGAAGAGGAGAAAAAGCAGTATGTACTGGAACTTAAGAACAAGTTTGAGTTTCTGCACACTGCTTAGGACCAAGATATCGACGAGGAATATTACAACTTTCTGAACGTGATAAAGCCCAAGAAACCTATAGGGAAAAAGAAATCCAAAGAAAACATTAGTCAAGAAACACTTGTCATGAGGAACCGAAGACGACAAATGAAGAGCAAGATAAACGTTGACAAGGATAAAATTGAGTATACTGAATTATGCAAAGAAATTGGAAACAGATTCATCAGAGAGAACATAAGAAAAGTATAACAAACATTAAGGGAAAACAAAGGACTTAAAGCAGCAGCCATGAGCAGTAATACAGAAAGACAAATGATACTGAAACCGGAGAATAGAGATAGTGTACTTATAAATAGCAGAGAAGGCATCATTCAATTAGCAGAAGACTACTATAGAGAATTATACAAGGAGCAGGGGAAATGATGCCAGCAGTGGGGAAGATGCATTGCAAAGTAGCAACACATACGACATACCCGATATTCTTCCTGATGAGGTAGAACATGCACTGAAGAAAATAAAGAATCAGAAAGCCCCGGGGGAAGATGAAGTTACTGTAGAGTTGTTAAAATTGGGAGGAAGAGACATAACACAAAAACTGGCAAGGCTCTTTACCAAATTCATTATAAAAGGTGTGACGCCTAAGGAGTGGAATAATGCAATCATAGTTTTGCTGCATAAGACAGGACACAAATCAGAAATTGGAAATTATAGACCAATTAGCTTGTTATCCCACATCTACAAGTTGTTCAAAAGGGTCATTACTAACAGATTAGAAAGAATACTTGATGAGAATCAACCGAAAGAGCAAGCTGGCTTTAGGACAGGATTCTCAACTATGGATCATCTTCACGTAATATCACAGCTAATGTAGAAAGCAAATGAATATAAAACACCATTATGCCTGGCATTTGTGGATTATGAAAAGGCATTTCACTCCATAGAGCATGAGACAATGTTTCGAGTACTGGAAAGACAAGGCATAGATACCCCATATATTATGATTTTGAAGAAAATATATGAGAACGTTACCTCCTTTATTAGACTAGACAAAGATAGCAACAAATCAAATTTAAAATTGAAAAAGGAGTTCGACAAGGAGACATAATATCTACGAAGTTGTTTACTGTTGTCTTTGAGGAAGCTTTCAGAAGATTGGACTGGTCGCAGAAAGGAGTCAACGTGAATGAAGACTACCTAAACCACTTACAATTTGTAGTTGACATTGTGTCATAAGCCACGATCCTAAAGAATTAGGAGAAAATCTTAATCAGTTATGCAGAGTTGGTAAGGATTTAGGACAAAAGATGAATATGGCTAAAACAAAAGTAATGATGAACAAGTATGCCACAGAAAGGAAAATAATGATTGAAGGAGCAGTAATTGAAAAGGTGGAGTCATATACTTATCTGGGACAAGTTATTAGCTGTAATAATGATAAATGGCTGGAAGTCAAGAGAAGAATAAATTTTCGATGGATAGATTTCAGGAAATATAGTCACATACTACGGAGCAATATCCCAGTTTGTCTGAAACGTAAAATAATGAACCAATGTATACTCCCCACCATGACGTATGGAAGTGAAACTTGGGCACTCACCAAAAGAATGGAAGAGAAGCTGAGAACTACACAGCGAAGAATGGAACGAATTATATTGGGAATCAGACTGTTAGATAAGAAGAGAAACACATGGATTAGGCAGCAAACTCAAGTAAAGGACATTCTTATCAAAACTAAAGAAATGAAATGGTGTTGAGCAAGACACATAGCTCGAAGACATGATGACAGATGGACTAAGAAAATAATAGAATGGTACCCAAGAGGAGCTCGAAGAAAACCTGAAAGACAACGGCGGAGATGGATAGATGAAATTCATGAGTTCGTGGGTAGCAAGTGGATGGCCATTGCACAAAACAGAAGGAACTGGAAAGTTGCTGGAGAGGCCTTCATCCTGCAGTGGATTGAAAATGGCTGATGATGATGATGTTTTTTGCTGGCCTCTTCGCTACCCAGAAGCAACGATCTCCTGAAAGGCTGCTTCTGAATACTCTTCCCCTACTACGTGAAGGTGAGCCAGTTCCCGTAGATGAGACGACAATGGTCTAAGGCTACGAAGCAGTAGCGGTAGCAGTAGTAATGACAAATGATGCAAGAAAGCAAGCTTATTTAGCATCGGTCAGAAAAATAAAAGTTCATCCATCCGTACCTTCCAAGAATTTGTCCCTTGTATTTATTCAGCCCATCCACTTCCACAACAACAGATGGAAGCCTGTTCCAACAATAAACCGCCCGCTGGCTGAAGGCAAACATCCGCACCTCTATCCTGCGACCATCCTTCCTCAACTTTAATTTATGCCCCCTCGTGTGTGTAGGGGCGGGATGCCATTAACATTCAGCTTTACTCAATCAATTCAAGGCTTTAAACACCTCAATCAGATCTCCCTGCAGGTGCCTAGTCTCGAGATGCTGCACTTTGCAGAACTGCAGCCTTTCTATGTAAGAGTATCCATTTTAACTTAAGACATTAACCCTTCACCAATCTGGTTGCCATTCTCTGCACCGTTCCAGCATTTCTACATCCCTCCTAAAGTGAGGCCTCTAGATCTGTATACACTACTCAAGAGGAGGCCCAACTCGAACCTTACACGAAGGAATAATCACCTCGTTATCCATGCTAGCAAAATTTCTGTATATAATTGACAAGATACCATAAGCTGTGTCCTGGCAGCATGTCTGTACTGCTTAGAGAATTTCCAGAAATGTAACAAGAGAGTGTGGCGTACTCCCTGTTAAAAATAAAATGGCCAATCAGTATAATGCATTTCTGTTATTCAAAATTTTGTTTTTACACATCCTCTTGATATGCCATTACATCTATGTGAAGACAGCTCCTGATTTATTATTGGTTTTCTACTCGAAATTTTAAATATGCCAGTTACATAAATAAATAAGCCAAATACCTAAATAAATATTCATTTATTTATTTATGTATTTGATATTTATCACTTTTGTTGTTTTAAATTTGTTTTACTTTGATCTAAGTGTTTTATCATAACGAAATTTATTGTAATGGTTGGATAGAAAATACTCGAACCGAGAGCCTTTTGAACACGACTTTTGGACCAGAAACGATATCCACGCTTCATATTTACAATGATCAGAGAGAATGAACAACTTTCTAGGGATGGTCATTTCGAACAACCCCAAGACTCTAGGGGATGGTTATTCTGAATAACACCAAGATTAGGGATGGCCCATTTCGAATAACGTTTGTTTACTTGTATATCAATAAATAAATTCTATAAACACTTTTTTTTTTTTTAATTTCTGTTTCTGCTCTGTTTTAACACAAATCCTTATGACTGTATTTTGGCAGTTCTGTGCAAATTCATAATTGTAAAACATTTCCGAATAGGCCAGAAAAATATGAACAGACAAGAACTCTGCGGTTTCAGTTGTGCTCTTAACTGCGTCTCTCTCTCTCTCTCTCTCTCTCTCTCTCTCTCTCTCTCTATTATTCAACTAATAAAAGTAAACATGACTAACGTTGCTAGCATCTCTTTCTGGGAATGCAGATAATCTAATTGACTACTGCATGACTTGCTTAAAATGGCGAGCACAATAAATTATTTTATTGAATGAATGAAGTCAATTTTTTTAATAGCAATAAACTGCGTTCATTATCATCCACTTCTTCGAAAGACGTAGTTATGGAGGGTTTAATGAGAGAGAGAGAGAGAGAGAGAGAGAGAGAGAGAAATTACGTAATCTACGTAGAACTAGAAAAGTAATTGTTAGTAGTAGAGGTCGATGAGACTGAACTTATGACACTGACTTTCACTTTTTATCTTACACAAGACTGAAAATAATTGTTTTTTATAGCTTAAAAAATAATGTGTGAAGCATTTTCACTTTCTCCAGCCTTCTGTGATCTCTAAATTTAATTTCTGTAGGATATTACGTCATTTGGTGAACATGCAAGAGCTATAATTTCTTGGATGAGTAGCAACGTTGTCGATGGTTTGATGCTTTCCACATCCACAACGCCAGACATAATATTAATCGAAATAAAGGGAGATGAGGGTGTTAGAGTTCATGCCGTCTTTATGACGGATGTAAGGAATTATGTGCAACAAAAAGGGTAGGATCCGCCTACGTCGACTTCAACAGGACAATTCACATGCTCAGAAATCTTGTGAAACAGTTTCTCTGCAATGTTGGAATACTTACGAAGTTCCGCTCATTTATCTCCTAATTAAGCACGGTAGGCCCCAATCATTGCGGTTTTAAGGGAAGGGTATATTTAGTACATGTCTAAGGCTCTTTAAGAATCTATCACGCTTCATGAAGTCAAGCTGTATGGCGTTCGCTTTTCATATCGTGTGAGTTAATGGACTGTATTTGTATTATCCATAATTAGTTCTATGGATAGCTCGATGGAAAATTAAACAATCAGAGCTGCCAGCATTAAAGTCGAGCAGGGACGGACAATTCATCTTAGCTTTGATCACGCATACGCCTTGAGTATGACACGTGATTTTGTGAATCTTCTTTGAGGCTCTTCAGTATTTTCATGGCGAGAAGTTCCTCCAGAGAACATCACGCACCTTTCTCAGTCGTTGCAAAGATTTGCTTGCATCGGTGCCAGAAAGAGCCATTCTTCGTAATGCTGATGCCTCCCGCATTAAAAATGGCTTCAGATAAACCAACTTTAGAGGCACAGTTTTTCTTATAGTCAACGCACACATATTATAATATATTCCCACTTACCACATATAGAAGTGATGGCACCACGCTGGTTGTCAAACTGCCAGATGTGCGGGTTATAGCCAGACCAGTACCTCTGACCACTGTAGGAAATAGTTCTGCCGCATACTGAACCGTGACATCGAACGATGCTGCAAAGCATGACCTTGCTATAACTGCGATGACGAAAGTCGCTATAAATTCATCTAATGGGAGAAACGATTGAATCTGTTAGACTCCTGAAGAAAACAAATATAATGAAATTTTTTGGTGGTAGAGAATTTTTCAACCGGTCATTTATTCATTGAAGCAAATTTGAACAAAAACAACAATAATCAATACCACTTTGCTTTATCTGACGAAACCACGTTTACCAGTATTTAATGGTAAACATACTGGAGTGCAATGAATGTTCCTGATGCTGGATAATCCACGAAGGACGAATTTAGAAGTCATCAGGGAAATTAACGCAATATTTATACAAGAAGAAATGTGAATAATTCTGTGAATAGGATGGATTTTGCTAACATTTTCCCATCAAAATTAGATGAAAAGCTAGACTGATTAAGTAACGTGTGGACAGAAGGGACTCATTTTCGTCTTCATGGCATTGATGTTCTTGCCCACTCTGTACACGTTGTTTGTTATACACGTAGATCCGAAGGATCTACGTGTATAACAAACAAACAGAGTGTATTTCATCCAACGGTGAAAATCAGTAATAATAAACAAATCGGTGATAAAACCAACATAGATTTTGAGTGCTTCATTACATTCAATCAACAGTTTACCTTCATTCCGCTCAAGGAAAACCTTAAAACAGACCTATAAATTACTATAAAATTGGCCCACCTTTTCCTCCTTTCTCAACAAAAATTTAACATTTCGAGTTTGACATACCATGAGGTTAAAATGCAGTGACTGCTCCATGTTGCTGAAAAGACCCTTAATAGCTTCTTTTTCAGCAGCAAACATGGACTTTATAAACCTATCCAAACAAACTTTGGATAGGTATAAAAAATGCTCCACGAAAAAGGATGGATCGATGAGCTGTCGCATATGATTCAACGTCAAAACCAATTACGAAATGTCAAAACCAATTAGACTAACCTATTAGAATGTGAATTATCCGTTCTCAAAACCTCTCATTTGAACTTCACGACTTTTGCGACATTTTTAACTGATATAAGTGAGTCATCTACACATTTTTCTCTGAGAAAACAAGCATCGGATGATAGTTTCAAATGAGAACCTATGAAAATGTAAAGGAGCGCTAGAGATATTACATTTACAAATAACATTCTTTATTCTGTGATTTTACTTCATTTTTCATTAAAAATGTTAAAAACTCTGTACATATCTCGGTGGCAGCAACACGCCAGATTTCAGACCTTGTAGCCTATCTCAGAGGTATTGGTTTAGAATTAAATCCCATTAAGTCCACTCAGATCACTTTTTCAAACAAAAAGAATAAAAATAACATCAGTCCTTCTAAACGGCCTTCCTGTCAGTAAAGTCACGCATCGTACAGATTTAGGAGTCCCCTGGGACGAGCAACTCACCTTCTTGAGGCACTTTGCAAACACCAAGAAAAAGACCCTTGCAGCCCTCAGGAGAGGAAAGCAAGAACTTATTGGTGTTTATCATCTTTGCCTCATTCTCAGTATATCCTGGGCTATCTCTACGCATTTGTTTGGGCCTCTGCATCGTCTACTCGACTCAAGAGCTTCCTCAGTAGAGAATACTGGACCCTAAGGTGGCTAAACAGGACACTCGGAAAACCTTTCAGAATTTCAAGAAGCATCCTATATACCACATTTAACTGGACCCCTGGAATTAATTATAATCGGGATCAACATCATCACCCTTACAAAACTGCTTGCATTCCATGCTTTAAGAATATCCTCAGTGTGTCCTACGAATCCAAGTATGTCAATATCCCGCTGAAGTTTTTCTGTGAAAAAGATGCGCCCAACATTTCTGAAGTCGTCATTATATACTACACTACAATCCTCACACGATATAGGGGAATTTCAAGTGCTGTATGGGTATTTTCCTTACACCACAGACGAGTGTTCTGAGGGTTTATATACTAGTGAGATGAAACCAGGTCACATTGGAGAAGAAAATTCAGTCTCACATGTGAAGGTCTGTCTCATCCACTTTCTTTGGTAATCACTTACAGTAATCGGTTCCCTTTCCAAAGTTTGATAGCAAACGTTGATGTGTGACATACATCGGAAGTTTATAGGAAGCAATTTTAATTTCTTCTTTTGTTTATCAAGCTTGCTGCCAGATCCTTCTTAACCTATGCTCAAAGTCCATCAGTCAAAAGGGGCTCGATAAGCAAACATAACTCACAACGTTCGCATTCACAGTCTCCCTGAAGATTTTCACAACCTACTATATTGCGTATTTTGATGGAACCTGACATCGAAAATGTCTAAAAAATCATGTTGACTAGTTAAATTAGTTTTGAGATAATGTTCTACTTTGAACGTATGTCGAACACCAAGTCATTTACTGCGCACAAGCATTACTCTTAGAAGTTAGCGACGCCATGGTCAGAATAAAGAATGCTTATTGTAAATTTCACGTCCTTAGCATTCTTTTACTCGAAGTTTTCCTTTTCCAGTAGAACGATGGATTTTTTCATAACGAGTATATTCCATTCTTAGATGACATCGGTACGTTGAATTTTTTCAACTTTCTTGGAAAAAAAAGTATACTGTTGACTAAAATAACTTCAGTACCTCTTTAATAATATGGCTTTAAGGCTTCTGACTCTTTTATTACTGCTAATTAGTTTGAAAAATTCACTGAAAAGTTTAGTTAATAATAACCTTGTAGTATTTTGAATTCTTTGATTTCTTACCTTTTGGCAGGAAGCTCCTGGATACGCCAATTACGCCACCTCCAACGAGGAACAGGAAGTCTGTTAGCCGCCTCCCTAGTCGATCCAAGATCAGCATGCAGATCAAGTTGGCAGGGAGCTCTGCTAACGCTGAGAGGCAGTAAGACATGTACACATTTAATCCCAAATTCCCGATGTTTATAATACTTCCGTGGTAACACATGTTTATGACGCCCCTGGAAAGAGATGTATTATAAGATTGATTACTGAAGTTACTTTCGGTGTATTTTTTCTGCAGTTCCAGTCCTCAGTACTCTGTAGGTGTGCATACTGTAAGAAGCCTGGATTCGATTTTCCTCGCCAGAAGAAAGGAGTAGTACGTCCCACAGAAAGGAGGGGACTTTCATGGGCATTTTTAGTGTTAGTATTAGTATTGACAACATGTTACAACAACAACAAAAAAAAAACAATAAATAATTAATTTTCTTATCCCTTCCAATAATTTGTCCAAACCTTCCTTAAATTTATTCAATCTCCACAACATCATGTGCAAGTTAATTCGTCTACTCTTTGTCTGAAATTAAAATTTCTGCACATCTAATCTGCAACCATTCTTTTCCAATTTAAATTTATGCCCCTCGCGTGTTTCAACTGAGAAATAGTAAAGATGCCATCAGTATTCAGTATTTTAAAGCCATTTACACATCAATTAGGTCACCTTTCAGACCTAGTTTCTAGAGCTTGAGTTTACAGAGCCCATGTTTTTCTTGATAAGAATGTCCTATCGTATCCCCAACTAATCTTTTGTTGCTGCTTTATTTCTCTATTATATCTCTTTCTTAAATTAACTTATTTTTGCCTTAATTCCTCTACATCCATTCCACGTCTTTTGCCTCTCTGGAAACGCCTACGCTTCTTATTCATAGACTTTCTTAATCTAGTTAAGCTAACATGCTACCACGGCACCTCCCTAATTCGTCGTCCATCTTATCAGCTGACAGGCCACCTTTCTATTTAACTCATTTTCATCATTCATATAAAGTCTGATAATATTATATAATTTATCCCGGTTTACAGTGCTCACCACAAACCTATCTACCTCTATTATCATATTTGTCCTATCAAACTCTT
Source organism: Mastigoproctus giganteus (assembly GCF_048544385.1). Taxonomy (NCBI): domain Eukaryota; kingdom Metazoa; phylum Arthropoda; class Arachnida; order Uropygi; family Thelyphonidae; genus Mastigoproctus; species Mastigoproctus giganteus. The sequence continues at coordinate 119,243,163 of NC_143588.1, forward strand.
CTCCAGGTATATGAAACATAATAACCCGGTAATCGCTAGTGGTCCATCCATCTATCACATACCAACGCCTTATTCTATTTATCATTGATCCTGAACATAAAGTCACATCAATATTCGATTCACCTAGGGTAGATAAAAGTGTTCTTAGTTGTCACAATTTCTAACCTAATACAGTCTTCATATAAAAGTCCTCTTACATCGGTCTCCAAACTACCCCAGAGAACCGAATTTGCGTTGGTATCTATTCTCATCATCATATTTTTCTTGCCTTAACCAATCACATACTTTATCAATATACTGTAGATAGGTCTGTGGCTCCTCCCGAAACTGAGAATATATGCTGACCAAATACACTCTGCCAAATTGTCCAATTACTTCTGCACAATATTCATGGGAGAATGTAAATCCTACTATCTGGGTAACTATTAAAATTTTATGACAAATCACAATTGTAGCCTGGTAGCGTCTATCATTCGGCAAAATCCTCTAATCCAAAGGATATCCTTTAAAGTCCAGTGTATAAGGCTCCTGCACCAGGAGACAGTCACATTTCTCCGGTCTTGTCCTTTCAGATAATCGCAGTGCTAGTTCATATGAATGCTAACCATTAATCTGTATTATTTTAACCCTTTTATTTCAATCTCATTTTTCTATCCGAACTTAAACTAAATCTTACTTTTAACTTGCTCCATATATCTCTTATAACTTGGGCAATCTTGACGTCGTACAGAATGGTCAGCGCTCCTATCCTGTTTCTTACAATTCACACACATCGGTGGCTCTCTTTAAAGACAATCTTTATATAAATGACCCTCTCCTGGGCAGTGCCCACACAGTTTTAAATTTACAATTTCTAGCCATATGTCCAAAAGCAAGACATCTAAAACAAATAAGAGCCATTAAAATATCTCTTACTTTATATAAGAACCAGTGTGGGTACAGTCTACTCCTCTCTATTAAAAATTTTCTTACATGTATGGGCACTCCTAAAATCCAATTCTTTGTACCTCTAATATTCTCCTTAGTTACAACCTTAATCTGAAGATCTTTTCTCAAATTGTGACTTGGAGAAAGATTTTTAGATTATGATGTTCCCCAACAATCCCTCACTCTTGCTTTTACCACGTAGTTTTCTACATATATCTAAATCGCTTTTGGTTCTAAAAGGTCGCACATCTCTAAGGTTTCCTGCATAGCCTTCCTCACCATCTACAACTTTCTGGCCATCTTTAGCTCTTTATTGTGCAACTATGACTAATATTTACAACTACAATTTCAATTCAAAATTAATTAATTAAAAAATTCGAAAGAATGAATACAACTCCAATAAACCAACCAACTCACAATTAATTACAATGAATAAACAACTAATCAAACACTGCTCGCTGCACAAGTCCAGGAACACAACCAACACATTTCCAGAGAGCGTAAATGCTGTTTATTCTTCCTTCTCACTTGTTAGGATCACCCGGTAAGTTAATACATATAACTGTCCATTTGAGCTGTTCAGCCCAAGCTAAGGGCTTTCTTAGCCGGCCAGAACACGCCTGGCTGCCCACCCCGAACTATGTGGAACCGGAGACCAATCCAAGTATTCACTGATCACAAGTACAGTCTATGTGAACACAGTTGAACAATAGCCTAATACACTCTTTTATCTGCTCAAGACAAAGGAATCGCAATACATCCGGCCATTCTATTTGATCTCGGGGCTCAGACGTATAGTGTTCCATTGTGGAACCCCCATATGCCAGTGACCCAATAGACATCCTCTCCTCACTGCTGATCATGGTCTACAGCGAATGATATGGTGTCAGTATGGGACATATTTTGATGTTGTTGTAGGGTTTTAGGCGCATCAGCTACTGAGACTATATTGCGGCGTATATATTGTCTGGAAATTGTGTGTTCTGTGGTCAATTTTTCTGTTAGCTGGACGAAAACCCGAGTTTCCGTGAGTAAAAACCATGCTACCTCACTTGAGACCAACTAACTCAGCCACTTTTTGAAAAAGGCCCATAAAAATTCCTCACGTCATCGACAGGATTTGAACTCCTGTCTTTTCCATCCGGTGTGGAGAGGGTGCGATTCCATCAACTGTGCTATACACGAGGGCACGCATGTTTTTCTGGAAAGAACTAGGACTCCTGGAACTTCCTAGCACTTATCCACCCCTTTAAACCTAAGTATATGTTAAAATTATTCTTTGCGTAATTCCTTTTCGAACCGCATAGTTAATGGTTATAAGATTGGTCAGTTTTGATCTGCTTTTATCAAATCCATGAAAAATACAGCAAAAAATATAGCTTCATTCTTATCAAGGTGATCTTATATTACTTCTTTAATTGTTGATTCCCTATTTTTCGTGGCACAGCAGTTAAATTTACAGGTATGTAGTTACCAATTCCATCCTTGGAATAGGGGACGTAAAAGACTGGAGATGTCTTATGGCAGTTCTACTAAATCTAAAGCTGCCGTCATTATCATTGCTAAAGGTTTAACTTTGACTTACGAGGGGATGTTTGAAAAGTTCATGGCCTGATGTGAATGGGTATGGATACGTCGTTCAAAGTTTCTATAGTAAATGTATAACACCTCAAATAGTGATCCAAGTTTCATGCAGTTTCAATTAGTGTTTTTTTAATTATAGGTAATAAAGTCAACAAAGTTGTGTGAATGAGGAAAGACGGATAAAATCAGTCATCGTGAAGTCATCCAAAATTTGGGGAAAAGAGTGACTAACGCCAAAAGCAATTCATGAGGATATGGTTACAACGTTGGAGGGGTGGATGCTCCTTCCTATTCCATGGTGAAGAAGTGGGATGCAGCAGAATTTAAACGAGGAGAGCTTGGAAGGTGACCCACATTGTTGAAGACCTGCAGCGTCCATTACTCCAGAAGTTGTTGACAGTGCATGATCTGTTGATGAGTGATAGTTTGGTGCATTGTCAGAAACTTGGGTATTTTATATGAACGTGTGTAACAAATAATAGGTTCTCGTTATGAAAAAGGTTCCATAGTGGGTCCCAAAGTTGTTGACAGCAGATCAAAAACAACAAGAGTTGTCAAGTCAAGGGAATATTTGCATTGTTTCCAAGCAGATCCAGCAAATTTCCTTGCAAAGTTGTGACCATGGATGAAATGTATGTCCATCACAGAGACAAAGGAGCAGTTCAAACAGTGGAAACAGCGATTTTTCCCCTAAAAAAAAAACAAATCAATTTCTTCTGTTGGAAAGGTGATGACTCGGATTTTCGGAATGCTGATGGAGTGTTGCTAGTTGAATATTGATGGAGTGTTGATAGTTGAATGTCGATGGAATGTTGCTGTGATTGGCCTTTCAGAAGACCAGTTCTGTCAGTGCTGTGGCTGCTTTGCATGAGTGTGGTTCTGAAATCTTGGACCACCCCGCATATTCTTCAGATCTAGTGCCATCGGACTTTCACATATTACCTGACTGGCATCCGTTTTCCTACCCACAGCGACATTATTACTGTAATGGATACATTCCTAGCGGCCCAAGAGAAAACTTTCTTCCCAGCTTGATTCAACGTATTGCAGCATCGACTGTGTTGTGTTAGAAAGTAACATGTTAACAGCCTCCTTAGCCAAACCCTTCATACTTGGAGTAAAAATTTTTCAAATGCCCCAAGTGGTTAATTATTATTTTTTTTCTGTTATTTGTTGGCGCATCAGCTTCTGTGGCAAAAAATGCACCTCCCAAAGTTTTTGCATTTTAATGTGATCCAAGCCCGAGGCCGGATTCGAACCCGCGACCTTTGGGGTTGCCAGGCAGGCACTTTACCCACCTGGCTAGCCCGGTCTGCCCAAGTGGTTAAATTGGATAGATTCCATCAGTCCCGGGTGCTTTGTCCAATTTTAAATGCAGTTTTGCTTGGGAATTAAAATAATTTAACTCCCAAGCATTATTTAGATAGACTTCATTCACTTATCAGCCGGTTTATTCATTTATCAGCGATCTGTAAATATCGTGATTCCACATCAAACTGAAGGTTCCTTGACATGTAAAGACCCTGATCTGCTGCACGTCATGCGATGTCACAGATACACTTACCTCCACGCCTAGACGAACTCCCTCTCTTCGATTTTGGTATGTGGCTCTAAATACAGTTAGGACCGCGAATACTGATACCGCTCTTCGTTTTCAGAAAGCGAAAAGGTTTGTTTTCAGTTGTAACAATTTCTTTGTTATTTGGAAACCTGTTCTCAGGCACGTTTCCAGATGTTAACTAAGTCCTTTGTGGGCCAGTTTCAGTGGCGAGTTGGATATAAAACAGATAAAAGAAATAAAACATTCGAAAACTGTCATTTCTGTCACGTGTTGTGTAGTTCGTACCATGCACGATAATCATCTCGTAAGAATGAGCATAAACATGAAATATGATTTTCTGTTTCACAACACTGAACACATAACAGGTTATTAACTACCATCGCTCTGCAGTATCGCATTACCAGTTACTACTTTAATAAGTCCTGAAAACAAAGAGAAGAATTGTTTCATTCAAATGCAAAATAGCAGTAAAAGCGGCACGTATATTGCCCACGTTCATTTTTCAAGGAGAGTGCCAATTCCGCCCCCACCCCTTTTGCTACTTACCAGCAGGTAACAACAATCACAGTTTTTTTCCGAATATTTGGAGTCCGCACCAAGGATAGCAACGAAGGTGACGATTCTGTCTTTTCACGTTCGGCGTTGTCCTTTCCTTCAGAGGAGGGCGTTTGTTCGTCTTGAAGCTGCAAAATACATTTAAAGACACAATATTGCGCATGCAATTAGGGCACGTGCAATTTCTGAATGGTAGAACATTTTTTACTTAAGATAAAAACTCATACTATTCTAAGAAGAGAGGGGGTTTAAATTCCCCAGACACCAGCAACACTTCTGAAAAACCGTTAACTGCTGCTTTCAAACGCACTACTGTAAAACAGAAGACTTAAGAAGCATCCTGCCGGTTCAAGAAACAATGCAACCTCGATTATCCGAATTGAATGAATAGTGACCATTTCGGATAACCGAATTTGACACTTGTTTTACGTCGTAATCATTATTGATTTATATACTACACATTCCATTTTCAAACTGGTACCATTTATACCTTTCTTCCCTTTTCGATAATAATTAAGTTATTGCATTTGTTTCGTGGGCATTTTTGTAACACAGTGAATGACGCGAGATAATACATTCCAATCGACCACAAATAAAAATAACGCCTTACATTACAAGGATGGCTGTCTTAAGATTGTCTCAGTTAAAATAGGAGGTGTGGCAATAAAGTTTCCGAACTGGTGCAATAAAAAAAAATAAAAGACAAAGTGAAAGAGCTCAAAAATGGTTTTATTTTTCTTCAAAGCAATCACTACCTTCCTTTTCCTAAATCCTACAGACCTTCCTTTTCCTACAGACTTTCCTTTTCCTAAATATTCGTGCAGAATTTGACTAATCGTACATTATTCATATCAGCCATAATTCTGAGAGTCAAACGACGATCTCTAGCCAAAATTTCTCGAACTTTTGCAACTGTGTCTTCATTACGAGAGGTAGTAGTAGTAGTAGTCGCATGTGATGCAAGAAAGCTTATGCAGCATCAGCCAAAAAAAAAAAAAAAAAAATCACACCATTCCCTCTAAATGCCTGTCCAGTTCCTCCTTAAATTTATTTAACCTATCAACTTCCACAACGACAGATGGAAGTTTGTTCCAGCAATTAACCACCCGCTGGCTAAAGGCAAATTTCCGCACATCTGTTCTACATCTGTCTTTTCTTAATTTGAATTTATGCCCCCTTAGGTTCGTAATCTGAACAAGTGGAAGGATAAATATTCAGCGTGCTCAATCCATTCAAGACCTTATACACTTCAATCAGATCACCGCGCAGGTGATCGCCACTGCAGCCACTGCAATTTGCAGAACTTAAACCTCTCTTGGTAAGAGGATCCCTTCATTCCCCTCACCAATCTTGTTGCCCTTCTCTGTACACGCTCACGCAAATCTACATCCTTCCTAAAATGAGACCTCCAGACCTGTACGCAGTACTGAAGGCGTGGCCTGATCATTGCCTTATACAGAGGGACAATCACCTCCTTTTCCCTGCTAGCAAAATTCCAATATATCATTGACAAAACCCCATGACCTGCCCTGGCAGCCTGTCTGCATTGCTCAGAAAACTTCACATCTGACTGCACAATTACTCCCAGGTCTTTTTCATTTTCTACCACCTTAAGTGTAGTACCACACAGTTGGTACGTTTCTCTGGGGTTACTTCTACCCATATGCAGTACTTTGCATTTGTCAAGGTTAAACTTCAGTTGCCACTTCTTAGCCCATCTGCCCAAATTTTCTAGATCCTATTGCAGTAGCACACTGCCATTACTGTCATTAACAACCCTGCCAACCTTTGTATCATCTGCAAACTTCGACATTAAGCCTGATATACCTTCATCAATATCATTGATAAATATACAAAACAACAGTGGACTTAACACCGAACCCTGTGGGACTCCACTAATAACATTAATCCACGAAGAGCAACACCCATTGATTACCACCCTCTGTCTTCTCCACTTAACCATCCTTTTATCCATTGTAGCAACTTACCCTTAATACCATTCTGCTCCAATTTGTACAATAGTCTTCCATGCGCAACAGTGTCAAAAGCTTTCCTGAAATCCAAATATATGATATCAAAATTATTTTTTGCATCCAGTTCCTTTGTAACCACATCATAATATCCTATCAAATTTGTCAGACAAGACTTTCCCTTAACAAACCCATGCTGTGTCTGAATTATTGCTGCAGTCTTGTCTAGATGATCCTGCAATGCATCTTTAAGTGGAGGTAGATGCACCTCCGCTTCTTGGGGAATCGCGAACATCCCCACGTTCGTTTCGAACCACTCATACCATTCAAACATGTTTCACCAGCATAATATTTCATACGTTTTTGTAGCAGATTTTCCCAGTTTAGAGAAAAATTTGATATTGGTTCTTTGCCCCGTTGAAAAATCGTGTAAAGGAACGTTAATGCTACTACTGAAACTGGTTGTTACTTGCAACTGGTCAATCTATCTCTGTACTACCATCTATTGGAGGAAGTGTGAACGACAATTATTTTCAAACTCATCGAACATGATTTCAACAGCATCAGTCTGGAACTTTATTGCCACACCTATAAATTTAAAATCTCCAAAATACAAACCAGGGCAGTCCAGTCCTGCTGCAACAAGACTTAAATAAATAATTGAATTACAAAAATTAAAAATTTACTTTATTTATTACTTTTGGTTATGTTGTTTATGTCATGGTGTGACGAATAAAATGATTGAATAAAGAGAGGATATTTCATTGCATTAAATATAACAAGAAAAGAATTTGAATTATTAATAAGTATTGATATAATCCGATTACATGAACTACAAGAATATTTATTTTAAAATAGCATGTAATATTAAGCAATTGTATCAATATATAATTTGATGTGCAGAAAATTGAAATTAATTGAATATTCCTAATATTAGTAAAACTGGGAAATTTTTCTAAATATATAGAGTAACATAAAGAGATATATAAAGAGAGTAACATAAAGAGATACAAAATTTAATTATATGGTCCTTGAGGTTGTCACAGACATTCTCTCAGATATGCCAGACAAGCTGTTCTTGCTACCTGGGAGTCTAAAACGCTGATGGAACTGATATTCGGGTGACACTTAAGTCAAGTGGACCCAATTTCGGTGAAGTCCGGACGGTCTATGACAGCCAAATCCTCTGCTTGCACCTTCACGATGGTGGGACTGTTAGTAATCCTGGGTATAACCTCCATGCACAAGTACATGGTGGGTGACCACCCAGGTGTGAACCAACGTAAGCAGGGGTCGAGGTGTGGCGCCCACACCACATGGAGGAACGCCGCCCCTCTATGTTACCAGGCAGTACTAGGTGGTAGATGACTCTCATCAACCGGTGAAATACCACCACTTTGCTTATTGGAGGCTTGAAGTGGTGGAACCCATGTTTAGTCTCTAGAGCTAAGTTCCGGCCAACCCTTCCCTATCTCTTGCATCATGCAGTATGATTGATGTTTTTTGAGTTTATGATGAATGTCGTGGCGAGATCCAATATTCCTTACATTTCAAGGGTACAGCTCTAAAACGGTGTTCGCAGGCCGGCCGCTAGATAGTACACCGGACCAAACCTATTGGTAACTCTCTAGGAGGCTTCCGGATCAGCTAGTGTATAATCTTGCTACCTCTACTCTGCCAGATAGTGACTGGAGGGAGTCCGAGTAGTGTGTATGCGGGGAGCATTGTCGAGGCCACGTTATGTCAAGGATCTGGGTATATTCTTATCACATGTACGCCATATCCAAAAATTTCATTACTTCATACAGCATGTCCCACCCACTTTTTCTTACCATTGAATACACCATGAATTGTCAAAATAATAGAGCAAGCTTATCTGCGAAAAGATCTAAACCTCCCAAGGACTTCTTAATTCATTTCACAAATATACGTGGTCTCAATTCCAATCTCAACGATGTCCATTTCCACTTGCAGTCTTCTAAACCCCATGTACTTTTTCTGACTGAATCTCAGTTATCAGTTGATTCAACTACTTCTCATCTCAGATGTCCAAATTATTTGCTGTATGATTCCTTTCGCCTCAAAGGTGGTACTTGTGCATATGTCCGTTCTGATATTCCCTGTCAGAGACTTGGCAATTTGGAATCTCCTCTCTTTGATCTTCTCTGGCTTAAAATCTCTCTACCTCATTGTGTCAAATTCATCTGTTGTCTCTACCGTTCTCCCAACTCCACTAATCACTTGGAGCTCTTTGACTTCCTCTCTTTGCAACTTGACTTTCTCCAGTCCAACTTTCCTAACAGTGAGGTAATTTTCCTTGGTGATTTTAACGTTCACAACTCCAGCTGGCTTCCATTTTCTAGTCACACCGACCCAGCAGGTCGAGATGCTGAGGCTTTTGCAATTACTAATGACCTAGCACAGATTGTTCATTTACCTACAAGAATACCGGACAATCCTAATCATACAGCCAATACGCTTGATCTTTTTCTCACAAACAACCCTTCTAAGTACAAGGTCGAAGTGAGAGGTCCTTTAGGCACTTCAGATCACAACTTGGTGATTGTCTCTTCTCCAATGGAACCTTTATCTCATGGCTATTCCCAACCTCGTATTGTTTGGCATTACAAGAATGCAAAATGGGATGACCTGCGAGACTTCTTTTCTTCTTTTCCTTGGTCTGATTACTGTTTCAAAACTTCTGATGTCAACGTTTGCTCAGATCGTGTCAGTGAAATTATTCTTGCAGGAATGGAATCCTTTATCCCACACTCCACTTTAAAATCTCGTCCTTTATCTAAACCTTGGTTTTCCAATAAATGTGCTAAGGCTGTCCAAGAGAAGAATGTTGCATATCGTAATTGGCTTGTTTCTAATTCTTCAGTTTCATTTTCTGCCTACACCAAAGCTCGCAACAATTGTAAAGCAGTTATTAATCAATCCAAACTAGAGTTTGAACAGGCTAAGAGTAGAAAACTTGCTTCTTGCCCTAATGGTAGCCGAGCATTCTGGTCTCTTGCCAAAGCTATTGGCCGCAACTTTTGCCCATCTCTGCTCCCACCTCTGTCCAAACCAGATGGTTCTGTTGTCACTTCAGCCAAGGATAAAGCTGACCTGCTAGCATCCCATTTTTCTTCCAGCTCATGTATTAATGATCTTGGTAAAACACCTCCCGCCATTCCCAACACGCTCCATTCAATGCCTCCTGTGGTCTTCCGTCAAAAGGATATCAGAAGGATTTTGATGAATCTTGATGCTAAGAAAGCTCCAGGTCCTGATGGTATTTCTCCACTTGTTCTGAAAACCTGTGCTCCTGAACTTACTCCTATTCTTTGCCGCCTTTTTTCACTTTCTTATTCCAAAGGTGTTTTTCCTTCTGCTTGGAAATTTGCTCATATCCAGCCAGTTCCTAAAAAGGGTGACAAATCCCTCCCATCCAATTATCGTCCCATTGCAATTACTTCTACTCTTTCTAAAGTAATGGAGAAATCAATTAACCGCCAACTCTTAAACTACCTAGAAACCTTCCGTCTGATCAACGATCGCCAGTATGGATTCCGTCAGTGTCGATCCACTGGTGATATTCTGGCTTATGTTACCCATTTATGGACTAATTCAATGGAAAGGTTCGGTGAAACACAAGTAGTTGCTCTTGACATCTCAAAGGCTTTTGATCGTGTTTGGCATAAAGGTCTTCTAAACAAGCTTCCATCTTATGGTTTGCCAACTGTTTTTAGTAATTGGTTATCCAGTTTTCTCTCTGATCGCTCACTGAGGGTGATGGTAGATGGCTCTCTGTCTTCTAACTTCTCCACTAATGCCGGTGTCCCCCAAGGTTCAGTTCTTTCCCCCACTCTTTTCCTCTTGTATATCAATGACCTTCTTCCATTGACTGGAAATCCTATCCATAGTTTTGCCGATGATAGCACATTGCATTCAACTTTCCATTTTGAGAAACCTTGTCCTGCTCAATCAGCTTCAAGTTCTCGAAAATCTGCTGCCAATTCCTTAAATTCCGATCTTCAGGTAATTCTCCAGTGGGGCAAAGACAACTTAGTTGATTTCAACCCTTCTAAAACTCAGTCTTGTCTTATATCTCGCAAAAAGGATTCTTCTGCTCCTATGCTTATCTTTAGTGACACTCCGATTTCTAGGCAAAATGATATATCTCTTTTGGGGATTACCCTGACTTCTAATCTCTCTTGGCACAAGCACATTACAAATATTGCTTCCTCTGCATCTAAAAAACTTGGTTTTCTCTTTCGCTCTCGGCGTTACTTTTCTTCCAAACAGCTGCCCACTCTGTATAAATCGCAAATCCGCCCTGCCATGGAATATTGTTCCCACATCTGGGGTGGTGCCCCCAAAACCTCTCTCAGGCTTCTTGATTCCATTCAGAAGAGGGCAGTTAGGTTAATTAATGATTCATCTCTAACAGAGTCTCTCCACTCGCTTTCTCATAGACGTACTGTGTCTGCTGCATGCCTCTTCTACAGATACTTCCATGGGCACTGTTCTTCTGAATTGGCTTCTATAATTCCCGCTCTCTCTTTCAAAACAGTCCGAACACGTGCCGCCACCAGCCAACATCCATTTACTGTCCAACTTCAAACCCACAGAACCAACTTTTCATCTTCCTCATTTATTCATTCAACTGCCGTTTTCTGTAACAACCTTCCTTCATACGTATTTTCTGAAAATTACAATCTACAGAAGTTCAAGTCCAATGTCAACAAATATCTCCTTTCGTCTTCTCAACCTCCAACCCAAGCACGGTACTAAGCACTATAGGTTCTAATACCTCTCGTGTTTGGGGTTCCCATAAAAAAAAAAAAAAAAAAAAAAAATACACATTTACCAACTTTTTCAAAATTCAAATGATTAATGAACGGATCTACTTTGTTAGTACTGGTATAAAATATACGTATTTTATAAAGTATAAACGTAACAGATTATACAGTGGGCTATGTTTACCGGTACAGATCAGTTCTAAACTATAAATCGAACGTTACACTATTAGGAATACTTCGACTATAATCTCGAAATAGATCTTTGATAAAAGGGTAAAATTTTTACAATGACTCTTTACAATTTTACTGTTAAATTTTAATCCTTGCATATGTCTACGTTTTAAAAGAGGCTTCATGGTCCTCGGACAGAAAGATGTTAGAAGAATTCTGAACAATCTTCATATCAAGAAAGTTGAAGGTCCTGATGGCACTGTTCCCAAACCCTGGGCTTCCTTCTGTTTCAAGTAATCGAATATCCACAACCAATTCCTTAAATTTTGAATCTTCGGATAATTCTCTAATGAAGCAAAGATAACTTAGTTAAATTTCAAAAACTTTCTAAATCTCAATCCTGTTTTATATCTCTCAAAAAGAATTCTTCGCTCCTCTGCTTACCTTCGATGACACTGTGATTTCTTAACAAGACCACATATCTCTATTGGGGATTACCCTGACTTCTAATCTCTCTTGGCATAAAAACATCACAAATATTGCTTCCTTTGCATCTAAAAAATTGGGTGTTCTTTTTCGTTCTCGGCGTTACCCTTATTCTAAACAACTATTCATGGTATACAAATCACAAACGTCCTACCATGAAATATTGTTCCCATGAGTGTGGTGGTCCCAAAAATCTCTCTCAAGTTTCTAGACTCCATTTAAAAGCTCCTTGGGAGGAACTTGCAAGAAGGCAATCATGCCTCTTGCAAGTTCGTCCCAAGCACAGTACTAAGTACTATAGGTTCTAATACCTCTCGTGTTTGGGGTTTACATTAAAAAAAAAAAAAAAAAAAAAGTATCTCCATTCTCTGTCACATAGACTTCTGTTTTCGCTAGATGCCTTTTTATAGATATTTGCAGCAATGTTTTTCTGAACTGGCATCTATAATTCCCCCAGTATTTTAAACTCAGTCCGAACACGTGTCAAAGTGAGTGGTCCATTAGGCACCTCTAGTTGGTACATAAGTCCCGTCAACCGGTGCAATACCACCACTTTGCGTTTGGAGGCTTGAAGCGGTGGAAGCGTTTAATCTCCAGAGATAAGTTCCGGTCAGTATGATTGATGTCTTTTGAGGTTATGATGAAAACCATGGCGAGATCCAAACTTCCTTACATTTCGGGGTACAGCTCTAAAACGTTGTTCGCAGGCCGGCAGCTAGATAGTACACTAGCGGCCGGCCTATTGGTAAGCACCCGCCAGTATTGCACTACCTCTGGCAGGTGCGAGATTTTCGGTGGTAATTACACCGGTACAGGATGACTGTTGACCGAGGCCCGGTGCTAGGGATGGCCACCAGGCAGCAGCTGCCCATACGTTGGCTGCACTCTGCTAGCATAACAGCCTGACACAAACAAAACAACACACATTAATATTTACACACATACACTAACACTTTTCACGCCCATTATGCAGAGTTTCTGTACCCTAACAGAGTACAAAGGTGGAGATGGGCTAACGCCTAGGAGCCACCCCGATATAAGAATACACAGGCAAACACACACACACACACACACACACAGTACCTTGATTACCATTATATAGAATGGATATATATACATATATGATAATGTCTATACAACTGTATATAATCTTGTATATAAATCTATATATAATATATATCTATACTCTGCCAGATAGTGACTGGATGGAGTAGTGTGTAAGTGGGAGGCATTGTCGAGGCCACGTTAAGTCAAGGATCTAGGTATATTCTTACCATGTGTACGCCATATCCCAAAATTTCATTACTTAATACAGCATGTCCCCCCCTCCCACTTTTTCTTACTATTGAATATACCATGAATTTTCAAACTAATAGAGCAAACTTATCTGCGAAAATATCTAAACCTCCCAAACACTTCCTAGTTCATTTCACAAATATACGTGTTCTCAATTCTAGTCTCAACGATGTCCACTTCCACTTGCAGTCTGCCAAACCCCAAACTTTTTCTGACAGAATCTCAGTTATCGGTTGATTCCACTACCGCTCATCTCAGTTGCCCAAATTATTCGCTGTATGATTCCTTTCGTCTCAAAGGTGGTACTTGTGCACATGTCCGTTCCGATATCCCCTGTCAGAGGCTTCAGCTGGCTTCCGTTTTCTAATCACACCGACCCAGCTGGTCGTGATGCTGTGGATTTTGCAATTACTAATGACCTTGCACAGATTGTTCATTTACCCACCAGAATACCGGACAATCCTAAACATACAGCCCTTGATCTTTTTCTCACAAACAACCCTTCTAAGTACACGGTCGAAGTGAGTGGTCCATTAGACACCTCAGATCACAACTTGGTGATTGTCTTTTTCCCAATGGAGCGTTTATCTCATGGCTATTCCCAACCTCATGTTGTTTGACATTACAAGAATGCAAAATGGGATGACCAGCGAGATTGCTTTTCTTCTTTTACTTGGTCGGATTACTGTTTCAAAACTCCAGATGTCAACGTTTGCTCAGATCGTGTCACTGAAATTATTCTTGTAGGAATGAAAACCTTTATTCCACACTCCACATTAAAATATCGTCCTTTATCTAAACCTTGGTTTTCCAATAAATGTGCTAAGGCTGTTCAAGAAAAAATGTTGCATATCGTAATTGGGTTGTTTCCAATTCTTCAATATCAATTTCTGCCTACAGCAGACCTCGCAACAATTGTAAAGCAGTTATTAATCAGTCCAAACTAGATTTTGAACAGGCTAAGTGTAGAAAACTTGAACTTGCTTCTTGCCCTAATGGTAGCCGAGCATTCTGTTCTCTTCCCAAAGCTATTGGCTGCTACTTTTGCCGTTTTCTGCTTCCACTTCTGTTAAAACCAGATCGTTCTATTGTCACTTCAGCCAAGGATAAAGCTGACGTGCTTGCATCCCATTTTTATTCCATCTCATGTATTAATGATCTTGGTAAAACTCCACCCACCATTCCGAAAAGGATTCTCCTGCTCCTATGCTTATCTTTGGTGACACTCCCATTTCTAGGCAAAATGATATATCTCTTTTGGGGATTACCCTGACTTCTAATCTCTCTTGACACAAGCACATTACAAATATTGCTTCCTCTGCATCTGAAAAACTTGGTTTTCTCTTTCGCTCTCGGCGTTATTTTCTTCCAAACAGCTGTTTACTCTGTACAAATCGAAAATCCGCCCTACCATGGAATATCGTTCCCACACCTGGGGTGGTGCCCCTAAAACCTCTTTCAGGCTTCTAGATTATATTCAAAAGAGGGCAGTTAGGTTAATTAATGACTCATCTCTAACAGAGTCTCTCCACTGTCTGTCTCATAGACGTTCTGTTTCTGCTGCATGTCTTTTCTACAGATACTTCCACGGGCACTGATCTTCTGAATTGGCTTCTATAATTCCCGCTCTCTCTTTCAAAACAGTCCTAACACGTGCCGCCACCAGCCAACATCCATTTACTGTCCAACTTCAAACTCACAGAACAAACTTTTCATCTTCCTCGTTTATTCATTCAACTGCCGTTTTCTGGAACAACCTTGCTTCATACATATTTCCTGAAAATTACAGTCTGTAGAAGTTCAAGTCTAATGTTAACAAATATCTTCTTTCGTCTTCTCAATCTCCAACCCAAGCACCGTACTAAGTACTATAGGTTCTAATACCTCTCGTGTTTGGGGTTTTTAAAGTAAAAAAAAAAAAAAAAAAAACTCAATTAGCATCCATTCATTGTCGAACTCCAAACTCACAGAATGAACTTCTGCATTTCCTCATTTATCCCCTCTACTTTTTCATTGTAGTCTAATACCTTTCGTGTTTGGAGTTTTCATTAAAAATGTCATTTGGCTAAGTAAGAATAATGAAGATTACTATTAAATTAAACGTACAGTCTAAGTAATATGTATTTTAATACCTTAAAATACATATTAGTGTTTTAAGGTAGTTTGTATTGCTGAAATTTTTCTATGATGTTAGGGGAATGTGAGTTTCATATGGGGATGAAAATTCAAATATGGGGAGAACAAGAGAAGTGCTTAAATTTGATGTAAACTTACGGTTATTTAAGAGGAAAGAAAAACGCTTAATAAAGCAATTTTCTTTTACATCATAACCATCATTGTTCAAGTTGGTTGTATACAATTTTCTTTTATATAACTTTTAGATTTATACACTATACCTTTACACCGCCCTTCCATTAATATCCGGACACCCCCTCCATGGATGCGGAAACAGGTCCTATGAAGAACCTGTTATAAATATGCACACTGGGCTTTGAACAGACAATTGGAAAAGTGGGCATGCAAGATGACACGTTCAACAGAATTAAGAGACTTCCAATGTGGAATGATAGTGGGACGTTAGATAAACAAGTGTTCCGTACGAGACATTGCCGTTATTCTGGGGATCCCTAGGTCAACGGTTAGTGACGTCATATGCAAATTGATGAGGAATGGGACTGAATGTGCCAAAAACCGGTCCGGTAAACCCAGAAAACTAACAGAACGGGACAAGAGAATTCTGCCAAGAACTATTCGCACAAATCGTAATTTTCCATTGTCTCGAGTCACACAAATCCTCTGTGAGAGTATTGGAACTAATGTCAGCACTAGTACAATACGAAGGACGACACTCCATGATATGGGTTAAAATGGTCGTACTGTTCACAAGCTACTGATCACCTCAACAAATGCTAGACGCCAATTAACATGGTGTAGGGAGCGCGAATTCTGTAGAGCAGTGGAAAACAGACAGTCCAATGGACAGACGAGTCGAGTTTCGCACTCTACCAGTCTGATAGCCGTCTCTGGGTGTTGCGAATGCCAGGGGAACAGTTCCTTCCTGATTGTATCCTCCCAACAACGAAGTTTGGTGGAGGCAGTGTCATGGTATGGAGCTCCATTCATGGTTTGGCTTGATCC
The DNA here is from genome assembly GCF_048544385.1 of Mastigoproctus giganteus. NCBI lineage: Eukaryota > Metazoa > Arthropoda > Arachnida > Uropygi > Thelyphonidae > Mastigoproctus > Mastigoproctus giganteus. The sequence goes on from NC_143588.1 coordinate 119,259,641, forward strand.
CATTAGTCGTTATTAACAAAACCATGAATGCTGTGCAATACCAGGACAGTCTGGACAATTATGCACTTCGAACATTATGGCAATACTTCGGGAAAGGCCCATACCTGTATCAACAAGACAACGCGACATGCCATAATGCTCGGGTCGTAGCAGAGTAATTTGAGGACATGGATGTGGAAAAGTTGCATTGGCCAGCCCAGAATTTTGATCTGAACCCTATCGAGATCGCCAAAAGAACAAGGCTGCGTTAAAGGCCGAGTGGAGGAACATATCACGTGATATTTATAAAAAGCTGGGTGAGAGTATGCCGCGAAGATTGAAGGCCGTCATAAAAGCAAAATATTTCAGCATAAAATATTAAATGACACAATAAAAGCTTCTTTTTTTTTTTTTTTTTTTTTTTTTTTTTGTCTAGAGGCAGCTGTCCGGAAATTAATGGTAGGGCAGTGTATATCCAGCCGGTGTTTCCTTGATTTGAATATGTTTTCTTTTTTCACCAATGTATGTACGACAGAATCTGTAATATTTTGGCCAGTAATATATATGCGTTTTTAACATCGGGTGGGGACAAAGATAAAATAAAATGACATGCGCAGTATGTTTCAACGAACCACTAAAATCCAATTTCCATCGCTTCATTTCCTCTGATAAAGTAGCTAAATTTTTTACGACTAAAAGCAGTTCCAGTTTTTCAAACGATGTAGTCAGGCGGTTAGTAACAAGCAATTGTCTTAAGAACTCCAAAAGAGCGTGGACCTAACATAAACCTAACCGGCTTTTAGCCATTTTTTAGTATTCAATATATAATTATATATAATTGCATAGATAACAATTATGTATGTCATTATTCCTGTATTAGTTATTTCATGGTAAACCCCTAGCATTTTCGCTGTTGTGGGTATTATTGCATCAGGCAATCGTACATCCAATCACTGCCTGCAATAAAGATATTAATAATGTAGTTATATTATCGCAATTATTCGCAAGGAAATACGTGACCTGGGTCTCATTTGTTTTTCAGAACCATTTTTATTTTTCCGAAATTGTGCGGCTACAATAGTATTAATTAAACCATTTTGGCCGTTCTAATGAGTAACATAGTTGGTATAATCACCATCCTGTCCACACCTGATGGAAAAGACCCGCGTTCGAATCGTGTCAACGGCGCGATGAATTTTTATGGGTCTTTTTGACAACGTGGCTAAGTTAGCGGGTCTCAGGAGAGATAGAGTGGTTTTTCCTCCCGGTAAATCGGGTTTTTCGACCAGCATACAGCAAATTGACGACAGAACGCACGCAACTTACAGACTATATACGGCGCAATATGACCTATGTTGCTGATGCGCCCGAAATCCTACGACAACCGACCAGTTGTGGCCAGACACAAATTCCCGCTTTCATAGAAATATGTATGACTAGTATCTCACTAATATATAGAATATTACACTTGTTACATATCTTTCGCCCCAAATTCGAACCTGGGCTTTTCACTTGGTGTGTGTGTGTGGGGGGGGGGGATGCTTATGTGTACCGTGCTACCCGCGAGAGAGGCCTTCTTTTTGTTGATCTTTTTTAAATTTATGCTGAAGGTTACTTCTGGAGTGTTTTTCAACCTTTTTTTTTAACCCATGCGACCCCTTTTGAAAATCATAAAAGTCGCACGCCGCTTCAAATCTGTCTTCGATAATTTTATTTGAAATTAATTCTTCTTCTGAAGTTGCCTGTCTTGTGACTGGTAGTCTACAGCAATTCCTTCCATTCTTCGTTGTTAGCCTTCAACCTCTGTCTCTTAGTAAGAATGTATTCCTGTACTTTTCTTAGTTGTTTAATATAGCTTTCCCGTACGCGTCCTCTTGTTCTTTTCTCTTCCATCATTCCCTCTAAAATTCTTTTTGTTAAGCTTTCGTGTCTTAATAAATGTGCGATCCCCTTTTTTCTCTGATTCTTAGTCTTGATGAGGGTTCTTGGCCAGCCGATATCTTCCCGAACTTCATTATTTATTTTTCTGTCCTTCCGTTTTATTTTTAGCACGCGTCTCCAGCACCTTATTTCAGAAGCCTCCAGACTTTTTATTTCTTTTCCAAGTGTTCGGGTCTCTCCCTATATAGGGCAGTACTCCAAATATACGTTCTTAATCCCTTTCTGAGCTTTAGATTCATTTTACTGACTAGTATTCTTCTCATTTTATTCAATTGAGTCTTGGCTATTCCAATTCCAGTTTTGAAATCTTCTCTACACATTCATCTTCTGTTACAGTACTGCCAAGGTATTTGTATTTTTTAATTTGTTCCATCCTAATTTTATGTTTGTTGTATTGTTTGATTCTTTGTGTGCAACCATTATTTTTGTCTTCCCGTGTTTATTTTCATTTTATATTTTTCAAAATTATTATTCATAGTTTCCAGAATTTTTCTAAGTTTATTTCCATCTTGGGCAATAATTGAAATGTCATCAACAAATAGAAAACACAACGTTCTTTCTTCATTAACTTTTATTCCATTCTTTCCTTCCTTTGTTTCCTGAATCGCATTTTCTATATATAAACCTTTATAACTGCTATTTCTTCTTTTTTCCCTTTCATAATAATTCTCTTTTGGTTCTTATATACAGTAGTTTGTGTAACGTCTTTATATCTTTCAGATCAACGTAATTTTTTCTAAACCATTGAACATTATATTCAAATGAACTTTATCAAATGCCTATTCTAGGCCTATAGAGCAAATATAAGTTTCTTAGCCAATTTCAAATCCTTTATTAATTATAACTAAGGGGCTTCGCCCTCTGCTTTCTTTGCTCGCCAACCCCCGCGCACGCTTTCTACGTAAAATGTAGAGGTATGACGGAGAAAGTCAAATCTTTTCGGCATAAAAGACACACCTATCGAAACGCACTGATGTTCTTTCTCCCCCTTTTTACTCCCATCCTTCAGCTATCTCCCTCATTCATGCTTTTTTTTCTTTTGTTCTCCGTCAGGAAGCTCAGGCGACCCCTGATGGAGAACAGCCAGAGTACTGTCGACAGCCTGGCTCACCTCCCAGTGGTGGTGGCGGGTAACGTGGAGTTCCACTAGAGGCTCTGCGGCCAAGAATCAAATAACAAAACCCAACACTAAACTACGCATGCAACACAACAATTTTCTGGCCTTTACAGAGGTTCTATATTCATCACAAGAGTACTGATGGTGCAGATGTGAAAAACCACAGGTGGCGCCTTACCGCTTTATCAGGAAATGACCTATGTAATTATTTACCAGTGCATTTCTAGTGACATAATTTCCCTGCTCACTTGTACCGAGTGACCCGCATCCCTCTTCTCCCATTGGCTACCCCACCTCCACCACGTGGCATTCTCAAGGTGGAATAAATATCACTATGTAATTATTTACCTGCGTTTACATAGGTCACTTAGGAAAAGGCCTTTTGCTTCGCGTTCCATGATATAATGTATGCGGAATACTGTTGCAACTGAAAGAGCAGGACTAAAATATTTACAAACTATACAAATATTTAAAATATATACAAAAACATAAATTATATCAGGTCCCTTCATCAGCTGACATTACAATGAAACATCAAATGTGCGTGGTCATTTATTACAGAGTGAGACACATGCACGAGGTTGGTGAACGTTATGGAGGCAGTTGTCTTTCAATGGAAGACAACAATGTAATTATTTATCTGTGCATTTGTAGTGACGTAATTTCCCCGGCCTCTTCTCCCATTAGCTCGAATAAATATCACTAGTAGGAAAACTTTTTTAACGTATAGAGAGATATACTTTAAGCATAATATTGCCTCTCCTATACCCTTTTTTCCCTAAAACCGAATTGGTCTTCATTGAGATTAGTCTATTTTAGGGTCTATTCTACTTTGTATTATTTTCAGCAGCATTTTGTTGCCATATAAGACAAGGCTTTTTGTTCTGAACTGTTCGCATTTATTGGCATTATGTTTTTTAGATATTCGAGTAACTGATTTTGTAAAATCTTCCGATATTATTCCTGTTTCATATATTTGCGTAATTAATTCATATAGCACAGTTTTTGTTTCATCTCCCATGTACTTTAGTAACGCCATTTGCTTTATCAAATTCATCTCTGTTCATAGTGAGTCCTGTGATATGTTAGTATTAGTATTAGTAACGGCAGCATGGTGCAAGAAAGCCTATGGCTTATGGCTTGCACCAGCCAAAAAAAAAAAAAAAATAAATAAATAAATAACTAAATAATAATAATTAATAAAAAAAAAAGGAAATTAAACCTATCATCCTATGCGCTTTCCTTACCCGAAAGTACTATCCAGATGACCTTTGAATTTCCCCAAACTGTCGGCCTCTACCACCCATGAAGGCAACTTATTCCAGTAATTTATAACTCGCTGGCTAAAATAAAACTTGCTGCAGTCCAATCTAAACATTTCCCCCCCGTAACTTAAATTTATGTCCACTAGTTCTAGCATCATTTATAATCTTGAAAATTTCGTCCTCATTCATTTTACTGATGCCTCTCAGAGCCTTAAATACCTCAATCAAATCTCCTCTAAGGTGTCTAGTTTCCAAACTCTGCAACCCACATATTCGAAGTCTTTCTTCATAAGGACGCCCTTTTGCCGATCTCACCAGGCGAGTTACCCTTCTCTGCACCCTTTCAAGAAGCTCGATGTCTTTCTTTAGGTGCGGTCTCCATACTTGAACACAGTATTCCAAGTATGGCCTAACATAAGCCTTATATAATGGGATTATCACGTCCCTATCTCTACTTGCAAAAGTTCGATAGATCATCGATAGGACACCATGGGCCTTCCTTGCAACCTGTTTACAATGCTCAGAGAATTTCACGTCTGACCGTATCGTAACACCCAAATCTCTTTCCTCCAGTACTGGGTTTAGTTGAACTCCACCAAGTGAATAAGTTTTTTTGGGATTACTGTTTCCCAGGTGTAATACCTTACACTTTGTTGGATTAAAGCATAGCTGCCATTTTTCTGACCATTCCTGAAGTCTATCTAGATCTCTCTGAAGGAGCTCAGCTTGACAGTGATCATTAACTACTCTACCAATTTTAACATCATGATGACATGTTCTATGTCATCAAACTGATTTCGAATTTCAGAATGAGTGAAAATAAATGAAAGCAATGGTAAAAAATTCAAAATAAATATTTAGAAAAGCAAAATAAAAAAATCAAAATAGATATTTAGAAAATATTTATTTTTATCTCCAAATCTTTGACATTAAACATACGCGCCAATTATTACTAATCTGAGTATTGAGGCTGCTTGTCTATCATAAGTTTTGGATTCAACCTTGTGGAGACAAAGCACAACTTAGTTCACTTTCAGCACGAACCTGTTGTTCTGCTTTCTTTTTATATCCACAAGTGTATGAAAACCAGATTTACAAAGGTATGTTGTGTTGATGGTGATATGAAAATAGGTGGATGACACTCAGAGTCTGCGCACTGTTTTAGAGTAAACGTGAAGATATTTTTAACTAAAAAATCTCCAAATTGATTGCTGGAAATAGATTGCTGGATTTGAGGTCAAAAACTCCTCTTAGAGATCATCCAGCAAACATTGAACATCATTGGAAGATTCTTCACAAGGTACCAAATTGGACTTTCGGCTACATTTGGGAAACATTGCCTAAATTTATCTTACGTAATAGATGAGATTCGATTTTTGGCTAGATGTCATTTCCAATAATCTTATCCTTGAAATGTTAGAGCGAGAACAGTGAATGGATATTGATTAGTTAAGGCACGTGTTCGGACTGGTTCGGAAGCCGCATGTGAATTCGCATGTGGAATTACAGATGCGACTTCACAAGACCTTTTGCCACGAAAATATCTATAGAAAACGCACGTAGCAAAAATGAAAGAAGTCTTTGGGGCAGACAGTGGAGAGGTTTCGAAAGATACGGGACAATTAATAATGTTTGCTTCATTTGGTTGAAAGGTGATTCAAGTTGAGAGGTTCGCATGGCGTAATTCATCGTTTTTAATCACAACACTTGACGAACTTGAATCCCACCAGTTACAATAAACCTAGTTAAATTTTCGTTTTTTATGCTGTCATCTTAGGGTATTCTAAAGGAAAAAATATTTTCGTTATTTTTTGGAGGAGACTGAAAATTTTCTGGTTTTTTTTTTTTTTTGTTTTCTGTTTTTATGATATTAAATTTTTATTTTTATTATTATTATTTTTTTTTTTCGGTTTATAAACTAAGGAGTAATTTATCTCTAGACTGCTAAGTTTGTGGAGATTATATAGGTCTGAAGTGTGTGAAATATAACATCGTTGGTGGTACCAAGTTTTGCAATGCATACGAAACATAATTTGGAATGCCTGTGGGTGAGGCGCCTCCGTAGCCAGGTGGGAAGGAGCAGCAGTGCGTAGCACACGCTTCTTGATTACACCGGGGTTCGAGCCCGTCACCACCAAATACGGAGGATGCGGAAAGGTCAAGGAATGACCACCGCATATCCCAGAGCAATATGGCCTTAGTTGCTAATGCTCCTAAAAAAAAACCAAAATAACCAAAAAAGCCTGTGGGTGATCAAGACAAGTTGTGGACACTTTATTTTTTGATGCAGCAGTTTCAAGTCAACGTTAGAAGCATGGTTTCATGGTAGACGTAAATGTATGGCTTTGTATACCTCGAATATGAAGGGAGCCCATAAAATTTTGTACGGTAGGCATAGCTAAGTTCAAAAGTCAGCGGAACAAAAATCTATCGTGTATCCCAATACAACAACCTCCGTTTCTCCCATGCTATGTACAACGAAGACCTGCCAATTCCCAATCCACCTTCAGAAACTTCTCCAGAATTGGATGATGAACCAAGCGAATAAGCGGGACTGCACCTCAGAAGCTTGGTCTAGTAAAGCTCCACATTTCCCTAATCAGCAAAAATTGGATGATTTTGTGAGGGACTTGGGTCTAATTAGATCTAACGCAGAGCAGCTGGCATATTATTTAAAAAGAGTAGAATCCACTGGATTCCAGCTGCAAGACTTCAGCACACAGAAAAAAAGACGTCACTTATGCACGTTTTTACACTGTCGAAGAATTCTTTTTGATTTTATTGCTCTCTATGAAAGGTATTATTCGCAATCCAGTAGCATCTTTCCACAGACAGATCAAGAATAGTGTTGAAAGAAGGTGGGAATACACACCCATCGATTTTCGTATTAAAGGAGACTACGAAAATGTAAATCACTTGTTCACAGAATATCAAGCGTGACAAGAATAAATGGGATGCCTGTGAGGACTGCTAGATGCTCGGATTCCTTGTGGGTATTTACTTTTCTTTCATTTCTGGCAAACCATAATTGCAATACAAAAAGTAAAGCAATATTCGGAACCGGCATTCTCAAATTCACAAAAATAACACAATCAGAAAACTTTTAGGATGTTTGATATGCAGTTTATTGATGTCAAAATCGAAATAAAATATTAACTCACTATAAAACAGTACAAACGTATCATGATACGCAATAGCAGTATCAGTAGATCTCAAAATTAATGACAATATATTTCGAAAATAACCACGTGGTTGTTCCACTTAAGCATGACGTATTTCACATCGTAACTGAAATAATTATGTTATACCAGCATATCACGACGTAATAAGTTGTGCGCTTTTCCTATACAGTATCAAGTAGGCAACACCTATTACTGTTCGCTTTGGTTTGTTTTCTAAATAAAATATTACAGTATCGAATATGGCTTTCAAACTAGAGTTGTTCTCTCTAATATACGATTTTAACAAAAATAAATAAAAACGATCAAAAACTTATCTAAACTGCTCTCTTTCTTGATACAACAAATAAACAGAATATTTGGAGCAGTTTCGAAATTCTAAAGAAACCTGTCAAGCCAAAGTTCTTTTAATAGAATTAAAATTAATAATAATTTAAATGCAATACTACAACTGAATTTTCTTTACGCACACACATATATATATATATATATATATTTGTATTTCTTAAATTACATCGAATAAATGGCCTGATTTTCTTCTTTCCTCTACAGGTTTCTGGTTTTCTACAGGCTTAACGCATGAGGTGCGATTTAACATTCAACAGAGATTTTAATTTTAAAAAGAAATAAAAAGAAAAATAACGAAGAAATTTCATAAATAAATACAGATAAAAAATGGAAAACACTTACTAGTAACTGTAAAATTCTATCCTTGGTTACTTCCTTCCTGTTAACGCGACCAATCTTGTGAATTAACGAGACTGTGTCTTCAGTGCGCCCTCTGGCAAAAAGCCAGCGAGGTGATTCGGGGATGAAACTATAAATATATTTATTATTTGAAAACAAAAAATACTCTATGAGCTTTCAACTTTTAATTGCGCGGCTTATTTATTGTGATGGAAGGGGAAGTTTAAAAAAGAAAGGAAGAAAAACAGCTAGTTATTAAAATAATTTTCTAACTGATATTCACTCAAATTTTAAATATTCACAAGTGAGAGATTTTGTTTGTAGAGTGACCTTAAATAAAACTTAAAATTAAATTAATTTATTTTCGTGAAATTATTCAGATTTTTAAATCCACACACATTAAAAAAAGCACATACAAGGTCTGTCACAAAATTAATGATTCTAAAAATATTTCTTGGCTAAATGCTAAGAGTATTAGTCTTCTCTATTGGTGAAGCGTTACTTATTCAAAGCAGTGCAATAACTCGGCCACTCGTTGTGAATGTGTTCACAATATGGGATAATTAAACGACGCATTCATACTACCTGGCTAGTAGAAATGATGTATGTGCAGTACCCATGCATAAACCAACTCCTTCATTAATGAGACTGATTTTATAAAAAAAATTATTGTAAAATTTTCTATAACTAAACTTTTTCATCTTCAAAGTGGATTCTTTGGGAAGCTACATTATCAATTCAGCGCTCCGTCCATTTCTAGAAGCAGTTGTGGTTATTTTAGTACGGTTTAGAAGCATCAACGACTAAGGTCATATTGCTATGTATATACTATTTGTAAATTGTGTGTGTCCTATGGTTGATTTTCTGTTTGCTGGATGAAAAATCAGACTTTCAGGGAGAAAACCGTGCTACACTTGCTTGAGACCGACTAACTCAGCCACGTCGTGAAAAAGGCCTATAAAAATTCCTCGCGTTAGCGACGGGACTCGAACTCAGGTCTTTTCCACCCTGTGTGGGGAGGATGGAGATTCTACTGTGCTACCCTTTGGGTAGTACAGTTGGCAGAAGGGCTAGAAGCAGTGCTCGAAGTCTTCTTCTGTGACGGCTTTCAGTGCATCCGTTACGCCACTCCGGATGTTGTCGATTTTCCCAATATGATACCTTATCAGGCGATTCTTGATTTTTGGAAAAAGAAAAAAAGTCGCGTGACGGGAATACGGGAAATGCGGTGTCTGCAGGAGAATGTTTTTGGAGGTCAAAAACTCCGTAACAGATATCGCACAGTGGCAAGGCGCATTGTCGTGATATAAAATCCAGTTTTTGGTCTTTTCAGGTCTAACGCGCTGAACTTTTTTCTATAGCTGTTCAAGGACTTTTCAGTAGAAAGTTTGGTTGGGAGTTTTACCTTGAGGCATGAACTCTTTCTGCACCACTCTACGCTGATCAAAAAAAAACTGAACGTCGATTTTATTCTGGATTTTCGTGCTTTCTTCTGGCGTGGTGAATTTTTTGATCGTATTCAAAAATCCATGTTTCGTCACCTGTTTCTCATTATGTTTCGTTTAACTCTGGCTCAGTTTCAACACGATGAATAAGATCGATACCCATGGTCTTCTGATTTTTACTGTATCCTTCAGTAAGATATTTTGGCACCATTTCCGCACAAATTTTATGTATGCCCAAATGCTCTGTTAAAATGTCGTGGTCGGCTCGGCGACTCATGTTCAGGTCACCTACCATCAATCTCAGAGTCAACCGTTGGTCACACAAATTTAAAACTCTTATCCTCTTCACACTCTCCTCGTTTGTTACTGAGACAGGTCTCCATGCGCATGGTTCATCTTCAATGGTTTTACGAATCCAAAAAAGATCCCGTATCATTGGAGAACTTGGTCTCGCAACAAAACTTGATCTCCATAAGCTGTTTTTAATTTTTCTTATGTTTCCGTCGTGCTTTCGTTGAGTTTGACACAGAATTTGATGGTGTATCGTTGCTCTATATTCTTCAGCTCCATTTTTCGTAACGCAGTTAAAAAAAAGGTGGTTGCCCACTTCACAATGACACAAAACACATTGAATGCAAAGAGACGCGACTACTGTCCTTGACCGACAGGGTTCACGCTAATATATGATATGCGAGCTGACACGTAGCGTTTTATAAAATTAATTTTAATTTTGCAACACGTAGTATCTCATATAAGTCTTCGCTGCGCTGAAGTTGGTAAAAGACAAATAACATGAGGAGTATATTGCCAAATGTAATTACGAGTTTAATCATATAGATTTGCAACAGTGGAGTAGTAAACCACTGGCATGCAGTCGTGAAGGGTATTGTATACGGGCGTGTGCCTTTTGTACGCAATAAAGAGTTCTTTTTCTTCTAGTAGTGAAAAAATGCATTAAAAATTATAGTGCACACACTCCGAAAAACTACTTCTGGAAATTCACAAAAAATAATAAATAAATAAATAATATGTAGAAAATGAAAGAAAAGAAACGAAACGAAAACAGCATCAACGAGGGATAAGTTTACATTTACTATCATGTTTTTTCATGACATAAAAGACTGTTTATTCTCACTACAGTATAACAATAAGCAGTTTCATAGTGATACTTAAGACTTGCCGTAAAATATTAAAACTGAAACTTCTCTAGAAGTCATGGTGGACTGAAACGAGGTAAACTTCACTTTCTACTTTGTGATTAATGCCAATGAGACAGGAGTTCAACATGTTGCGGTTCACTTGGTGCATAACAATATTTAAATTCTGCGGTTCACAACAATATTTAAATTCTAGCGTTCAGGCATTAACCAACAGTTTTAGGTATCCAACTGTACTAAAACTTATCCAAAACCATCATACTTCTTAGCCAACCTGAAATAGCGTGCTCAGGAATCACAGATCCAGGATTTCATATTATTTTTGCAGTACCATAACCCAGTCGTTAACATGATGTGGATGGAAATGGAATTAGCATTACCATTGGCAAAAATGATACAAGAAATCAAGCTTATACAGCAACAGCAAAAAAAAAAAAAAAACCCTTCCCGTTTCACCCATTTCACCTCCAATAATTTGTCTAGTTCTTGAATGTCTTGAATTTATTTAAGCTATCAATTTCCACAACGACAGATCGAAGTTTATTCCAGCAATCAAAACCCGCTGGCTAAAGGCACATTTCCGCACATCTATTATAAAACTGTCTTTCTTCAATTTGGATTTATGTCCCCCTCAGGTACGTAATGTGAGCAATAGGAAGAATTCCATCAGCATTGAGCTTGCTGAAACCATTCAAGGCTTTGTACACTTCAATCATCTTAAGGGTTTAAGAAGTATGGCCTGACCACCGCCTTATACAAAGGGATAATCACCTCCTTATACCTGCTAGCAAAATTCCTGCATATCATTGACAAAACCCAGCAGCATACCGTCATTATTGTCATTAACCACCCTGCCAACATTTGTACCATCTGCAAACTTGGACATTTAGCTTGATATGCCTTCATCAATATCGCTGATAAATATAAAAAACAACAATAGGCCCAACACCGAATGCTGGGGGACTCCGCTAATAACATTAGCCCACGAAGAGCAGTGTCCATTGATTACCACTCTTTGTCTTCTCCCCCTCAGCCACCCCTTTATCCATAGCAGCAACTTTCCCTTAATGCCACTGCTCCAGTTTGTATATGTGCAACGGTATCAAAAGCTCTCCTGAAATCCAAATATATGATATCAAAATTAATTTTTGCATCCAGTTCGACATCGCACTATCCAATCAATTGGTCAGACAAGATTTCTCCTTAACAAACCCATGCTGTGTCTGAAGTATAATTGCAGTTTATCTAGATGATCCTGCATTTCTTCTTCTTTTTTTTTTTTTTTTTTTTTATGAAAACATCAAACACGAGAGGTATTAGAACCTATAATATCGAAAATATAGAAGGCAAACCTTTTAAGGTTTTATAATGCTATTTCTGACTCGGATAGTTTGTCAAATATTTCGAACAATGATCACAAGGAAATTTCCTTTTCTGTTTCAATAATCATTTAACTGCAGTTACATCCTATCCACAAGATTTACGTAGATTTGCCATGAAATCAGTCAAGTGGAATAATTTCAAAGAAGCTTTAGGCCTTTAATCTTTAATCCTTAATTAAAGATTTATTAATCTTTATTTAAAGAACCCTTAATCTTTATCAACAGAGAATCAATCTAACTTAAATTGTTTAAATGGTGACCAATATGTTAATTTTGTTCAAACCTCTTTGTTTGGAGCTCTGGTGATCTCCTCACTTGGCTGATCTTGGAAGACAAGCAAATGAGCCAAGAAAAAATTTCAACGTTACCGCCACTGGCCTCCTGACGAAATGCAAAACCTTAAGAATATTTATGTAAGTAAAGAAGAATATACTTTCAAGCCATTGCAGAAGCAAATGCTCACGGTCTGGCACGATCTCGTCGTCCGGGTTGGTAATTAACCCGTGGTTAGTAACCCGTGGGGACTTGTAGACTAATTAGTAATAGACTTGTAGACTAAAATAGACTAATTGCACCTGACATTTATTATACGGTAAGAAAATATTCAAGTGAAAGCTATGAATGGACCTCAACGGTAACAAATATTACAGATAGTCTTTTTTCAGAGGATTTTCCTGATTTAGATTCACATGAACGAAGGAAAATTCGAACAGAAAACGCACACTATATTAGTCCTCCTGATGAAACCCTTTTCACTCTTCCAGAACTGGCTTTATGTATAACTAAGCTGAATACAAGGAAATGCCCCAGATTGGATATCGTTGAAAAACAAATCAATAATTAAGCTGTTTGAACTTTACCTACTAATGTTTCTTAATATGTTTAACTGTTATGTTAGAGTTTTATTCCAGAATGTGTGGTAAACAGCTTTCATCAAGATTTTATACAAACACTGGGAAATTACGTCAGTTCCACGTGCTTACCGTCCAACATTGCTGTTGGCGAACTTGGGAAAATTATTTGAACGGCTTCTTGCTCCAAGACTTCAAGACTTATTAACATCTTAAGGGTTTAAGTTCAGAATATCAATGTCTTCAAAAAGGCTCGTTCAGCTGAGGAAACCATAAATACCCTGGTATATCACAGTTTAAACTCAAATGCTTCTTACGGCTATCCATTTTCATCAACTCTCAGGGCGCTTTCGATTCCCTTGGTGGAATCGAAAGCGCCCTCAGGTGTTTAAGGTCTGCGAACTGCAAATATAAGATCTTACTTCAATAGAAGAATGATAAAGGTTATTTCCCAAGAGCAAGCTTTCACTAAAAGTCACCTTTTATGCCTCGCTTAAACAACTTATCAGACCATTTTTTACTAAGAATCTGCATAACAGAGTGGGGTCTAAACATCAAAACTTTATCAAGAAAACAATCTTTTTGCCGATAGTTTCATATGCTGCCAGCGTTTGGTTCAGGAAGGTAATTAATATTGCATACAAAGGAATCACATAAAACTTCTATATTGCATAAAAAGGAAGCACATAAAACTTGAAAAGAGGTAGATCAACGTCAACTTTCGCAACCAATAAAAGAGAGAGTTTTACCCACACATGACAACTTCCTATTTCATCTCGTGACAAAGTTCTCTTAAATCAAAATTATTTCAGTTTGGTCTAGTCGACAGCCCACTACGTTTCTGTGGGGAGAAAGAGAAGTGGCCCCATGTATTGTTAAATTGCATCCACTATCAAGGTCTCTACTAAACGCTATGACTTAAAACCAGTGGTTTGACCAGGTAACCTCGTGTTCCACAAACCCCTCACACAAACGTGTGAGTGGTTTGTGGAACACGAGGAACAGCAAGCATCTATTGTGGTCAGCTGAAGACCATTGATCTTAATCCTATTGAGCATCTGTGGAATGGATTGGAAAGCCATGTTCTCTGGCCCAGTCAAAAGCTCATGTCAATCCCGGAATTGAGAACAGTTTTGTTTCATGAAGGGTCCAATATTCCTTGTATCACTCTTCAACGCCTTGTTGACCCCATGCCGTACGACGATAATGTTCTATCTAACACAGTGAGCATTAAATATAGCAGAAACCTTCTTTCAGGAAAAGAGGCCTTCTGTATATCACTAGATTTAAAAGTAGGCTTGAAGCTTATCCAGTTGTCACTAAAAGTCGTGTTTTTGCCAAACATTATGGTATGGGAATACTTTGAGCAGAGTATCTCTAATACGTATTACTATTAATTTTGGCAATTTTGTACTTACTTTTTGAAAGCTAGGAAACAAAGTAAAGAATTACTTACCACATAATTATTAACAAAAAGATTCCGGGAAGAAATTGAGAAGTAAATACCCACTTCCAGTCTCGTATGACGTAGGCAATCCAAGGATATATTGCCGACGTAAAAGTCCATGTCAGAGACCAGGTGAACAACACGGTACTTCGTTTCTTGGGATGCGAGCACTCTACAACTGTTTGACCAAAGAAATGAAACTGAATTTCAAATCGTCAGGAATAAATCGATGTGAACATTTTCATATTTATAATATTCTATATCAGGGGCTAGAGAATTTTATAACCTAAAGTTCCAAACAATATATATATATTCTTTTGTAAAACTAAATTTTGTAATAGAGTAATATATCTTATTCTTGCACCATTTTGCAACCGTATACACACCTGAGCTTTCCCTGCCTACAGAACACCCATCAACCCCCTCGATTTTGTAATCGTAATAGTAAAAAATAAATTTTACGGATTTCATATGGCACCTCGCACACTGTAGGTGACCACCAAGGTGTGAACCAACGTAAGCAGGGGTCGAGGTGTGCCCTCCACACCACACACGGAGGAATGCCACCCCCTCTGTGTTACCAGGCAATACTAGGTGGTAGATGACTCTCATCAAATGGTGCATTACACAACTTGGCTTATTTATTGGAGGCTTGAAGTGGTGGGACCCATGTTTAGACTCCAGAGCAAAGCTCTGGCAATCCCCAATCTCTTCCATCATGCAGTATGATTGATGTCTTTTGGGATTATGATGGACATATAGGCAAGATCCAATCTTCCTTACATTTCGAGGGTACAGCTCAAAAGCGGTGTTCGCAGACTGGCTGCTAGACAGTCCTCCGGACCGAACCTATTGGTAACGCTCTAGGAAGCTTCCGGGTTACTAGCGTATAATCTCGCTGCCTCTACTCTGCCAAATAGTGACTGGAGGGAGTCCAAGTAGTGTGTATGCAGGGGGCTTTGTCAAAGCCACGTTAAGTCAAGGAGCTGGGTATATTATTACTACGTGTACGCCATATCCAAACATTTCATTACTTCATACAGCATGTCCCCCCCTCCACCTTTTCTTATTACTGAATACACCATGAATTGTCAAACTAATAGAGAAAGTTATCTGCAAAAAGTTTGAAACCTCCAAAACACTTCCCTGTCCATTTCACAAATATACGTGGTCTCAGTATTTCTCAATGATCTCCATTTGCAATTACAGTCTGCCAATCCCCAAGTACATTTTCTGACAGAATCCCAGTTATTGGTTGATTCAATCACTGCCCATCTCAGTTGACCGGATTATTCCCTGTATGATTCCTTTCGCTTCAAACTTGTGCAAATCCCCGCTATGATATTCCCTGTCAGAGACTTAGTAATTTTGAATCTCCTCTTTTTGATCTTCTCTGGCTTAAAATCTCTCTACCTCATTGTGCCAAATTCAACTGTTGCCTCTATCGTTCTCTCAACTCCACTAATCAGTTGCAACTCTTTGCTTTCTCTCTTTGAAACTTGACTTTCTTCAGTCCAATGTTCTTAACAGTGAGGTAATTTTACTTGGTGATTTTTAATGTTCACAACCTCAGCTGGCTTCCGTTTACTATTTTGGAACTTACAATTTGGTTCTGGATATATGAAATACTGTATTTGGTTTCTCCTGGATGAATTGGACGAAACCTGAAATGCCAGCTGGTTTCGGAATTTCGGCTGCTCAGATTTGTTCCAAAGTACACTGGTGTGCAAAGCTTAAGAACCAACACTATTTCTAAAGGTTACAAACAAAAATCAAACGAAACAGCCTGTGGCAATTTGCACAACTGTGGCCTTTCAGTAGAAAGCTGATGCACATGCAAAAATTTGAATCGTGATGAGAGGGCTCACATAAACAGAAAAAAACACAAGTTCAGCAGTAATGTGCAAATTACCGAATGGTGAGCACGATTCTTACAGACGTTCGATTGGTTTCATACAGTGCTACAGACAACGAAATGGCTAGTAGACATCTGGATTACTTTACCCGGGGTCGAATAATTGGGAAGCTCGAGGAAGGTCGAAGTGCGAGGAGTGTGGCTACAGAGTTCGGTATCGCCAATAGCACCGTCTCACGTGCGTGGTCGGCCTTCAGAACGACAGGTACAGCTGTTCGAAGGACCAGTGGTGGTCGTCCACGAAAAAGAGCGCCCAATGATGACCGCTATATACTCCTACAGGCCAAGGAGAACCGACACCAGACAGCGACACCGGAACCATTGCAAACCAACTGCACAGGAGCACAGGACGCAGGATATCGCGGTTTACTGTGTCTAGGCAACTCCACAAAAGTGAACTTTTTGCCCGACGGCCAGTGCGGTGTATCCCTTTAACAACTGCCCATCGGGGACACCGTTTACAGTGGTGCATCGAACACAAGGCCTGGACAGCAGCGCATTGGGGTAAGGTACTCTTTAATGACGAGAGTAGATTCAATCTCAGCAGCGATTCTCGAAGTCAGCTAATCTGGCGAGCGGTTGGCACACGGTATCACCCCGCAAACATCACCAAAAGGGATCGATATGGCGGTCGAGGTGTTCTCGTCTGGGGAGGCGTTACATTGGATGGACGTACACAACTCCAGATACTGGAAGGCGGTACTGTAACCGGTGCACGCTACTGTACTGAGGTAATGCTTCCCAATGTGCGTGTTCCGAGGTGCCATTGGCTCCGAGTTCGTGTTTATGGATGATAACGCCACACCTCATTACACTGCAGCTGTTGATATGCTTTTGGAAGGTGAGGGCATTGTTCGTATGGATTGGCCTGCCCGTTTTCACTGATCTAAATCCCATCGAACACATATGGGACGCTCTGGGTAGACACCTAGCGGCACGTCCACACTCAGCAGAAAATGTTCACCAGCTGAAGATGGCGCTGACAGAGGAACGAACGATGTTACCGCAAGAACTTATCAACAACATTGTTTTAAGTATGGACACGCGGTGCGAAGCCTGTATCGACATTAGGGGTGGCCATATCTCCTACTGAGAACCACCTCTTCCCTTTGTTTCATCTTTGGCAGTGATGCATCTGTATCATGGCAGCCAGTGCTATGTTGCCATTTTTGAATAAAGTCCCTCTGTACCGTTTTGTTTCCGTTGTTCTGTGGGTGTTGTTTTCTTCATCATTTCTGTACCTCACGAGGTTCCTTTGGTATGCTTTTCCCATATCCAGGCCACTCCTATGAGAAGTTACAGGTGAAAACCTGACTGTGCCTTAAGTTTTTCATACCAGTGTAGTAGCGGCCATTGGAGATTTTAAAACGTTGCTTTTCTGCAATATTTAAATCGGGTAGTGGTCTACCTAATTGAATTTAATTCATTCTCGTATGACAGCGAAGAATAGGTTTGTACTATTATTTTAATAAATTATGGTATTCATTGCGAATAAATTCTAACAAAAGCACGCGAGACTGGCGCCTTTTGATTGAGTTATTAGTCTTATTTACGTCATGAGAACCACTGTTAGAGTGCCATGTCCTTTTAGCTGTGGACTTTGCAAACATCCTGTTAACGATTACGTTATGTAACATTTAATTATTTATAAAGTTACCGTTATAAATAATTACAAAATAAACACAAATAAATAAAAAAAACAAAATGAATATAAATCGATAATAAATACAAAATATTTTTATTTTTTCAGTGTTACTATGACAATACTGAGTAGCATTTTATAGGCAGCCACCATTCGTCCAAAGTCATCTTATAAAGGAGCAATTGTACAGACATGGAGGGCTTGAAATTGAAGGCAAGTGCAGTGCTGAAGTGAAATTTGGTTTTGTAAAATATCAGGTTAAGGAAGGGTGAGATGAATTTCCCTGCAAAAACTCAAAACAGTTGGTAGCCTTGTTTCTGTAGGGGAAGAAAATACGGAAGCAGTCTAAACATTAAGCTCTTGTACTCTGAACTATTCATTTTAAGTGAAACCGGTTATAAGCAAGGCTGACAGGTTCTCTACAAGGTTTACAGTTTTCTAAGAAAGTGATCCCCATGTGAGAGACTGGTATTGGTGTCATACTGGAGAAGTATTGGCTCAACTCACGTGAGCCGATAACATATGTAACGCAGTTACATGATCAGAGTCGAAATTTTAATTCTGCAGTTGTGAATTCGGGAAAACTTTCCATTTCATAATAATACAAGTAGTGACGTAACTAGGGTTAATAGCGCCCCATGAAAAATGCAAAAATTGGAATTTTTGCATTTTTTAGTCATAAATATAGCGCCCTCCAAATTTGGGGCCCAGGGCACGTGCCCCACCCTAGTTACGCCACATTTTGCTATACCCTACATTTTGCTAAATAAATAATCTAAAAATATTGTCTGAAATCGCAGTTCTTTTTTGTCAGATAATAGAATGGTTATCATCGTTAATTTCCACACAGCGACAGCCACCAGCATCAAGATGGACCCTGCCGAATTCATGATATAGCACTGAATGTTTCTAAAAATGAATGATTTTATACGTAGTCTAGGAAATAAGTAAAACAGAAATTAGTATTCGGAAATTATTAAGAGAACATTTATTTACGAGGTGTGGCAATGAAGTTTCCAGACTTGTGCAATAAAAAAGGACACAAAGTGAAGAAAAAAAAAACAAATTATGATATTAGGGTCCCCGTAAATGATTACATCTACACAAAATGAAGCAGTAAGTTAAAAATGGTTTTTTTTTTTTATTCAAAGTACCTATAGAAATGCATCTATTACATCCTTATGAAATTTCTGAAAAGATTCCGCGAAGGCGCCCAAAAGAGATTATGTTCAGTTCGGCGGTTACGTTTTATTTTAAGTCCTCAATATCCTGGAGTCTCTTTCCTTTGAGGGCAGTTTTCACTTTGGGGAAGAGGAAAAAGTTCGCCGGTGCTAGATAGGGAGGACAGGATAGTTGACCCGTAAAATGTCGTGTTTCTTCAGAAATGTCTTCGCAACAAGTGTGGAATGGACGAGAGCATTGTTGTAACGAGGACCAGCTACATTTCTCTCAAAATTTCAGCCTCACCCAGGAAATATACTTCAATAGTCTTTGAAGCATCTGTAAGTAGAACTCAGCATTGACTCTCTCCTTCAGTTACAAATTCCTTGCGAATCACACCCTATTTTTTCAAAAAAAACACGATCAGCATCGTCTTGATCGTGGACTTCTGTAAACGAAACTTTTTTGAGCCTTCGTGATGATTTTGAAGTCCACTGCATCCTCTGAAACTTCGTGTTACTGAAACACCCAATGCTCATTCTCCAGTGACAATACAGTCGAGGAAATCAGTATTGTCTTGACAAGTATGGATGAAATTTTCGCACGATAAAGCAACTCTTCGTTGCTTTTTATCATTCATGACGGCACAAATTTTGGACAATCCTTTCTTTTCCCTAAATATTTAAGCAGAATTTGACGAATCGTCTCCTTATTCGTATCCAATTCATCAACCATCTTTTAGAGGGTCAAACGACGATCTCTTGCCATAATTTCCCGAATTTTCCTTCAAGATCGAATCTCCGGTCACTTCTACTTTGCCTGTGCTCAGAAGAATTAATCAGTTTCAAATTGTTATTTGTATGTATTTATTATTTGTTTATGTATTATTAACTAACGCAAAGGAAGTGATATATGTATTTGTATGTCGCTACCTTTTGTTTGTATCACTGTATAAGAGCGTTACAAATATTTGTGTGTGAAGTGTATGCTCGTATTGTTTGTTATTGGAAGTATTTTTTAAGTAGAACCTAATGTTCCTGTGTGCATATTTTTATGTCCGATTTGAATGGTTATTATCTTCTTTATAATGTACAAATGTATATAGGCACCCCCTTAGTTTAAGACTGTTCGCGGGTGACGCATACTGCAATAAATTGATTTAATATTAATTATAATAATAATAACTTTTGTAACTCTGTCCTAATTCCGAGAGATTGGGTCATCACGAACATCCTCACGTCTGTCTTTAAACCGCTTATACTATTCAAACACATTGGTATTATTTAACGTTTCATCAGCACCATAAACACTTTGAAACATTTCATACGTTGCAGATTTTCCCAATTTAAAGCAAACTTTAATATTCGTTTACTCCATTGCAAAATCGTGACACGAAACGTTAACGCTACTAACAAAACTGGTTGTTACTCGCAACCTGTCAGCCTATTGGACAATCTCTGTATCACCATCTGTTGGAGAAAGTTCCTGGACTGGTGCTATTGCGTTTATTTTCAAACTCATCGACCATAACTGCAATAGTACCAGTCCTGGAACTTATTCCATTGAACGTATTGCCACATAATTATTTATTTTCATTTGTCAACATCTCCAATATTTTAATCTGTCAATAACCCCAATATTCCTAGTTAAAATATATTGTATGCATTGCTGACTAATGCAGCGATGCTATATCTATTCGTTATCATACAATAACAAATTGTAACTACATTTTGATACATTTGTTGTTTGTATTATCAGATCTTACCACATTTAAGACTTACCGATTATATACGCTGTCATGGGAATATTGCATACGGCCATGGCGTTGAGCAATCGTGTGCTGGCAAATAAAATGTAATTGTTCACCCACAAGGTGAGAAAGCTGCTCACTATCGACAAGATAACGATCAATATGAAAGTCAGCTTCCTCCCGAGTCTAAAGACGGGATGAAAAATAAATTCAGTAATTCAACAACATGACTATTTATTTATGATAATCCATAAATAAATTAAAAAATCAAAATTATAGAAACGTCATATTGCATTTGTAAATTTTATATTTATTGATTTATATATTTTATATTATAAAAATATAAATTAAGAAAATTTGTACAACAGGAAACGGGTAAATTATTCGTACGTGTGTCCTTAAATCAATGCAGGTCAAGGAAAATGCTCTCAATATTAGCGTTCGCTTATTTCTTCCAACTTTCCTGGTTACTTGTGACCAGCAGTACCAGTTCATTAATATACAGAAGGTAGAATATCTCAGGAAACGTTTGAAAGCAAACAAAATTGATTTATCTTTGAGTTCTTTTTTCATTAATTTCGCTCATTATGTGATTGACAGGTAAATATACAATTCTTTTCATTTATTGAACGAAGGAATTGCCAATTGTTTTTATTTTATGATTGCACTTCACACGATAATGAAGTGGGTCAATGCGAATTATTTCAATTTCATTTTAGTAAAGAAAAAGAAGAAGAAGATAAGCTGAAATTATAAGTCCGAAATTGAAAAATTAGGTGTACTTTATTCGGTGCTGATCTATTTGAATGACCAAGTTTGGGTTGTTGTTTCGGTTTTAATGGCGCATCAGTAACTAGGACTATAATGCGCCAAACCAAGTTTGGGTACCTGACACTTTTGAATAATTGCATCTGTAAAACGTTTTTCTACACCGGCCTGCACTTTTGATACCATGCATGATGGATCAAGAGCCTCATGTTGTCGACGCCAAAAGGAGGACCTTCGTAGGTCCTCCTTTTGCCCTCAGTACAGCAGCTATCCGACGTGGCATTGATTCAACAAGATGTCCGAAGCGTTCCGGAGGTATGGCCAACCAAGCTATGTTTAATGCAGTCACCAATGCAGGTATGGAGATGATTGGTGTATCCAGACGTCTGATATGCCTTTACATAGTGTCCCCCGAGTGTTCTATGGAATTGATATCGGTGGGGTTCGGAGGCCAATCGATATGCTAGAAGTCAGAACTGTGTTCCTCAAACCATTCCTACACAACAATTGCCCGATGGCTCGGCGCATTGTCATCTTGGAAGACACCATCACCATTTGGGAAAAAGTGTAATATAGCGGGGGTGTACACAGTCAGCAAGCAGTTGACGATAGCGGAGACCACTGATACGTTGTTCCACATGCACCAAGGGTCCAAGTTCCTGCCAGTGCAACATGCCACACACCATACAACAACCTCCACCGGCCTGCAATTTTGATACCATGCATGACGTATCAAGAGCCTCATGTTGTTGACGCCAAATCCGTAGACGACCATCCACGGTGTGGAGTTGTAAGAACCAAATCTTACAACTCCAGAAAGAAATAATAAATTTGTAAAATTTTGAAATTTATTATATATATTAAGTAGACAGGATTAAGCAAATTTCTGCTGCGTTTCCACAGTTGTTTGTTTCAGTTAGAGAGCGGATTAGCGTTGTCAATGGGGGAAGTTTGGTCTATGAACTGGACAATTGTAGTGTCAGTTGGAGGCCGTTTTGTTTACGGTAAATAGAACGGGAGCTGCCCTTGAAGAAAGTGAACAAAGGAACACTTCCCCTCACCCAAGAAAGGGTTAGAACTCCAAAGAAGAAAGGCCCTATCTAGAGCAAGCCAAGATCTGATATTATAGCTCAGATAAACAGGCCGACCCAGAAGTGCGCCCTTATAAATTTCAAGGGCGGTTACTTCAAAAAGGCGTAACGAAAGGGGTAAGTGAACAAGGACGGTAATATGCACATAATCGTACTCACCATTCGGGAATTTGCACATAACTGGTGAACTGCTGTTTTTATCTGTTTATGTGAGCCCTCTCATCACGATTCAAATTTTTGCATGTGCACCAGCTTTCTACTGAACGGCCACAATTATGCAGTCTTGATGAAAATTTCGTTTGATTTTGTGGTTGTAATCTTTAGAAATAGTGTTTGTCCTTTGCACGCCAGTATATATATGCTGCAGTTAGTGCTGCAAATACAAGGAACCTTCTTGTCCTGTTCACTTAATTTGTAACCAAAATTAAGTTCGTATACTTTGTTTAATAGGACGTTATGGACTCTGTGAGGTTTAATTGCATAATAGCGGCACACATAACCAAAGCTGACGTTATGGTTAACGTCAAAGGTGAAATTATGTTTTAAAAGCACGTTCAACTGAAAGCGACACCAAAAACTAAAAAGGGTGCAAGGGTTTGCCAATACGTAACAACTTTAAGTAACTCCGACTGATTGATTTGTCTGGGATGGGCGAGGGTTTGTTTTACATATCCTTCTAACATGCAGTTTTCAGGTGGGGAACGAATAGTGTACAAACTCCGGGAAACTGACCACTGCAGCAAGATCTAGAAAGGCCTGACTCTAGGACTTCTCAATCAACAGTCCAGTCAATCATCATCATGCGAAAACTAAAATGTCAAATGTCTTGCAAATGAAGGGGGTACAGAAAAAAAGAAAACAAAACCTGAACATTCGAAATTAGCCTTAAAAATACACGTCTACCATATTTATATTGAAAAACAATTTTTACTGTTGTTAGTATTTGGTCTATTAAAAATCATCTATTAAAAATCATCTTTTAATTATTCTGAATGTATCAAACTAACAATTTCAGTTTACTAATAAACATTTGTATGAGGTTATTCTGTACCTGAATGAAATACATCGTTAAATCAAGAATGATGTTAATATACACGTAAATTAATAGACATGTACCTCTTTATTTTCAAACATGAGTGTAACAAAATTTTGAAACAATATATTTGTACTTGCACTGCAAGCCAAGCAGACTGTCCAAGGACAAATGGAATTAAAATGAATAACTACTGTTACTACTAGCAATAATAATACAATGCAATACTACAACTATAATAATAATAATTACACAGTTATTATTACGCAGTTACTTCTATAAACATGTATACACAGTTCGAGTAATAAGGTACTACAAGGAGTATCACAGCGCGAAATAACACCAAGCTTTGGGAGATTGTGAGAAGGACCAGAAGGATGATGACGAAGAGCAGCCAACACCATCAAAAGATGGTTGTCAAGAGAACGACCACAGTCCGAAATGGACATGTGGATATGTGTTTTTGTAGAGGGCAGCTCCTAGTACGTCAGTTCAACTTCCATTCCATCTAGGGATACTGCTGCATTCGGATAGTTGTGAGTTGTGCTCCGCAAATTTTTCTTTTTATGAGGTATCGGTTACAGTTTTCAGCTTCTCGCATACACCACTTTGTGGAGATTGACTTCTGGAAGTGCTTGGTGATTCCAGTCACTAACAACAGTCGACTAAAGATAAGTATTCGCTGTTCTTCCTCATGCTCTTTGCCGCTTTTTCTCACAAGCGCTTTCAGCCATTGTCCATCGCTAGTAGGTCTGAGAACGATGCGAGTGACTTTACCCGCTCTGGAGCCTGAAAATGCGTTTCGTTTCTTCTCCCAACAATCCGCTCCTTTTTAACACGTGACACGTTTGTTTAGTATTTGCTCTCATGCATGACATTTGAGAGAGAGAGAGAGAGCGCTATTACTCTGCAGTGCTGAGATTATATAACATGTTGTTGTCTATATCTCATATATTTTCAAAGTGATTGTGACACTTGTTCACCGTCTTGCTCGTCTCAACGGGGGATCAAGAATAAAGTGTTTCGTGTCCCTTAATTCCATCTCGAAATTTGTGATAATACTTTGCCTGCACTTCGGCTTTTCATCTTGTCAGACATCCACTATGTCTGACAAGGAAGTAAACTCAGAGGAGGAGGTTTTGGAGCCGGTAGTTCGTGAGAGTCTCAACAGGAAACCAGGCTATTTTGTAGTTGCCCAACATAATGAAAATACCGAAAATGTCGCCTCCCCCAAGGGCCTCTTAGGTAAGAACCGCTTAAATCGCGCTTCACAGACAGAGCTTTTGTGAGTTTAGATGACGAAGATGATGGACAGGTGTAGGATGCTCGTCCTCAACATAGATGCAATAATAGTTCAAACACGAATACGTTACAGTGCTTGACAGAGTTGCAATTCTCAGAAGGTGGTTAGAAAGCTGCCTCACAATTAATGAAATCTCCAAGGACGCTACCGTAAAAATGACTAGATCGTGGGGCAAAATGAAAAATATGATACTAGAGATACTAGAGTCTGAAGTGCTCAAAACCATTAAACCTCAAATTGGTAGCGTGAAGGTAAAATCGGTGAGGAAGATAAAAAACGCCCACCAGCTAAAACCAGTTATACTCCTCAGGATGTAACACCCAGGGAGCGGCCGAAACTTTCCTATCAGTGTTACTTGAAAGTCCAAGGCTCCTCTCATGTTACCCAAGCATGTCTTGATCCTAAAAGCGCAAGAGGACAATAAGTTAACCCGTTAACCAAGTTAACCAGTGAAGAGGTGAAGTCTGAAGTGCTCAAAACCATTAAACCTCAAATTGGTAGCGTGAAGGTAGAATCGGTGAGGAAGATAAAAATAAAGGGATTGACATGGAGGCGGCCTCCCAGTCAGATATTCATAAAATCAAGTTCTGCCCAATCATTGAGTCCATGGAACTGAAGGCGGAGTCCCCCAGGACGAGGGACCAGCATTATCATAATCTTCGACGTTTACGCAATTACAACTAAACATGAACTGACGAGGAGATTTTTTCCAGGAATCTTGAAGACGTTCCCAAGAAAAAAGAGGCCCTTCAAGAAATCAATGTCTAGTACTCAACCAAGACTATGACGAAGTCTTATTTAAAGTGGACAGTGGAAATTTCTCCAAGAATTAGGAATGTTTTTAAAGCCCAAAATAGAGTCTACGTAAGTTGGTCGTCGCAGCACTTTAAAGAATTTGTGCCTGTTCTAAAATATTTTCATTGTCTGGGATATCTGTCCGCATCCTGAGACTGACGCTTCTGAGGTCAGCCTTAAGGATGTATTATTACTTAATGGAAATATGTTGCCTTCAACATATAGCCGTCCACAAAAACGAATCATACAAACGTGGAGAACATCCTATTAGATGTACACTATCAAAAGCACGAGTGGCAGATATATGGTGATTTAAAAGTAATCGCCATTTTATTAGGACTACAAAAGGATTACACTAATTATTGTTGCTTTCTCTGCGAGTGAGATAGTCATGCCAAGGATATGTACTATGAGAAAAGGAGTTAGCCTTAATGAAAATCATTAACACCTGGAATGAAGAACATAGTATTTGAAACTCTGGATGATCCAAATAGTTTTACTTCCACCGCTCCACATCAAACTGGGGCTCATGAAAAATTTCGTGAAGGCTTTGGCAGAACGGTCCTGCATTAACATACTTCCAAGAGAAATTCCCAAGATTTCGTAGAGAGAAGATTAAGGCAGGCGTTTTCATTGTTCCCAAATAAGGCAACTTTTCAAAGACAAACCGTTCGAACGTGTCCTTAGTGACAGCAAGAAATCAGCGTGGAAAGCTTTTCGAAATGTTTCGACTGGTTTCCTAGGAAATGTTAAAGACAGCAACTACAGGCAGCTTGTGGGAGATCTTATTACTGCTTACGCTCACTGGCACTCTCCCGCTGGACTTAGAAATCGGACGTCGCGGCCTACTGCACTACCTAGACAAAGGTACCCACAGACTTTTCTAGGGTTCACTATAGACCTAACTAGCAACAGAAATGTGGAAAAGAAGAGGATACAAACTCACCTGCAGCACGCATGGCAGGAAAGGTGGGGCATCTCTCAAAAGGGAGACATCACAAAGAAGTTTCTACCCAATATTGAACAAAACTATCCAACCTCACCAAACTGGTTCTCTCCAGGTCTACAGGTAACTTACCTCTTATCTGGACAAGGAGTGATTAATGCCAAACTGTCTCTACTTGGGATCCAGGATGATCCAACTTGCACTTGGAGGGGGCTGGAGAGCTTGCAGCACCTCATGTATGACTGCCGGCTCTATGAATACCTACGTGGTGTTTTATTCACTAGGATCCACTACTTACCACAGGGACAAGAACATCACCTTCTAGACACGAAGGAGGAGTATCAAGCCTTCTCGGATTACGCGCAGGCACTGTTCGCGAGGAGGAGAAACCAAATCGTCGCAGCCCACAACCCACTACCACTATAACCAAATAACATGTGTTCTTCAGCTCGCTTGGACTGGGACACCAGAAATGACCCACCCCAAGAATTAGAAAACTCAGGAAACAAACTATACCAAAGTAGGCTAACATGGATGGGACTCATGTCCCATGAATGACAATTTGTGACTAATAAGTGCAATTGGATCACATATGCTGACGATGTCAAGCTCCTTACTAGAATATCGCCATCCAACTCGGCAGCCGAAATCACTCAGCAGATCACTAGCAAACTGCAGGACATTGCTGACTACCTCAATACCTTCAACCTCCAAATCAACCCCCTAAAATCAGCACAAATAACTTACTCTCTAAAGGGCAGCCCAACAACGTTGGAGCCTGTGCTTAACGGCTCCTCAGTTCCAAGTGTTCAAACACACAAAGATCTGGGGGTCGTTTTCGACTCCAAACTATCTTTCAACGATCACATAAACCTCATACAGTCGAGGCTGAATTCACTACGCTGGGTCGCCAAACAACAGCTGCTACACACCACCGACCCACAACTGGTAAAAAGATACATCGTATCAATCCTTTACCCAACAATACTGTATGCTTCAGAGATATGGGCCTCGGCCGCCGAATCCAACATTAAAAGAATATTCTCTGCCGAATTCTGGCTTCTAAAATGGGCCAACAGCAAACTCCACCTTCCCCCAGCTCTCAGATGGATACGATCTATCATTGCTGCTAGCAGTTAGCAGAGCTCTTCAACTACGCAGGCTCCGGTCCTACATCGCAGAAAGAAGGCTGCTGTTCACCATCAAGATGGCCACAGGTAAAATTACAGAGCCGAACTTCTGGGATCACTGCTCTTGGCGCATTCCTCCCCCTTATCTCCGGTCTTCAGCACAGCTGCTAGCAAACCGTAACCGGCTAGTACTAACCGACAGATTCCTGCCAAAGCAAATGCTGCCCTCACTGCAAGCCATCGACGGGGACCTCCAAGAAGTGGTCAATAATAAAAAATACAGGAAGGGTATCCTCGTCGAACTGAAAATGTAAAACTGTGCTTTGTAATAATCTGATTTATCTTTTTTCTCATGTGTATCTCTTTTGTAAATATGTTTTGTAAACCCCTGGCACCACCATGCCGTGACGGGACTAATTGTATGTCTATCATTGCTGCAATTAAAGATTCTATTCTATTCTATTAAATGGAGATGACTACCAAACTTAGACATTCCACCAGCTAGGTCTATGTGAACATGACACACTCCTGAGAATTGGAAGGTTTAGGAAATAAAGCAAAAAAAAACACACTAAGGTAAAGGACTAACACGGACGGGACACTGGTCCCACGGATGACAACTCCGACATGACACCAGATTGGACACCACCAGCAGGGTCTATGTATAGTTTTCTTGCAGACGTCTGTTGGCGATCGCACTGGGCTCCCTTGCTCGGCGCCTTTCCATCCCCTTCCCCTCCGCCGGTGGGAGGACGGTCCCCCTCCAGCGCCCCCTACTTTCTCCTGGTGAGGCATGGGCCTGCCTCACTGACTCAACTGCCTCAACTGACGTTGGGCCTCAGTAGGGGTCCAGCGGCTAAACGGCCAGATGAACAACAGAACACAACACTACACATGTACAATATCCATACACTTTTAAATCTCTGGCCTTCCCAGTGAACTGGTACACCCACAATGAAAGCAACGCGGAGATGGGGGGAACCCCTGGTGCCGTTATACACTAAATACACTTTACACTTTGCCTCACTGACTTCTGGGGTTGCCTACACTATCATTCCCATATTTCTACCTTAACCCCCCCTAGGTTTCAGTCTCGCACCCACTCTATCTTTATGCTAGCGAATGCCCCACACACAAAAACTTAATTATGTCCAAATTACCGTTCGCCCATATTTTACAGTTACCAAATGATCGTTCTATCCATTTAAAAATAAGATAAATAAGCATACGCAAATTCATAATGTAAGCTCTTTGTTCCACCAAGAACAATTCCCTGGAGTCAAGATTTTCTTTTCAGCTGAATCGAAAATCAAACATTACAGAAGATTCAAAGATAGATACGTCTATATGCGTGATATGTTCATGTTCATATGTTCATATGTTGAAATTAGCGGACCCACTGTTTCCCCCCCCCCATTAGCGGCTCGTAAACGTCTTGTAGTGAGGCCAACGCAAATGCAGGCCATGCAAGGCTGCCAGGATCAACTTACGTCTTGCCACACTTACAGAGGTCAAGTCTCTGTAAGTGCAAATGAGAAGAAATAGAATGGGTATATATACAAGTTAAGTAAAGTATGGTTAATGGATGGGATTGGGTAAATAGAGTAGAAAAGAGAAGAATCACAGGGGACCCATCATGAAATAGAAGTTAGTAGAATTAAAAAGGAAAAGTAGTAGTATAGAGACTGCAAGTTGCCTTCCTGTCACTTCAAATTCTGAAGAAAGAAAATTGTTTACAGCGTATATTTACATCATATAAAACAGTAAAAGTCAAAGAGAGTGGAGGTAGTCGACTGTCACCTCCACAACTCTGAAGTAATGAAGTAATGCACAGCATATAATTACATCACATAAAAGCAGATGTCATCTTCCAGATATATCTCCAAATCTCGAAGAGATGCAATTATTTACAACAGGAAAAGTTGCAACTATTTACATCATATGGAAACAGTATATATAATATCGGCAGTTGGTTTCCAGACACGTCTTCAAGCTTTGAAGAAAAGCAATAATTTACAACACAATTTACAGCAAATATAGTATTTACCATTACTAAGTAATTCCTAGTAACAAACAAGATATCAAACTGACACCATAAGGCTGTAGAAAAATGACAAGTTAAATAGACAATTCAGTTACATCAATAAAAACATCAGATGTTTATTACATCAATAATAAACATCTGAAATAACATATAGCAGCTAATTCACGTATAAAGGTAATAAAGAGGTTTAGCTAACAAACATCATATCAATTCAATTAATACCTCACTTGAGGTTTTCGCAGACAATCTCTCAGATATGCCAGACAAGCTGTACTTGCTACCTGGAATCTTAAACGCTGATGGAACTGATATTCGGGTGACACTCAAGAAAGTGGACCCAATTTCGGCGAAGTCCGGACGGTCTGTGACAGTCAAATTTTATGCTTGCACCTTCACGATGGTGGGACTGTTAGTAATCGTGGGTATAACCCCCATGCGCAAGCACACTGTGCGTGACCACCCAGGTGTGAACCAACGTAAACAGGGGTCGAGGTATCGCGCCCTTTTGTGTTTCAGGCAATCTCCAGAGCTAAGTTCCGGTAAACCTTTCCCCATATCTTCCATCATGCAGTATGACTGATGTCTTTTGAGGTTATTATGGACATCATGGCGAGATCCAAACTTCCTTACATTTCGAGGGTACAGCTCTAAAATGGTGTTCGCAAGCCGGCCGCTAGTTAGTACACCGGACCGAACTTATTGATAACTCTCTAGGAGGCTTCCGGATCAGCTAGTGTATAATCTTGCTACCTCTACTCTGCCAGATATTGACTAGAGGGAGTCCGAGTAGTGTGTATGCGGGGGAAAAGGCATTTTCAAGGCCACTTTATGTCAAGGATCTGGGTATATTCTTACCATGTATGCTATATCCAAAAATTCCATTACTTCCTACAGCATGTCCCCCCTCATTTTTTCTTACTATTGAATACAACATGAATTGTCAGACTAATAGAGCAAACGTATCTGCGAAAAGATCTAAACCTCCCAAACACTTCTTAGTTCATTTCACAAATATACGTGGTCTCAGTTCTAATCTCAACGATGTCCATTTCCACTTGCAGTCTGCCAAACCCCATGCATTTTTTCTGACAGAATCTCAGCTATCGGTTGATTCAACCACTGCTCATCTCAGTTGCCCAAATTATTCGCTGTATGATTCCTTTCGCCTCAAAGGTGGTACTTGTGCATATGTTCGTTCCGATATTCCCTGTCAGAGACTTGGTAATTTGGGATCTCCTCTTTTCGATCTTCTCTGGCTTAAAATCTCTCTGCCTCATTCTCTCAATTCATCTGTTGTCTCTAACGTTCTCCCAACTCCATTAATCACTTGGAGCTCTTTGACTTCCTCTGTTTGCAACTTGACTTTCTCGAGTCCAACTTTTCTAACAGTGAGGTAATTTTCCTTGGTGAGTTTAATGTTCACAACTCCAGCTGGCTTCCATTCTCTAGTCATACAGACCCAGGTGGTCCAGATGCTGAGGCTTTTGCAATTACCAGGGACATCGCACAGATCGTTCATTTACCAACCAGAATACCAGTCAATCCTAACCATACAGCCAACACGCTTGATAGTTTTCTCACAAACAACCCTTCTATGTACACGGTCAAAGTGAGTGGTCCTTTAGGCACCTCAGATCACAACTTGGTGATTGTCTCTTCTCCAATGGAGCCTTTATATCAACAGGAGGTTATTCCCAACCTCCTGTTGTTTGGCATTACAAGAATGCAAAATGGGATGACCAGCAAGATTTATTTTCTTCTTTTCCTTGGTCGGATTACTGTTTAAAAACTCCTGATGTCAACGTTTGTTCAGATCGTGTCACTGAAATTATTCTTGTAGGGGAATGTCCGGGACCGGGACCGTCGACTGTAGATGCCCTGAAGAACGTCCTTGCACGTGCAGCTGCCACAGAAAACAAATACTTCCTGGCTATCTCTATCGACTTTGCTGGGGCGTTCGACACCCCTTGGTGGCCGAGCGTCCTGGCCCAGCTCCGGGAGATTGGGATGCCAGGCAACCTCTATCGAGTAATCCAAAGCTACCTCTCAAGTAGACTCATTATGGTGAATGCTCCATATAAAATACTGACCCGAAAAATCAACAGATGCTGTCTACAAGGCTCCGTTTTAGGACATACGTTATGGAACATCGTCTTGGATGAATTTCTAAATACCTATATTGGAGAGGCGTCTTCAGAAGCCTTTGCAGACAACCTCATCCTGATGATAGAGGCAAACAGCAGAATCGCTGGAGAGAAAGGCAAATCATGCCCTTAAAATCCCACAATAGTGGACCAATATCCACTTCCTTAGCATCTCTGCAACCAAAATGGACTCCATTCTCCTCAAGGGTGCCCTAGATTACAGGAGACCCCCACAGATTAATATTGATGGTATCACACTACTACTGTCCAAGGAACTTAGATACCTGGGAGTAATACTGGACCCCACTCTCTCCTTCCAGGCACACTTGAAATACATCCGTAAGAAGATACGGGGATATACAGCCCTTGTTACCAGAGCCGCAAAAAGGGACTGGGGATTGAAAAAGAAGACCCTCAAGCTGTTTTACAAAGCCGCCTTCCTGCCGATTGCTACCTATGCTTCCGGAGCATGGTACCCCAAAGTCACCATGGCTGTAAATCGCAGAATCCTCGACTCTATCCATAGAGCCAGGCTGCTCGCTATAACCCGGGCCTGCAGCACAGTTAGCACCCACGTGCTGCAGGTGCTGGCGGGAACCCTACCTTTAGATCTCGAAGTAGCTAAATGTGGAGTATTATATGAACTCTCCAAGGGAAGAGCCTGCACCTTCGCCGGCTTCGACGCAGATCCTACCACAAACCGTTTGACTGAGAAAAAGAGACTTACAAATCACCTCATGCAAACCTGGCAAACCAGATGAGAGAATTCCCCAAAGGAAGAAGTCACCAAACGATTCTTCCCCAATGTTGGAAAACTCTATCCAATGGCTCCAGCATGGTTCACGACTGGACTCCACGCGACCTTCCTGCTAACAGGACATGGTGCCTTTAAGGCTAAACTTACAGCCCTGGGCATTACAGATGACCCTACCTGTTGCAGTGGAGCTGGCATTCATGCACCACCTCATGCATGAATGCCAGCTTTATGATGACATCCGCTGCCAGCTCATCACCCGGATCACCTTTTTGCCCAGAGATAGAGAACAACACCTCCTGGAAGGGAAGCAGGAATATATTGCCTTCGCAAAGTTCGCTGAAGCCTTGTACAGAAGAAGACGGGACCTGAACGCACACTAGCCACATAATGGCTAGAAGCCAAAATGTGCATAACACCAAAGATGACCTACCAAGCAACCATGAAGATAGACCAAAGATCTGAATGAAGGACGAATAACAGCTGTTCTGGCGGCCTGAGTCAAGCACTAGCCTAGCTCTCCTTTAATACCCCTTCCTGGCAGGAGGACGAGACGACCAGTCGCCTCGCCCCCCTGCTACCCCACCTTTCCTTCTCGTGAGGCATGGGCATGTCTCACTGACAACCTGGGGGAATCTCTTCTGTTTCCCCCATACTTCTGCCTTTCCCCCCAACCTTCTTCCTCCCCTCCCCCACTCTATCTATACACGACGCGAGCACCCTACACACTAAATTTAATCTAGCCCAAAAATAATCTTCGCCCAGTCTCGGCCTAATTATCCTACGCACTGACTTACTCCTGACATATGAATGCATGCACACGTGCTGTATGCAAACATCCAAAGTAATTACGATTGCATGGATGCGTATATATTATGTATCACTGTTGTGTATAAGTGCATATATGTGTATGTGTACATAAGTTTTTTTTTTTTTTGTTTTTTTTTATAGGTCCTAGCCGCGGAAATCTCAGGAAATTAAGCGGCAGGACCTGCCAAAGTAAATCTTAGTCTACTGGTGCTTCCTGGTCTGCCTCCACGGAGCGAAGGTGGGGCAACGCTGGGCTCCAGCAGGGGTCCAACGGCTAAATGACCAGATGAACAACGGTACACGACATTACACAGGTACAATACCCACACACTTTTAAACCTCTGGTGTTCCCAGGAAACTGGTACACCCACAAAGAAAGCAACGCGGAGATGCGGGAAACCCCTGGTGCTGCATGACAACAATATACCTTACACCTTACACCTTACACTATTCTTGTAGGAATAAAAACCTTTATTCCACACTCCACTTTAAAATCTCGTCCTTAAACCTTGGTTTTCCAATAAATGTGCTAAAGTTGTTCAAGAGAGGAATGTTGCATATCGTAAATGGCTTGTTTCCAATTCTTCAGTTTCATTTTCTACCTACACCAAAGCTCGCAACAATTGTGGAGCAGTTATTAATCAGTCCAAACTAGATTTTGAACAGGCTAAGAGTAGAAAACTTGCTTCTTGCCCTAATGGTAGCCGGGCATTCTGGTATCTTGCCAAAGCTATTGGCCGCAAATTTTGCCCATCTCTGCTCCCACCTCTCTCAAAACCCGATGGTTTTATTGTAACTTCAGCCAAGGATAAAGCTGACCTGCTGGTATCCCATTTTTCTTCCAACTCATGTATTAATGACATTGGTAAAACACCACCCACCATTCCCAGCACGCTCCATTCAATGCCTCCTGTGGTCTTCTGTCGAAAGGATGTCAGAAGGATTATGATGAATCTTGATGCTAAGAAAGATCCAGGTCTTGATGGTAATTCTCCACTTGTTCTCACAACCTGTGCTCCTGAACCTACTCCTGTTCTTTGCCACCTTTTTTCACTTTCTTATTCCAAAGGCGTTTTTCCTTCTGTTTTATGTTTTGCTCATATCCAGCCAGTTCTGAAAAAGGGTGACAAATCCCTTCCATCCAATTATCGTCCCATTGCAATTACTTGTACTCTTTCTCAAGTAACGGAGAAATCAATTAACCGCCAACTCTTAAACTACCTAGAAACCTTCTGTCTGATCAACGATCGCCGGTATGGATTCCTTAAGTGTCGATCCACTGGTGATATTCTGGCTCATGTTATCCATTTATGGAAAAATTCATTGAAACACAAGCAGTTGCTCTTGACATCACAAAGGCTTTCGATCGTGTTTGGCACAAAGATCTTCTAAACAAGCTTCCATCTTATGATTTGCCAACTGCTTTTTGTAATTGGTTACCAAAGGACATCTGAAATGATTTCGATCATGTTTGGCATAAAGATCTTCTAAAGAAGCTTCCATCTTATGGTTTGCCAACTGTTGTTTGTAATTGGTTATTCAGTTTTCTCTCTGGCCACTCACTGAGGGTGATGGTGGAGGGCTCTCTGTCTTCTAACTTCTCCACTAATGCTAGTGTCCCCCAAGGTTCAGTTCTTTCCCCCACTCTTTTCGTCTTGTATATTAATGACCTTCTTCCATTGACGGAAAATCCTATCCATAGTTTTGCAGATGATAGCATATTGCATTTCACTTTCCAGTTTGAGTAACCTAGCCCTGCTCAATCAGCTTTAACTTCTCGAAAATCTGCTACCAATTCCTTAAATGCCGATCTTCAGGTAATTCTCCAGTTGGGCAAAGACAACTTAGTTGACTTCAATCCTTCCAAAACACAGTCCCGTCTTATATCTCGCAAAAAGGATTCTTCTGCTCCTATGCTTATCTTTTGTGACGCTCCTATTTCTAGGCAAGTTTATATATCTCTTTTGGGGATTACCCTGACCTCTAATTTTTCTTGGCATAAGTCCATTACAAATACTGCTTCCTCTGCATCTAAAAAACTTGGTTTTCTCTTTCGCTCTCGGCGTTACTTTTCTTCCAAACAGCTGCTCACTCTGTATAAATCGCAAATCCGCCCTGCCATGGAATATTGTTCCCACATCTGGGGTGGTGCCCCCAAAACCTCTCTCAGGCTTCTTGATTCCATTCAGAAGTTAGGTTAATTAACGACTCATCTCTAACAGAGTATCTCCACTCTGTCTCATAGACGTACTGTTTCTGTTGCATGCCTCTTCTACAGATACTTCCATGGGCACTGTTCTTCTGAATTGGCTTATATAATTTCCGCTCTCTCTTTCAAAACAGTCCGAACACGTGCCGCCACCAGCCAACATCCATGTACTGTTCAACTTAAAACTCACAGAACCAACTTTTCATCTTCCTCGTTTATTCATTCAACTGCCGTTTTCTGGAACAACCTTCCTTCATACGTATTTTCTGAAAATTACAATCTACAGAAGTTCAAGTCCAATGTCAACAAATATCTTCTTTCGTCTTCTCAACCTCCAACCCAAGCACGGTACTAATTAATATAGGTTCTAAATACCTGTCGTGTTTGGGGGTTTCATAAAAAAAAAAAAAAAAAACACACACACAAGACCAATTGTGGTCCAACGGTTAGCCCAGCCATCATGATCAATTTAATAATATTAAGTTAACAACATTTGCCAAAACAACTAAAGAAAAATTGATTGTAATACATAGCAAATATATCATCTGTATAACACATAGCAAAATACCCTGGGCTATCAAAGTGAAAGTTCGAAATGTCGCCAATTTCCCATAACTTCCAGTAGATGAAAGTTCATAGGAACCCGAGTTAGAATTGTTATAAAGACCGTTAATTAACAATATTAATACATAATATACATACAGTAACAAAGTATCACAAGATCTAGAAGGATCAATTCAATAACTTATAAAACTCATCAAAAGTCCTATAATCGACTTCCATATTTGAAAGTTCGAGAGGAAGGTGAGTACCAGTGCATTCAGAGCTAAAATAGTAGACACCAGCAATGACTTCCAGTAATCGCGAAAGTTCATGCCCACAGTGAGATTCACTAGATCGGTATTGTAGCCACATATGTAAGTGATGCCTTCCAATATAATCCAAGAAACATTAATAAAATTTTCCTACATGTAATTCCAAGGTTGAAATTCTTCATAAACAATTTTACAATTTTGAATTTTATAAAGGCAGTTTGAGAAGCAACCAACACCATTTTATTGCCGTGAGAAAAGTCATCAACATGATCTATATGCGTGATATAAAATCTGATGAAATCAGGTGTTCTGTATACACCAATCAAGTAGGGTAGCATTATAAACACAAAATGTTATGGCTTGGTGAACGCTGATTGTCCAACCGAGGTTTACTTTCCAAAGCTTGACATGATTACCTAACCCTCGACTAGTGACATTTATGTCAATATTTGATTGCCCAATCGTGCTAAGATAAGAGGTATATCTCTTAGTCTATTAAAGATTAATTATGGGCTTTTTTTCACTTATGGTTTTTCCTCCTGGAAACTCGGGTTTTTCGTCCAGCAGAAAATCGACCACGGAACACACGACATTTACAGACAGTATAAGCGGAGCAATATAGTCATAGTTGCAGATGATCCTAAAACTCTATTACAACAAAAACGTATAACAATACATACTTTTAGGTCTTCAAAGTCTGGTTGCACAATTCTAGAACGAATAGAAAAACCTCCACTTTTCAATACATTTACAGGCAGATTTTTTATGCAATATTGCTCTTGATTGGATATTATATCAATGTCATTCTGTTTTGCACGCTCCCGAAGTAGTACTTTGGGAATCAGACCTAGACCACTCCAGATCAGTGTCAGTCGGCAATATATCGAGTGGACTAGGCCGAGGGTCTCTTTCTAACGATACATTCACCCTTTGAAATTATTTTAAAACTGAATTTCTGTTAGCATAACATTAGAATCACAGTTCTACTTGCGAAGAAAGAAAGAAGAGAATTTGTTTGGGTCGATGTCTTCTTAACGCCTGCAGTAGAACACAAGAAATATATACGCCTTTAAACACTTGAAAGTGTTTTCACTTTTATTACCGGTTAACGATTGATTATTTCGCAGAATGAAACGACAAGGGAAGATGAGACACATTGCTGGAAAAGTTAAGGTCGCAGTGAGCAGTAAGACTTCTGTTGACGTCTGCTGCAGAACAACGCCCGTGCTTTCCCCATAAAAAAAACACCTGTCGGATTTAACACGAAAAATCCTGCCACACCCGGCATATAGCCCTGACCTGCCTCCGCCAGCTGTTAACGACTGGTTTACACCGCAGGCCACACACCTCTATTTCCAACTAGAAACAGTACTACGCTGCTCGCTGAACTGGTTTCTAATTTCAGTGGTATGTTGAAAACTATGTCTCTTTGCACTACTACGCTGGATTTATTAAAAACAAGCAATAGGTTACTTAATAGTCCATTCGTGCGAAGAATATTCAAAAATCCAGGGTCGGGCAAAAAAGACCTATCCAATTTAAAATACTTAAATAATATGAACCAAAGATTTATATTACGCTCATCAGTGTTTGAAAATGTTGTCCCTTAAATGGCCACCACCAGCATAGCTATCACAATCATCTACTCGTATAATGTTTCTGGCGGTATTCTTTCAGTTTAACCTCAAATGTTTTGTTTCAAGTACTCACGTGTCCGTGAATGATTTACACCTTGGATTTTAAGAAACCCCATAAAAAGGAATCGCAAACAGATAGGTCTGTTGATCGTGGAGGCCTATTTATGCTACCAAAAACGGGACATAAATGTGATTTGGAAACAATTTCTTTAAATTTACCAAGTTCCTGTTGAAACTAGACTTTGCTCAAGATGGTGGTTCCCTAACCAGAATGACATAACAGAACAACAGAATAAAACAACAGAAGCGGAATCATGTCATGGACAATACCGACTTGGGAACTGAAGAATCCTTCCCACAGATTTCTGACAACCTCACTGTAACGGAGCTGAACAAGAAGCTAAATAACTCATTAGCTGAAATTTTAGGTTGTGACTTATACCCAGACGATTATGAATATAAGAAAACATGTGATGAAACCAAGATGTAAGTGACACACTTGACTACATAAAAGAAATAGGCTGTAGAAATGTTTATAAAAACAAACAATCACGTTCACTTGAAGCATGACACATAAATAAAAAAAAAGAGTTACTTGAAGAACTCCTTCCAATTTACAAACCCTTCAGGGAATCCAAGCGGAAACAGCGAAATGATGGAAACAGAAGATAATTGATGATAAATTAGACATAGTCCTAACACATCTGCAAGCAGTTAACAGAAATCGGAAGAAATAACCATGCATCTGAAAAGCTTGCTCCGCTGACATTCCAGTTGATGTAAGAAAAAAAAAAAAAAAAAAGGGAAGGAGCACGCACATATAGAAACACAACTGAAGCCTACCCTCAAAGGCAAAATTAGAATATGGTTATAAGACGTTGATCGCTGCAGTGAGCGTATGTCCTCTCAAATTTAGATATTATTAAGAACCAATTCCCCAACAAAAGTTAGGCAAACTGAAGAAAGACATGCAATGCACACATAACTTTCCCTAGCTACTTCCCTTCCTAGCCAAGATTCACGTCGAAAAGAAACCAAATCTCACTCACATCCTCGTGCAACACAGCAACTTACCTTCGCTCAGATTGTTTCTCTGCCGACAAAATCAGCTTATCAAACGTCCACAAAAACATAAACCCTCAGCTAAGGATTCGTCTTCAACAAAGTGCCATAAGGACAAGTGGCGATTCTACGGATCAATTTCCAGTATCCTCGCCGAGTTTACCATCTGAATATCGTCCTTGTCTAGGCTGTCTATACAAATATCACCTTTGTGCAAACAAGCGGGAAAATATTTGTCTCGCGGATTAACCCCAGTATTACGCTCAATGTTATCGGAGAAATATGCATAGAATGGATGGGCATCAACGTTGTAGTACGCCAAGTACGAATAACACATCGTGCATATTCCTCCTTGCCCAATTAATTGCGAAACACGACTACCGGACAGAAGCATATGGCGCAGTGGCACCCTGGTTACACGTTATAGGGAATAATACCATGGAGATACTCTCGTTGAAACAAGTTAAAACCTCTCTCAAGAGGCACTCAGCGCTTTAACCTAGTATATTACAATACTTCGGACATCAGACTAACTGACATATTACTTACTTCGTTTCAGATCACCCCCTCCTGATCTCAATCCAAACCAACCTAAGAAAACAAACGTTTAAACGAAGAGATAAGTTGAGGTGGGAGAGAAAACTTCCGCTCTAAGTATATAAAAATAGATGCAATTTTGAAACTCCTCATGGACCTCAACTGGCAAAATCTCTATTTACTCTCCATAGACGATGCCTTAGACGCACCTTCGCTTCACTATATTGTTTTTGAGGGAGCATCAAAACGCAAAAAAAAAAAAAAAAAAAAAATTTCGATCATGCAAATCCCTGGCTTAGTCCACAAGAACAAGCAAAAACTCTTCGGAAAATTAAAAAAAAAACAACTGAACATCCACCTGATTACATTCAATATAATCAAGCTAGAGCACAGTTCATCCGAATGAAGTGGGAACCCACTTATGACATGATAAGATCGCATTAAGGAAAAGAAAGAAGGATATCAAATAAGAAAAGACGCACGGAAACAATTCCTAAGCATGTCTTGCGGTCAGAATGGACCCCAAGTAGCCTTTGGAACTCATCTGGCAGAAACTCAAGTCGATAATGAGACCAACACAAAGAGAATGCGAGAAGCCATTACAAAACGGAAAAAAAGACCCCACATCGTAACTATATGACGGAGGTCAATGGGGAATTGTCCGCAATTAATATCATCATCTTTAAAGCCACAATTAATAATCTTCAAAATAAAGCCACGATTGGTCCTGATAAATTCCTATTCTTCATGATTAAGATCAATATACCTGTAGGCAATTTCTTCACATCTTTCAAAAATCTTAAAAGAAACCCACTTTCCAAAATATGGAAAACATGCTACATAAAACCAAATCCAAAAAACAGCAATCCTAAATTCCCCAAGGACTTCTGTTTTCAAACAGCAAGCCAAGACTATTCTGTGGTTACCACAGTTATACTTCCACACATTGTGGAAGAGGGGGCTGAAGTCGAATCCTGTTAAGGCGAAAGAAACATTTTCAGGCCTCTTCTGTCATTTTCTTTGAGTAGGACAGTACAAAATCAAACTGGCACTTTACTGAAAATATGCAAATAAAAAAATAGAGCCTGAAGGTGAGCCATGAGGTTCGTTGTATTAATATTGTTGTTGCAATAGGATTTTTAAGAGCATCGGCGACTAAAGGCCATATTGCTCCATCTATACTGGCTGTAAATTGCGCGTGTTTTGTGGTCGTTTTTTGTTTGCTGGTCGAAAAACCGAGTTTCCGGTTGAAAAAACCATGGAAATAGACTAACATCCTGAAACCGACTAACTTAGCCAAATTGTGAAAAAGCCCCATAACTATTCTCCACGTCACGGTACTCGACCACACCCGGTATGGAGAGGACACCAATTCTATCAACTGTGCTACCCACGAGGGAATGGGATTCGTCTATCCACATACTAAATGCGGTGGATGTATCAACATCATTAACAATTATATAAATTTAATATTAATACAAATATTATTGTTATTGATGCTGAGATATTTCATTAATATTAATAACACCAAAAATGAAGCAGAATTCTACACATTCATGGCTTAAGATTCAATAGTATATGATTCATTCAGACTTTTGAGAAATATTTAAAATGACAATAACCGAAAGGATTAACATTTTCACTTTATTTTAAAAAGACAATTGGTTAGATACCATTGAATCACATTGAATATCTGGCACACATCAATCAGTAATTAAATAATTTGGAAAGAACACTGATTAACACCTTCTTTGGGATCGATTTATCTGTATTCTTTTAAACCTTTAATAATATAATCAGATTAAAAGAGTGAAGAAGATTCTCACCTGTCGGATAAAATGCCAGTGATTACGTTTCCAACGACATTTCCAGCAAAGTAAAAGGTGTGGATGAAATACACCTTCCAAGCATCTTCACAGACCCAGTTATTCTGGAAAGGGAAAATATCTCGATTTAATATTCACACTCATATACAAATATTTATAATTTTCAATAACTATTCCTTTTCTAACAACACTTGAGATACTAGGTCAAAACATTTTCTGACTCCCCTAACCATGGTCAAACAGATGACAGTATGGGATTCTGGCATCAAATGCTGATTGCATCAGATGCAATCAGCATTTGATGTCAGAATCCCATACTGTCATCTGTATGACCATGGTTAGGGGAACCTGAAAATTTTTTGACCTAGTATCTCAAGTGATGTCCTGGACATCCATCTGAAGTCAAATAAAATTAAAATGTTGCACCAGTTGGCAAGCTGATTCAACGAAACAGTGCTGTCTCACTACCTATGAGCTAGTGGAACAACTAAGACTCTCCTAAAAAACCTGAAAAACATGTTGACAGAAAACCATGCATCCGATCGCATGAAATTTGTATCCCATGTGCTGATTTATGATAAAAGCAACAGCGCGTTAATGTGTGTCGCGACCTTCTAGAAAATTCTCAGGATGATCCGACCTTCCTTTCAAAGGTTATCACAGG
Organism: Mastigoproctus giganteus; assembly: GCF_048544385.1. NCBI lineage: Eukaryota > Metazoa > Arthropoda > Arachnida > Uropygi > Thelyphonidae > Mastigoproctus > Mastigoproctus giganteus. The sequence continues at coordinate 119,302,127 of NC_143588.1, forward strand.
AGATGAAACATGCATTTAAGGGTGTGTGATCCAAAACGATCCAGTCTTCGTATGTGATCCAGTGTTCGTATTTGGAAAGCTCTCCATCACTACTCCCGAAGCAATCCAAACAGGTTCACTCAAAGAGCAAGATTATGTTGGTCGTATTTTTTGATATTGACAGAATTAGGAAAGCACCATGAATTGTTCAACAGGGGACGGAATCAGTATCAATACTTTTAAAGGAGATGCTGAGGATCAAATGACCAAGAAAATTGAGCACAATTTGGATAATTGCTGTATCCTGGCAACGCCCGGTTCTCTATGTACAACAGTTTCTGGCCAAAAACAACATGCCAATGCTTTTCCACTCTTCGGATCTAGCTCCTTCGATTTCTTTCTATTTCCGAACTTTAAACTGAACATTCAAACTCAAAGACTTCAAACTCAAATATTGGAACTCTCTGAAATCCAACAAATTTCGAAAGAGACAATGAATATGAATAAAATAACAGAGAGTTCCAGAAGTGCTACCTCCAATGGGACTGACTAGAAGGAAATGCCACATAATATTATACAATTAGCGAATTCTTTTTTTTTTATTTTATTACAGCGCCCCATGCACAGTACAATAAGTAGTTTTAATAATAAAGTTTTTTTGTTTAGATGAGAAAATTTAGATACCAAATGAAACGAAATTACCAAGTGGAGCAAAAATAAATTTTTCATTTTCGAGTAAATATATAGATCTACTACAAGGTGCTGCCACTTTATTAGGTACACCTACCTAGTAGCGTGTTGAGCCTCCTTTACTAAAGATGAACAAGTTGTTTTCCAATCCCCTATCGGGGATTGGAAAACAGTTGCTTGGTCTGACGAGTTGAAGTTCCTGGTGCATCATGTTAATGGAAGGCTCAGAATTTGGCGAACACAACATGAATCCATGGACCCGTCATGTCTGAAGACTACTGTGCAAGGTGGTTGGGGACAGTTTTATGGTGTGGGGAATGTTTTCTTGGCACACGTTGGGTCCATTGATACCCATAGATTCACGTCTGAATGTCACATCGTACCTAAACATCGTTTCTAAGTGCATCCGTTCATGTTGACAGTTTGTCCTCAGTCAGATGGTTACTTCCAGCAGGAAAATGCGCCGGTGCACAAAGCCCGAATCACTATGGAATGGTTCCAGGAACATGACAATGACTTTTCTTTGCTGCAGTGGCCCGCTCAGTCCACGGATCTCAATCCTATTGAACATCTTTGGGATGAGGTGGAAAGGGCTGTTCGCTGCAGGCCTACACCTCTGTCGTATCTCAAGGAACTGCGTGACACACTCATGTATGCATGGTACTCCATTCCTGCACAACGTTTTCAGCATCTTGTTCAATCCATGCTTAGACAAATTCAGGCTGTTTTGAAGGATACAGGAGGCTCAACACGCTACTAGGTAGGTATACCTAACAAAGTGGCAGCAAAGTGTTGCTTTCTAGTTGAAGTTTAGAAATGCTTTCGTAGGGATGCGAGGAACCTTAATGGGGCTTGTTTCACACCCTGGCAAAATTAGTCACTCTTGGGAGAGAACTAAGCGATTTTCACTCTGGCGAACTTTGGCTTTTCATCCCGTTAAACAAACAAATCAGTGATAAAATATTTGCAGTTTCAGGCACGGTATACTGAAAATTGTCTGTCTTAGTCACCAGCGTACGAATTCTAAAGGACTCGGCATGAAATTTGAGGCTACTGTGTGAAAAAAAAATCCATGCATGTTCATCCCTACAATTGGTCCTCAATGGGCAATCAGTACGGATTGAATCCAGGCCTTTTCTATGTGTTGTGAGGCAGCATTGGCTTTACTCACTGCACTGTACGCCAAGGCATGAACACTGGAGAATAATGTTTTTTTTTTTTTTAGTTTGGCCATTAAGTAACAGCATTGTTCGGTATCGAGACGTGCCCACAAGAACGACACAACAGCAGATCTCACGGACTTTGAAATGCCAAAAATAGCAACTGAACAGCTTTACGAAGGTAGTTGGCAGCAATTTATTTATTGTTCTAGTGATCACCGAATCCTTGTAATACTCTTTATCTTTTTTTTTATCGTAATCTTTTGAAAGTGTTTTAGGATCAAAGTTCATTTCAAGGAACTTCGATTGCAGATTTTTTTTTTTTTTTTTTTTTTATGAGAACCCCAAACACGAGAGGTATTAGAACCTATAGTACTTAGTACCGTGCTTGGGTTGGAGGTTGAGAAGACGAAAGAAGATATTTGTTGACATTGGACTTGAACTTCTGTAGATTGTAATTTTCAGGAAATACGTATGAAGGAAGGTTGTTCCAGAAAACGGCAGTTGAATGAATAAATGAGGAAGACGAAAAGTTGGTTCTGTGGGTTTGAAGTTGGACAGTAAATGGATGTTGGCTGGTGGCGGCACGTGTTCGGACTGTTTTCAAAGAGAGAGCGGGAATTATAGAAGCCAATTGAGAAGAACAGTGCCCATGGAAGTATCTGTAGAAGAGGCATGCAGCAGAAACAGTACGTCTATGAGAAAGCGATTGTAGAGACTCTGTTAGAGATGAATCATTAATTAACCTAACTGCCCTCTTCTGAATGGAATCAAGAAGCCTGAGAGAGGTTTTGGGGGCACCACCCCAGATGTGGGAACAATATTCCATGGCAGGGCGGATTTGCGATTTATACAGAGTGAGCAGCTGTTTGGAAGAAAAGTAACGCCGAGAGCGAAAGAGAAAACCAAGTTTTTTAGATGCAGAGGAAGCAATATTTGTAACGTGCTTGTGCCAAGAGAGATTAGAAGTCAGGGTAATCCCCAATTAAGATTGCAGATTAAACTCCACATTTACAGTGCCTATCTTCGAAGTCCGGTGGAAAAATAAGCTAATCAGGAAATTGATTATTCTCAAGGTGAGGCGAATATTAAAAACTTTCTTCAAATTTTGAAGGTGGCGCTGCTTTTTCCTGATACATCTGAGAGTAGTGTATGACAAACTTATCCAGATACTTTTGGAGTGTAGTGTATAGGAAATCTTTCCTAAACCTCTTTTCATTCAGCGAACCAAACTTTTACATCCGTGGGTGAAGTTGTTTCAGTGAATAGTCTGTTTCACAATATTAATAAATTTTTGGCGGTTTCTCCTCACACCTTCCCGAGATCGAATTAATCCCCAGAATTCGTCCTCTATATGATTGCGGTTATGGCTGTAGACTCGCAAGTCCAACATTTCAACGCTCATGTCCTCAAACTTTCACAACGCGAGCAGTATGACACCGAGTGTAGTCATCCTGATACAGATATAAGCCTTCTCCAACGATTCCATGATTTTCCCCTACTACTGAAGTTAGACTGACTGGTGGTAATTTCCCAATGAGAGCATCCCTGAGTCCAGTGATGCCTTAATGGTTCAAACCACTCACTTGCCGCCTCCCTTAAAATTATAGGGTGTATATACCATCAACCCGAGGAGCCAGACTCGTCTGTAGGCTCGAAAGTTTTTTCATTAAATGATACTGTCATTAGATATTTTTCAACTTCACTCCCATTGTTTCTCATTGACACAAAGGGATTTTCTTCTGTAAATATCGATGCAAAGTAACCGCTGAGTTCATCTGCAACATCAGCTGGGATATCTAATACTTTCCAACGTCCATTAATAACTGTCCGATCTGATTTGTCTCTCCCTTCTTTGCATTTATATATGTGAAGAATTCCTTATCCTCACTCTTTTTTCTCTTTGCCAGCGATTTCTCATAATCCGAAGAATCCTTTGCCAGCCTAACCTTTTCTGTGACATTATTACAGATCAATTTGTAGCTGTTGTAGGCTTCATTACTTTTTATTGCTTTGCAACTTTCCAATGCGTCTTTTTCTGTTCAAGTAATCTGGCAACTTCATTATTCATCCAATTTGGAATCCTCCTCATGGAGTATTTTTTAATAGTATATACACATTCAAGGTTTTGATGAATGTTTTAAAGGTATACCATTATTCAATTGTATTCGCTCTCTGTGAGATATCTACTTATAACAGTAGCCTTAATGGTAACCGTAAAACAAATCCAGAGGGTATATGGCGTATACCCTCCACTACAGCCCTGCTGTCAGCCCTATTATGTTATCTGGTTCATGGATGATGATCAGGTGTAGAATATTCTTTTACTTAATACTTTGCCCTGACATGTTGACACAAATAACAATCATCTAGATGATTTAAAAATTTTGTCCCCCATGTGGAGTTTCCTTCCCATTTGCTCCAATCAATTAGAGGCAGAATGCTTTTGATAAGAAGCATGACCCAATCACCCCTTCTATCTGCCCTATCCTTCCTCAATACATTGTACATACCGTACTGAAACTTATTATCCCCTATCTCCGGTTTGCACCACGTTTCTGTAAGCCTATTATGTCAGCGTTACTTGTCCTAACCAGCAGTTCGAATTCATTCACTTTATTGACGACACTTCTGATCTTACTGTATAAACAATTAAGTTTTCTCGTATAGTTAACTACCCTGACACACCCTTTAAAGCTCACTTCCCTGGCATTAGCTACTCCTCTCATTTGAGATGTTTCTGCCCTCAAAACGTCTTGCTAATATGATTTGTTGTGGTAACAAACAAGAACTCTTGGGGTACATGCAAGCGTTACTTCGATCAATATCATCAGATAAACGCGTATCTATATTACCCTTGTCCCTCCCCGAAACTAACAGTTTCAATGAACCATTAAGGTATCCTCAATGATACCGTCATAAACCTTTTAACCACCTTTGTTTAAATGTATCCCGTCTCTACACAACAGATTCCTTCTACCTACAAGTGCGGACCAAGCTGATAAAAATTTCCCCCAAAAGCCTTCGAAAGTCCAAGTCATGAGTTAATCAATAAGGCTTTCAGCATATAATCCCAACTATCGTGTCTGGGCAGAATTGCAGACACAGATATTGTGACCTAACTCGCGGCATTTCTTCATCATGGTCTTGTATTTGTCTAACAAATCGTCAGATTGTGCACGCTTAATATCATTAGTTCCCACATGAATAATAATATTCTCTTCAGCCCCCTTAAATCTGACAATCTGTTGGTGACATCATTAATCGTTGCTCCCGGCAGACATACCCTGGTTCTACTCCACCTGTCCTTATTACAAAAAATATTCCCCGTTTCCCTGACAATGGAGTATATTTATCTGTAAGCATTCCACGCAATACAAATAACTGAACCCAAACTAAAAATGTCGGCAAATATTGGTTAATCTTTAAACACTTTTAGTTTTATCTAAATAGTTTCGTTTGCAGAATTCATTCAAATCCAGATAAGTGAATCTGAGTGAATTCTGGTTTCAAAATTTTAAACAGAGCCCTCAACAAAGAAAGCGGATTAGGAAGCTAAGCTCACCAACGGCACTGTACAATACCAATACAGATTTCAATTCTGCATTCAAGGTGCAGAGAACAGAAAGTTTGAAAAACAGTGACAAAGCAAACGTTCATTATTAAAAGGAGAGAGGCGAAATTTTTATTTATTATTATTCGTTCAAATAAACGAGGACATAATACGTTACAATGCATCTTTCTCTGCCTGCAGATTATATTTTTAAATATATATTCAGGTAAATAGTACACTGGTGTGCAAAACTTAAGGACCAACATTATTTCTAAAGGTTACAACCACAAAATCTTTACTTAAGGTACTCTTTACGGATGAGAGTAGATTCAGTCTCAGCAGCGATTCTGGACGTCAGCTAATCTGGCTAGAGGTTGGCACACGGTCTCACCCCGCAAACATTAGCATTTTAGCATTAGCATTAGTAGAGGCATTTGATGCAAGAAAGCAAGCTTGTGCAGCATCAGCCAAAAAAAAAAAAAAAAACCACTTCCACTTCACCCCTCTGTTCGTTCAAAATACCTGTCCAGCTGAGCCTTAAACTTATTTAGGCTATCAACCTCCACTACAAGGGATGGAAGTCTGTTCCACCAACCAACCACCCGCTGGCTAAAGGCAAATTTCCGCACGTCTATCCTACATCTGTCTTTCCTCAATTTGAATTTATGCCCTCTCAGGTGATTATTCTGAGCTAGAGGAAGAATCCCATCAGCATTGAGCATGCTCAAACCATTCAAGGCTTTATACACCTCTATCAGATCACCTCGCTGGTGCCTAGTCTCCAGACACTGTAATTCGCAAGTCTTTCTTCTTAAGAGCACCCCTTTGTTCCATTCACTAATCTTGTTGCCCTTCTCTGTACTCGTTCCAGCAGCTCTACATCCTTCTTGAAATGAGGCCTCCAGACCTGTATACAGTACTCTAGGTGTGACCTGACCATTGCCTTATACAAGTGAATAATCACCTCCTTATCCCTGCTGGAAAAATTCCTGTATATCATTGACAATACTCCATGAGCTACTCTTGCAGCCCGTCTGCACTGCTCAGAGAACTTCATATCTGCCTGCACAACCACCCCCAAGTCCCTTTCATTCTCTACCACTGTCAGTGTAGTACCACAGAGTTGATACGTTGCTCTGGGGTTGCTGTTTCCCATGTGTAGTACTTTACATTTGTCAATGTTAAACTTCATTTGCCACCTCTCAGCCCATCTGCTCAACCTTTTCAGATCCTGTTGCAGCAGCATAGTGTCAGTAGTGTCCTTGACAACCCTGCCAAACTTTGTATCGTCTGCAAACTTGGACATTAAGCTTGATATACCATCATCAATATCATTTATAAATACAGAAAACAATAATGGACCCAACACTGAGCCCTGAGGGACTCCACTAATAACATTAGTCCACGATGAGCAGTGTCCATTGATCACCACTCTCTGTCTTCTCCCCCTCAACCACCCCTTTATCCATAGCAGCAATTTGCCTCCAATGCCACACTGCTCCAATTTGTGCAGCAGTCTTACATGTGCAACAGTATCAAAAGCCTTTCTAAGATCCAAGTATATAATATCAAAGCTATTCCCTGCATCCAGTTCTTTTGTGACTGCATAATAGTATCCAATCAAATTGGTCAGGCAAGACTTCCCCTTAACAAAACCATGCTGTGTCCGAGCTAAAACTGAAGTCTTGTCTAGATGATCCTGCAGTGCTTCTTTAACCAGTGCCTCCATTAATTTCCCTGGAACAGAAGTTAAGCTCACAGGTGTGCAAAACGTAAGGACCAACACTATTTCTAAACGTTACAACCACAAAATCTTTACTTAAGGTACTCTTTACTGATGAGAGTAGATTCAGTCTCAGCAGCGATTCTGGACGTCAGCTAATCTGGCTAGTTGGCACACGGCATCACCCCGCAAACATCACTGAAAGGGATTGATATGGCGGTCGAGGTGTTCTCGTCTGGGGCGGCGTTATTTCTTGGATGGACGTGCACAACTCCAGATACTGGAAGGCGGTACTGTAATCGATGCACGCTATTATACTGAGATAATCCTTCCCCATGTACATCTGTTCCGAAGTGCCATTGGCCCCGAGTTCGTGTTTATGGATGATAACGGCACACCCCATCGCACTGCAGCTGTTGATATGCTTTTGGAAAGTGAGGACATTGTTCGTATGGATTGGCCTGTCCGTTTTCATCGATCTAAATCCCATCAAACACATATGGGACGCACTGAGGAGACGCCTAGCGACGCGACACGTGTACACCCACCAGAAAATGTTCACCAGCTGAAGACGGAGCTGACAGAGGAATGGACGATGTTGCCGCAAGAACCTATCAACAACTATGTTCTAAGTACAGTATGGACAGGCGGTGCAAAGCCTCCATCGACATTAGGGGTGGCCATATCTCCTACTGAGGACCACCTCTTCCCTTTTTTTCCATCTTTGGCAGTGATGCATTTGTATCATGGCAGCCAGTGCTATGTTGCCATTTTTGAACAAAGTCCCTCTGTACCGTTTTGTTTCCGTTGTTGTGTCGGTGTTGTTTCCTTCATCATTTCTGTACCTCACGAGGTTCTTTTGGTATATTTTTCCCAGATCCAGGCCACTCCTATGAGAAGCTACAGGTGAAAACCTGACTGGTCTTTAATAAATTTTGCACACCAGTGTAGTTGCAGGATTGCATGAAATCATCTAATGGTCTTACACATTAATCTATAAGGTTGCGATCTGTATTTTTCATCTGGGTTAGGCCGAGTTTGGAGTATAGACATGTAGACATGTATAGTATCTTATGTGGGGCGGCACTCGAACGTCAGTTCAACTCTGCTTTGGTACAATGTGATGAATATAGAACTCTGTAAGTTGGAATGGAGGACCGACCTTGAGATAATGAACGGTCCAATTAACAGGTTGACCCATCTCAGGGTCCAATATTCTAGCCCTGTACTTCAGGAGCTGAGGAGCCTTACCTCCACTAGCTCTTGCCTAATCACCCACAGAGCTGCGTACGTCTTGGTCTTCATTCTGTGATAGTGCCTCGAAAAGAGAGGCCTTCAGCGCACACAGGCCCAGGTCCATGCAGGAGGAAACCTTCTTGACTAGATGCTATTTGGAATATCAGTATTGTTTTTCTTTCTTTTTTTGGTCACTGCTAGTTGGACTAATTTGATCGGGTCGAGCTCAAGACCAATTAAGGTTAAGTAATGAAGCATTCGTATTTGGTAATTTGCCCTTTCTGTAAGTATGGAATTTTCTTAGCATATTTTCAGGTTATGAAGAATTTCATGTCATCTGCTTAAGAAGCGAAGTTCGGAGATAATGCTAAGAAAGATTCCAGCACCACCACAAAAAGGGTCACCGACAACACCCCTCCGTAGTATATACCTCTAGTAACTGTATATAATGCGCGAAAATTTTTATAGTTAACTAAGAGGTGCCTAGTCCTAATGACCACCTCAATGACGTCCATTTGTTTCCCAGCTATGTCAAAATACTTCTGAGAATAAATAAAATAAATAATTTTTCTGTTTATACTCCGGGACGACCAAACGGTCAGAGGAGTTTACAAGATACACAGAATACAAGAAACAGCACCGTATTCAGCAGTCACGGGCTTGAACCCCGGTCACTCAAGGCACGTGTACTTATGCACCCGCGCGCCTGACCACTGCCAAATTATCAAAAGCAGGTTTAATATACAGGAGAGGATAAACAGCTGCGCTTTACTGTTGACCGCGTGTTGAATTCTGAACAAGGTATCCTGCAAGTGGTTGGTGGTGGATCCGCTTCTGACAGCTGTATGCAAGTATGGGAGCCTGTGATAGAAACAGTGCTGAACTAGATTAGATTAGGTGACGATACAACTGTGCTAACCGCACAGACTGTGAGGTGGAAAAGACTCGAACAGTGATTATAATCACTGTGCTACTCGAGGATTGCATTTCTATAGCAGCAATCCGAGAACAACATGGTAGGAATCCGCCATGAAGTTTGCTGAGCAGTGTAGATAGGCTGTTAGAATAGCTCAAGGAGTTCCATCAATGATATATGAAATTTGCAAGATGGTCCATGCCATATTTTGAGTTCCGTAAATTGAAGCATTCGAAACGAGGAACTTGTTAACAAATTATTAGAAGGGATGGGCATATGAAGGTAAAAGTTTTTTTTTTTTTTTTTGGCTGATGTTTTATAATTTATTTATTTATTTATTAAATCAGTTTATTTCCCAAGAAACCTTGAGTCACCCTGGGACGGCTCTGTGCCAGAAGGGTGTGGATACTTACAGACTAAGATGCGAGGAACACAATGTACAATAAACAAGAGTACATGCGTGCTCGACCCGAGACATTTACAGGATTAAATATACAATAATATACAAGATATACAGTAATATACAAAAAAAAAAAAAAAAAACAGTCTGTCATATCCAGGAGCAGGTGAGTATTATAATTTCATAATCTGGTAGCAGTTCTTCAGGATTTCCTTCCTGTAGGGCTTGTCTTCACAGAACCTATCAGGGTGGATCCTAAATTTATTGAAGATCCGAAGACAATTGGCTGGAAACATGTTCCTCAGAGAATCAATATTTGACAGCATAAGACGTAGAGGGAGACAGGAGTCGGGGTGCTCCCCCCCCCCCTTGCCCTCCTCGGGCCAGAGATTAATGTGGATACCGATGGAGCATCAATTCGCCTCGTCAGAAGCCGTGCGAGCGTGAAGACATTTTTTGTCATGATGATATGTCTCCAGGGAGTGGTGCCCAGATAAGTTTCCTTTCTTCCTTCACTGCCAATCGAAACACTAAATCAGGTGATCAACTACTCTAATTGTCTTCTGTATAAGTCAACATTGCTATACATCATGCCATGGTTTTCTTTAAACCATTGTAATTTTTTTTCCCGAAATTTCAAAACTTTTAGAAAAAAAAATCAAGAAATTTTAATTCGAAATTTCTTAAATGGCCTTTAAACCCTCGTATTTGTCTCAAATTGCGTTGATTCTAAGCCACAAGACCTGAGAGGGCAATTCCGAAGCAGTGTGATTAAACTGTAGTGGATTTTGTTCTAGCGCGACTTATTTATTTAAGTTGAGTAAGCAGTTATATCCACAAAACAGCGTTTGTAAATTATAGTTACCCAATGTGGATGGACGTCTCGTACCACGGGTACCAGACGTCCATCCACAGATAAATTTATCTCCTTATTTTAATTCGATTACTTGTCATTACGTCTAACAAGCTTGCAATTGTTTGATTGCTTCGTTAAAAGGCGAGGTCGAAACTCGGGGAAAAAGTTCTCACCCCAAGGCTAAAGGGGAACAAATTTGAAGACATTTGAACAAATGTATCCATATGATAATAATGACCTTTCAATTACCAGTTCAAAGAGACAGAGGCAGCAAGCAAACTTGCCCAACTTTTTTAAATAAATCACTCCGCCACCAACGAGCCATTAAGTAAAATCTCTCCATTTTCACTGTCCAATGATATCTGGAGAAGGCTGCAGTCCCACCAAAGATGGTAAGAAAATTTAAATCCGGAGATTTCTTGGTGGAAACACTCAATAAGAAACATGCTGCCGCATTTCTGGATTCGAATTCGGGTTATTGTCACAAGCACATTGTGAAAACTTGTTGAGTGCTTAGCTGAGCAGGGCGCACTGTAAGCCGGAAGAAACAGCCATAAAGAGCTTAATGTCATCTGCGTAAGACAATAGTTTAATAAATGTCTCAAAAAGTGTGGCTGCAATGATCAGGTACATTGAAACTATTGTCTAACCCCACCCCCAGTATTGTATTCAGCAGAAATATGGTTATCGGAAACAAGTTACCGTCCCAGCTCTGGACCACAGCCATCGCTAACACTGTCAATATTCCGAAGCTCCCATGACTTATTTAAGAGAGGCGACTCCTAATAAGTTAGATTTCCAGCAGGCCTCGTCTTTTTTCCGTCCTTGAATACTTGTGCCTGGAGGATCCCAGTGTCTCATCTTCGTGAAGAGGAAACAGCTTCGCAGCTGTTTCCTCTTCACGCCCAACTTCACCTGTCCGATTTCCTCCACATCAGATGCTTTCGTGCGCCCAGGATCGATCTGAAGAAATTTGCTCAGGAATCCGTAAGTGGAACCCGTAATGCGATTCCGCTAAGCATGATAACCCTCAGGTGATATCTTCCTATGATCCGAACCTGACTGGAAAATTCCTTTAGGTCTGATTAATTCAGGCATATCTGGACGGGTATGCGTTGATAGTTGAACTCCACCTGTTATGTTTTTTTTTATAGGATCTGTCCATATTTATCGTTAATCCCTGGTCAAAGTGCCCTGATGGAATGTTATGGTAAGGCGGGATATTGTATTAAGCTACTGATAAGCTTTCAAGGGAAAGTGATTTGCGATTTTTTTGTTGTTAACCTCATGCATGAACGGGGAAAAAAACAAGAAAAGGAAAAAAAAAAAAAAAAAGGGATCAACAGGAAATGAATAGGCAACTTTCTGGTTAGTTAAGCATGTTTTTTCATTCTTTTTTTTTTTTAATTCCTATAATTACGCAGTTGCTTCCCCTTTCCCCCACAATCCCACACCCACATCTCTTTATATACATGCACCAAAAGTGGGCAACGCTATCAAAATCTCCACTTTTTACCGTCAGCAATTTTTATCGTCACCGGGCCCCTTTCTGTGTCCTTATCTCCCTCAAAGATCAGAAGTAGCAGATGTTCTGGAAATTTTCAGTTGACGTCATGTGTGCTTAAATTTAGGTCAGCCAATATTCCCAACGGCAATCAAGGATTTTACGATTTTGTATTTAGTATTAATATTAGCCACACAGTACAAGAAAGCCACAAGATTTTGTTGCACTTCTCATAAAAGAATAAAGTAAAATAAATAGCTAAATAACTAAATAAAAATAAATAAGTATATAAATCTTATAAATCATTTACATTTTACACTTTCTTTCCACAATTTCTTCGAATTTACCCAATTAACTCAGCTGCAAATTAACCTCCATCACTGCCAAAAGATATGCGCGTACTCAGAGCAGCGACATCTGGATAATTTTCATAATTCCATCTTTCTCAATTAACGTTTTTTTCTTAAATTATATTATCTTTCTAATATAAGAAATAATTTAGTTTCCATTTTAGAATAAGAATTTACTGTGAAATGAAATCAGATGATATTTTGACATTTGTTGTGCTTATTTATTCATTTGAACTGATTTTATATTTAAAAATAGAATGGAATGAACTGAATTTAAAATTCAGTTACAAAAGTTCAGGTTGAGAAGTTAATAGCGCAGGTTTTTTTCTTATTTGTCTTTTAATAATCACATGTTAAATTTCGCTTTTCTCTCTTTTCTTTTAAATAAATCTCTTCATTCGCACAAAAAATCGTCTTATATCACTTCATATTTCTTATTTTTTACTTATTGTTTTCTATTTCATTTTATTATATTTTTAATTTTAAATTTTAAATTGTCATTTTATCAATAGGAGTAATGGGGAAGGGAAATTAATGTGACAGTTACCCAATAATCGAATTTTAGACCTATTTTGCAGTATCCGGTTCTGAACACCGATACAAAATACACATCACGTCCAATGAATAAATATTTAATTACGCACTGCTCTAGTTACAAAAGGAATAACCGGTTTGAAGCCAAAAGCAAAATGACAACTTTCTTTTCATCTACTTCCATTTTCAATAAATTTAAATGTAAGCGCAATAGGTGAATTGGAAACACTAACGCAAACACACTTTTAATTGAAAAATTATTGTCGTATTGTCAAAACGCCTCCGATCAAAGGAAGAATAAACAAATAAAAGATACTTTGAGAAAATGAAACTCGCTTCATCTCTTTTGATACCTCAAATGTGCAGTACAAAAAGAAACAACGCTTACCTCTGAAACTGCCGTTGGGAAAAGCGTGTCTACATCAAATTCCCATCCGTGTTGACACGACTTCTTGAAAGATGTAAAATTACCGTCAGAGCTGTTGAACTGAACTTCCAGGTGACACTGACCGCTAACTGACACCGTACTGTTCGCATTCTGCAGACTGCACCAGTGGGACGGAACCAGGAGTGAGAATATGTGAGCCCAGTAGGTGAACGTGAAGAACCAGATGGACATGAACATGAAGAACAGGCACAGCTTCTGATACAAGCCGAAGTCTCCAACCTCACGTAGTGCTTCCCCGATCCCCATCTTTAGACAGCTTGTATAATGGGACCGTATCACAGTCACAGCACGTACACTCTGCTGCCGCGTTCCTTTATTATGACAGGGAGTGCGGTGCGTATTATTACCCGACCCTCGGAGCACTTCCTAACATCCAGCATCGCGCAAGCAATCATGCGTCATAACTTGGTGTGGTCCGCTATTCGGGCTGTTCTGGATCTGCATATCGAAGATAAAAAAAAAGAAGAAAAAGAAAAATGCTAATCGGGCGGATACTTACTACTTGTCGACTTGTTTTTATTCATAAATATAACTCGGGATATGTCTCAAGGCCGATGTAACTGATCGGCCTTGAGATATCAGTGACACTTCTCCTCCTTTAATGAACACATGCGTTAGCCGCAACAAATTAATTCACCTCAAGAAAGCAATTTGTTGCGGCAGGGTTAGAAATCAATGGAAATCATTTTCAGAAGAATACTGAAATAATTTAGGTGGCTTTTGAGCGATCTTAATATCAAAATATTGAGATCGCTCAAAAGTACTTAAATGAAAACGAATAAAGAATCTTTACAGTTTACTTGGTGTACTACAGATAGTGGTATGGACCCGCCATAGCCAACAAGGCTAGAGCTTCTGAGAAAAAACAATTACCTTGGGTTTTGATCTATTGTGATTTAAAAGTTGCATTGATACGTGGTTGTACCACAACTTCAAGCGCTCAAGGTGGTACAATCACCTGCCTCACAATGGAAAGAAAAACCCAGCCCAAGGAGATTTTTGCTTTGTTGTGTTGTGATAAGTGTATCAATGATACTCAGATTGCAACTAAGATGTCCTTTAATATGGTAAATCACTATCATTAAATCATTAAGCTTTAGCGATAGCGTGCGTTTTTTAACGGTACTCACCTCTGAATCCGCATGGTTCGAAGATATGAATTTTAAAAAGTGAAAGCTAAGTTAAAAATGCCCCAAGGAAAAAAAAGAGTGCATCTCTCTTTACTTAGGTTGACACACATGAAATTTCCAACACGTGCTTTAGCTATGCATCCTGGGAGTTAAGTTCTATCTATAAACACACGCACAACTTTCTTTTCTTAAAATAACCAACTGACGACGTTTTACTAAAGTCGCCGTCAAGATTCTTGGTTGCTCAGTTCACACTACGGTTTTAATTATGTATGACATCTTAAGGTAACAGCGCTAATGAAAGAGTGTTCAATGCTGATGGGATTCTTCCTCTTGCTCAGATTACGCAGTTGAGGAGGCATAAAATTCAAATTGAGGAAAGAGAAAGCTGCTGCTAAAACTTAATGACAAAGATAATAGATACTATAAGCCCTTTCTATAAATAATTCACAGTAAATCACTATTTTCAATGTGCAATAAACAAAACTGTGAAAGTATATTGCATAGTGCAAGTAGCGATTTAACACATTAAAGGATCTTTTACGAGGTATGATAACAAAATTCTCGAATTGGTGCAATAAAAAAAAACACAAAGTGAAGAGATCAAGAATGATTTTGTTTTTTATTCAAAGTACACTGAGTGGACAGAAATCATGTGACGGCAGTCACTCCGCGAGGCATTGAGTCCAGTAGTTCACGAAAGCTTTCCACGGGTATTTCCATCCATGCTTCCTGCACCGCTGTCCATAATTCCGTCGCATTCCTGAGTGGAGGAT
This sequence comes from Mastigoproctus giganteus, assembly GCF_048544385.1. Classification (NCBI taxonomy): domain Eukaryota; kingdom Metazoa; phylum Arthropoda; class Arachnida; order Uropygi; family Thelyphonidae; genus Mastigoproctus; species Mastigoproctus giganteus. Next base: position 119,317,382 of record NC_143588.1, read on the forward strand.
CCAAAGCTCGAACGAACTTTCCACAGCATCCTAAAGATACTCTACAGAGTTCATGTCCGCCACGGCTTTGTGAGGAGGCACAGTGTCCTGCTGGAAGAGTCCATTGCCCTGTGGGTGCACGATGACCAGGAAGGGATGCAGATGGTCTGCAAGGATGGACACGTAACGTGGACCATTTAAAGATGCATATAGACGTACCAGAGGTTCAACGTGTGCCAGTTGAACATGCCCCAGATCATTACCGACCTTCCACCTGCCCGAACAGTTCCTTGTTGACGATGGATACGTGACTCATCGGACAAGGAGACCTGTCTCCAATCATCCAACGTCCAGTGTCGATGTCCTTTCGCCCAATTTCTCTCTACCACCTCAGCGATAGAGTGACCCATGCGTCGGGCACCCACTATTATCCCTCTTTCAAAGTCGGTTAACTCACGACGTTTTTTCATACTGACGTCGAATTATTATATATGTGAATGCAGTGATGCAGTGTACCTATATACCTGCCAAGCGGTGGGTTCGTCCACTAGCGAGAGGGGTGACAGCGTCACGTTGCCTAGAAACCAGGTATCTCTTGAATTCTGTCCTTTCAGTGCAATTACACCCTGATTGAATGCACGTTTACACCTTTCTAAAAGTTTCTGAAAAGAGTCAGCGAAGGCGTCCAAAGAGACTATGTTCAGGTCAGCGGTTACGTTTTTCTTTATGTCCTCAACATCCTGAAATCCCCTTTGAGGGCAGCTCCACTAGTTTTCCTTTCCAGTCGGGAAAGTAAAACTTGTCTGCTGGCGCTAAATCGGAGAGTAGGATGGATGGATGGATGGATGGATGGATGGATGGTTGATCTGCACAATGCCATGTTTCGTCAGACATATCTTCTCAACAAGTGCGGAATGGACGTGGGGGGGGGGGCATAACAGCAAGAACCAGCTGCCTTTCCCTCGAAATTGTGGCCTCAGCCAGGAAATGCGCTTCAATAGTCTTTGAAGCACCTGTAGGTAGAAAGCAGCATTGACTCTTTTCCCTTCAGGCACAAATTCCTTGTGAATCACACCCTGTTTGTCGAAAATAACGATCGGCATTTACACTTCTGAAAACGAACCTTTTTTGGACCTGGGCGATGCCTTTAAAGTCCATTGCACTCTGACGTTTCATCTCTGAGTCGTACTGAAACACTCAACATCCATATCTAGTAACGATACAGTCCAGAAAATCAGGATTGTCTTGAGAAGTTTGGATGACATCTTCGCATGATTACACTCCTCGTTGCTTCTACCCATCAGTGAGGCTGAGCAGAAGCAACATTCAACATTCGGCTGAAATTTCGCGCACACTTCCTTTTCACAAAAATTTCATGCACAAGTTAATGAATCATCCCTTATTCACATCTAACTCATCAGCCATAATTTTGAGGGTAAAACGACTATATCTAGCCGAAATTTCTTGAACCTTTGCAAGTCTATCCTCATTTCGAGAGAGTTGACGGACGTTTACTTCTTGGGTCACCGCGAAATCCTCACGTTTGTCTTTGAACCGCTATTCGATTTGAACATACTCATATGACTTATTATCAGAATAAACAGTTTTTTACATTTCATGCGTTTCTGGTAGGGTAAAAAACCGATAACCTACTGGACCTGTCAGCCTCATGGAAGTTTCTGTAGGAAGTTTCAACCACAATGTAACACTACCGTTTATTTTCAAACTAATCGCCACACCTCGTGATTACAGTCTGGTTGGTGAAACAAGTAACGCATCTTAGAAGAGAATTGCACATTCAAAAGAATTTTGTCGACATTTAGAAATCTATATTTTTTCGAAAGACGCGTGAGCACTACCTGAAACAGAAATATTAAAACCTTAAAGGAAGCAAGGAGGTAGTGAACATATAACTGGAGGAAAGGGGTGTAGACTCAGCGATTCATGGAATTTCATCGGTGTATAATGGAAAGTTACGGTTTACTTAAAATAATCAAATAGGCCTTGCATGGGGTTCCGAACAAGGCCTATTGTATTCGAAATAATGCTAGGTCTTCCATTTATTTCCATCACTTTCAGAGTCTTCTGGGAATTCAGAACAGCTTTGCTGCAGTCCTTACTGCCACTTTTCGTGAGTAGCGCAGTGACCCTGGCATCGTCACCATCTTTCCCACACCGCGTGGAAAAGCCCCGGGTACCAATCCCTTCAATGACGCGAGAAACTTTTATGGACGTTTTTCACTCCGTAGTTCAGTTGATGGGGCTCAGGTGTAAATAGCAAGGTCCCCCCCCCCCCCCGGAAACTCGAGTTTTTCGTCCAGAAAACAGGTAAATCGACAAGAGAACGCACGCATTTCAGGAACACAATACACTTCACCAGATGAATGAATATTCCGGGTGGCCTTAGTGTGACATTTATTTTTTGGTCTTTACATCCATCATTTATGGCTGCCATAGGGTTTGGGTTTCTGAGTCGTTCTAAGTATACCATTGACCTCTCCTTGGCTGATCTACGTTCTACGTAAAGAATATGAAGTACTCCTCATTCATATTTGTACAATCACATCTGAGCAAACTCCCCAACAAATAAATTTTCTTTTCAGAAATGGGCGTTAAGGTTCTGCGTGGGTCCATTCAATTACAACAGCACTTACAGTAACTGGAGCTGCACTCGACACAAACTGCCCAAAAAAGAAAAAAAAAAAAAAAAACAGACGTATTAAGAAAAATTGTCGGAAATTTTCTACACATCGGTGACAATGCAATATAGTTGATTTTAAATTGAAATAAATGAAACAATAGCATTAATCTTTACTGTAAATAATAATAATTTTTTTATAATGAAAATATAATAAATTTTACAATTTTTCTGTAAGTTTCTGCGCAGAAACGGTACATCAGCATTTTTAGGATTCAGCCGGATTCATCTTTCTCAGATCAAAAATCCAACTCAAGTAAACTCTTTCGCTGTTGGCAAGAATATCAAGAATTAAATTCCTCCCGTTTTTTGACAGGGGGGGGGGAGATATTCATGTGTTGTTGTGGCGGACCCCAGGGTTTTCCCCATTAGCCACTATTATACTTCTTGTGTTGAAGCTTACTCCAAAATCGGCCATTTGTATGTAGTGTGTTGGGTGTGTAAATGTTATGATGTGTTCTGTTGTTATGTTGTCGGCTGGTACCTGGCAGACAACATCATCTTAGCAGGTGGGAAGCAGCATCATCTGATCATCGCGTGCCCCCATTCCCGCCCCGTGAAGGTGGTCAGGATTTACTATCATCTTGTTGATCCATACTAGGGTGAAACTCCAGCATAAATCAAATTTAGTGAATGAAAGGAAAATTGGATACAGTGGGAATAGTATGGAATGGTAGGGGAAGGAAAACATAGAAAAGCGGAGGATTAAACAGAGGGATCCGCCAAAGAAACAAAAGTTATAGAAGAACAAAGATTAAAGACATAGGAGGAAGTGGAAAAATCCACATCTATCAGGAGAAATTTTCCTTGAGAAATCCCATCCCGACACAGGAACAGCAGCACTCAAAGATCTTCTTCAGCAAGTTGCAATCATGGGAAACATCATCCCACAATTAGTTCCAGTCAGGATCAGCAAGATAAAGTTATCTCCATGGTCCCATCCTCTTGGGGGAATGAAGAAGAAGGCTAATGAACCACATCAGACCAGAAATTAGCAAGGTAATATCCACTTCCTGGTCAATCCTTCCTAGTCCTGTTTTTTGACAAAGGGTATGATTGTTATTGGAGAAATGGCCAGACAAAGATGTATTAACAATTACTAAAGTCGCTTAATTGGACGAAACTGCAATCGCCGTTTACAACAGCTTTGGAAGTACGAGGATGGTGTCAAGCGCATTCAATCCCCCAATTTTTAGCCTTCGTATAAAAATTACTCTTTTTAAAATAACGTTGTTAGATTACGTTAGATTAATTTGTTGTTAGATTAATTACGTAAAGAAACTCTAACACAATCAAGTAATTCAAAATTTCCTACACTTAAACTATATTTGAGTTATTCACAAAACATCAATCACACTCAAATAGTTATCAATCTAATTATATTAAGGAAAGCAGCAAAGGAAATAAGCAAACTCTTAGTCATAATTACAAGAGTATCCTTGGATTCACAGCGACGTCATCGCGGCCTGGAGCTGTGCGAATGTATCCCCAATTCATAAAAGGGGATCAAAGGGTGACAGCCTGTCTGCAGGCTGCCAGGGCAGGTCATGGGGTTTTGTCAATGATATATAGGAATTTCGCTAGCAGGGAAAAGGAGGTGATTATCCCTCTGTATAAGGCAATGGTCAGGGCCACGCTTTGAGTACTGCGCACAGGTCTGGAGGCCTCATTTTAAGAAGGATGTAGATTTACTTGAGCGTGTACAGAGAAGGGCAACAAGATTGGTGAGGGGAATGAAGGGATCGTCTTACCAAGAGAGGCTTAAGTTCTGCAAATTGCAGTGGCTGGAGACTAGGCACTTGCGCGGTGATCTGATTGAGGTGTATAAGGCCTTGAATGGGTTGAGCACGCTGAATTCTGATGGGATCCTTCCACTTGTTCAGATTACGAACCTAAGGGGGCATAAATTCAAATTGGGGGAAGACAGCTGTAGAATAGATGTGCGGAAATTTGCCTTTAGCCAGCGGGTGGTTAATTGCTGGAACAAACTTCCATCTGTCGTTGTGGAAGTTGATAGGTTGAATAAATTTAAGGAGGAACTGGACGGGCATTTGGAGGGAATGGTGTGATTTTTTTTTTTTTTTTTTGGCTGATGCTGCATAAGCTTGCATACACTTGCTTTCTTGCATCACATGCCACTACTACTACTACTACTACTACAAGCAATTGCAGACCTGTTAATTTAACTTTTGTTTCGGGGAAAATAATGGAGTCACTGGTTAAAGAAGTAATGCAGGATCATCTTTATCAGACTGAACTTAAACTTTAGACAACGAAGCATGGGTTTGTTTAGGGTAAATCTTGTCTGGCCAGTTTAATCCGATACTACGATGTAGTCACAAAGGTTAAGGGCAAGTCGCTACAATGGATAAAAGGATGGTTGAGATGGGAGAAGACAGAGAGCTGTAATCAATGGATACTGCCTAAGTAGACTAATGTTATTAGTGGCGTCCCTCAGGGTTCGATGTTGGGCCCATTGTTGTTTTGTATATTTATCAATGATATTGATGAAGGTATATCAGGCTTAATGTCCAAGTTTGCAGATGATACAAAGTTTGGTAGGGTGGTTAATGACAGTAATGACGGCATGCTACTGCAACGGGATCTAGAAGAGTTCGGCAGTTGGGCTGAGCGGTGGCAAATGAAGTTGAACATTGACAAATGCAAAGTACTACATATGGGTAGCAGCAGCTCCTCAATAACGGAGCAACCATGTGTGGTGTTGCACTCACGGTAGTGGGAAATGAAAAGAACTGAGGGTAATTGAGTAGTAAGATATGAAGTTCTCTGAGCAGTACAGACAGGTTGCCAGGACAGCTCATGGGGGTTTTGTCAATGATATACTGTACAGGAATTTTACTAGCAGGGATAAGGAGGTGATTATTGTATTGTATATGGCAATGGTCAGGCTACATCTTGAGTACTGCATACAGGTCTGGAGTCTCATCTTAGACAGGATCATGTTAACCATCTTAGACATCTTAGCGGCTGAAACGAGTACAGAGAATAGCAACGAGATTTGTGAGAGGAACAAAGGGTGTCTTTACAAAAAGGCTTCAGTTCTGCAAATTGCAGCGTCCGGAGACTAGGAACTTGAAAGGTGATTGATTTGGGTGTTTAAGACTTTGAATGGATTGAGCAAGCTCAATGCTAATGGGATTCTGACTCTTGATCAGATTACACACATAGAAGTGAGGGACATAAATTCAAATTGATGACAGACGGTCGAAGAATACTATGTTGCCTTTAGCCAGCGGGTTGTTGATTGCTGAAAGAAACTTCCATTTGTTGTTATGGATGTTGTTATGATTTGTTGTAATGGAAGTTGATAGCTTAAATAAATTCAAGGAAGAACTAGACAAACTATTGGTGGGAATGGATAGGTGAAACGGGAAGTGTTTTTTTTTTTTTTTTTTTTTGGCTGATGCAAGAAAGCAAGATAAGCTTGCTTTCTTGCATCATATGCCACCACCAATGCTAAAAGCAATGACAAAGTTGCGTAATCGCAATTGAGTTTTCATTTAGAGAATGTCTTTATGTGAATGAAAACTATTTCTGTTAGATGAAGAAACAACAAAAGTAGAAAACCAAAGTAGAACAAAAAACAAAACAAAATATTTGGATGGGGAAGAAGTATAAGAGTAGCCTGCGAATATTGAAGAGATTGGCAAAGACGAACATGATTAACTCTAGACTTGAGGGACTTCAACCCTTCAACCCTTCTGGATGGGATATATTTGTCAACTTGGCCTGACCTAGTGAACAGAATAAATTTGTTTTTTAAAGATGGAATTAATTTAAGACGGATTCATTCATTATGCTTTAAGGGTTCAGTTAATCTACTAATTAAGCAGGTTAGGGGGAGCCATTGGAATCGTTCGTTATTAGGCGAAAAGTTCGTTATAATCGACATCAATTTCAACTCTTTTTAACAACCTTGTTAAAAGATGCACCTTGGTTGTACAAAGCCAAAAAATGCAAAATATAGTTTGTCTATGTATAATCTCAGAAGTATTGTAAATAAATTAAACGAATTTGAGGTTTTGATTATGTAATGAAATGCTGATATAATAGTATTAACGGAGATGCGGTACCATCCATGGATAGGAGGATGAACAATTTCTTCATCATTGTGCTTTGACGTGTCAGAACATGTCACATTTCCATGTCAGAACATGTCATTGTGATCCATATTGATACGTACACGGTCTGATTTAACGAAGTGACCAAAAACAGCCTTTTATAAGATAAAAATCCATAAATAAGTCTGCGTATAAATATATAGTATATGTGTCTGAAGTTGACTGTAATGTAATGATTGTGGAGACGTGTGAAATGTCTCCACAATTCATTTAGCGCAAAATACAACATGATAGTGCATTACTCAGGTGCCCTGGATGACAGTGGCAACTAAAGCTTAAATAACTTTTTTTTATTTCAGAAATATGCATAATCGATTATATCTTGGCTTCCAGTAATGTTTCAAACCGTACCATTTTTTCGTGGACTCAGTCGTATCCCTGAGGTCTGGGACCAAAGTTTGCGTGCCACGGTTTATATCGTTGTTTATAAAGTGTAACTAATAAAAACTTGGCAGAACCTCAAAAATATTTCAAAATAAAAGCATACTCACACTGAGAAAAATTTTAACGATTGTTTGGGAGTAACGTCATATAAAAGGGATGGTACATCTGTACGAAGACACTGCATGAGTGCATCGTCACTCATACTTGTAATTATGACTTCTCCAATTGTCATTAAGGCCTAGAGGCGAACTTCCTCCAAGGAAATTACTGTCCGTGAAGTGCAGTGTAAAAATAACTGCGATTTTCAAATACATATAAAAAAAGTAAACATATCTCGTACTTTTGTCATCCTGATCATTGAATGTCCAATTACTGTATTTTCAAGAAAAATCACTTCTGTTCGTGGTTGCATCATACATATCGATGGACAGCTGTCGTTGGTCGATATTTTCTTTGTGGTTTCATGTTATTATTGTTAAGATCGATTTATTGACCAATAAATATGGTATGCACACACGCAGGAGGTGATTCGTCTTACAATAAGTTATTTACATTATATACAAGCCCTTTCGTGTAGCACAGTTGGTATAATCACCACCACCCTCCCCACACCGGCTGGAAAAGACCTGGGTTCGAGTCCCGTCGATGATATGAGGAATTTTTGTGTCTGTTTACATATTTACAATTCGGAAATAAACATAATAATACCAGCTTAGGTTTTATGCTTTATTAATTTCAAAGCAAAGCAATTTAACTACGCACCATGCCTCTCAGGAAATACCTTAGATATTTAACTTATTAAATGCACTACAATACCAAAGTAACCCAACGCCTCCACATTTCAAAGAACTTTTAATTGCTACAATATTTTATAAAGTGCTGGCCTGGCCCTAAGCCGACGCTCATCCCGAAGGTGTTCAATCAAGATTAAGGTTGTGACCCTGGGCAGGTCAGTGAAGCTACTGCACTCCCACGTCTTCAAACTAAGTCGCTGTATGCTGTGCAGTTTAACATGGTGCATTATAAAGCTAAAAATTAAAGGGCCCTCCCTACACTGCTGTCAGAGTGCCTGGAACAATAAATGCCATGTGTTTATTATTCCAGGAACGACGACCGATGGCCCAGTCCCAAATCATGAGAAACCATGCCAGATGGTGACAGTACCTGCACCAAACTTCGCAGCTGGAACGAGACACTCTGGTAAATAGTATTCTCAGGAATATCAGACTGGAAAAAAGTGTACCGTTATTCGTCACTCTATGACAATGCTTTCAAACTTTCCGAGCTAATGAGTTCCAATATGACATCCGATAATGGCTTACCGTTGGAAGTCACTAAGCTGAATGCCTCGCCTCATCTATTGTTCATCTGCTTACTCCAAGAGTGAACGTGATTACTTTAAGTCAGTTCCTGAAATGGGGATTGTGATATAGTTAATTTTTTTAAAATTCTAGTGGTGTCCGAATATTGTTAATAGTATTGTAGGGTTTACTGGGAAACTTATGTTGAGGAAATTCATGTTTACTAAAGACTTCCAAGGAGTAGGGATACAGCAGCCGTGGGTCGATCTCTTTCCTCCTTTGATGCTGGTAGGAGCGGACCTGTATTCCGTCGTCATCTGCAATATCGCATCAGCGACAAGTTGCGATGAGTTGTTCGTTCTGAAATTCCTCTTTGGTTAACACAGCTGTATTGCGTAGTTTTTCGACTGACTATAATCTTTCTTGCACAGGTCTTGTCACCGTTAGCGTTTCGCATCAAAGGACTGTTTCCGACCAGTGATTCGCCCTTGTCTTGTTGTTATTTGGTTACCAGACCAATGTCAATACACCCAAAATACTGTCCTAGGTGATAATCTCGGTATGCGTTGTTGTTTCCGGACCCGGGATTTTTTTCTGGGAATTGGTATTAGTAATGGCAAATAATGCAAAAAAAAAGCAAGTTTATAGAGCACAGGCAAACAAACAAAGAAAACCCTTCTCATATCACCCACTTACCTACCCGTCCAATAATTTGTCTCGTTCTTCCTTGAATTTGTTAAAACTACCCACTTCTACAAGAATACAAGACCAGACGGAAGTTAGTTCCAACAGTTAATCACCGGCTGGCTGAAGGCAAAATTCCGGACATTGATCGTCTTAAATTTATGCCCCTTCATGTGTGTTCGAGAATTTAGACCCCTTCAAGGCCTTAAACTCCTGAATCAGTTGTCTTCGCACTTGCGCAGTTTCCAGACGCTGAAATGAAGCCTTTCTTGGTAAGACCACCCTTTCGTTTCCTTCCCCAATCTCGTTGCCCTACTCTGTTCCCCGTTCCAGCAGATTTATATCCTTCCTAAATTGTCCTCGTGGGTAGCACAGCTGATATAATCACTATTCTCCCCATACTGGGTGGGAAAGACCTGAGTTAGAATCCTCAATGACGCCGGAATTTTAATGGGTCGGTTTCAGAACGTGGCAATGTTAGTCGGTGTCAGAAGAGGACAGTACGGTTTTTCTCTGGAAACATTATTATCGAGTTTCTCTCTGGTCGTTCAATGAGGGTGATGGTAGATGGCTCGCTGTCTTCTAACTTCTCCACTAATGCTGGTTTCCCCCCAAGATTTAGTTCTTTCCCCCACACTTTTCCTCTTGTATATTAATGACCTTCTTCCATCAACTGGAAATCCTATCAATAGTTTTGCCGATGGTAGCACATTGCATTCCACTTTCCAGTTTGAGAAACCTTTCCCTGCTCAATCAGCTTCAACTTCTCGAATATCCGCTACCAATTCCTTAAATGCCGATCTTCAGGTAATTCTCCAGTGGGGCAAAGACAACTTAGTTGATTTCAATCCTTCTAAAACTCAGTCTTGTCTTATATCTAGCAAAAAGGATTCTTTTGCTCCTATGCTTATCTTCAGTGACACTCCCATTTCTAGGCAAAATGATATCTGTCTTTTGGGAATTACCCTGACTTCTAATCTCTCTTTGCACAAGCCCATTACAAATATTGCTTCTTCTGTCTAAAAAACTTGTTTTTCTCTTTCCCTCTCGGCGTTACTTTTCTTCCAAACAGCTGCTCACTCTGTATAAATCGCAAATCCATCCTACCATGGAATATTGTTCCCACATCTGGGGCGGTGCCCCTAAAACCTCTTTCAGGCTTCTACATTCCATTCAAAAGAGGGCAGTTATGTTAATTAATGATTCATCTCTAACAGAGTCTCTCCACTCGCTGTCTCACAGACGTACTGTTTCTGCTGCATGGCTCTTCTACAGATACTTCCATGGGCACTGTTCTTCTCAATTGGCTTCTGTAATCCCCGCTCGTTCTTTCAAAACAGTCCGAAGCCAACATCCATTTACTGTCCAACTTCAAACCCACAGAACCAACTTTTCATCTTCCTCGTTTATTCTTTCACCTGCCGTATGTCTTTCCTGAAAATTACAGTCTACAGAAGTTCAAGTCCAATGTCAACAAATATCTTCTTTCGTCTTCTCAACCTCCAGCCTATACACGGTACTAAGTACTATAGGTTCTGATACCTCTCGTGTTTGGGGTTTTCATAAAGAAAAAAAAAAAAAAGATAACGAGGCTTAATGAATTTTTCGAAAAATTAACTCCATATATAACTGAACAGAAAGGGGATTTAAACTCCTTCATGTACATCATATTGCATTGTATTGTATTGTATTGTATGTACAAAATAATAATTGTTGGTGCACTGGCTGAAAGGTAAAGATTAAAACATTTGACTGGTATATGTATTACCACAAATTGTAGAATCAAAGCATTGCACAGAATGCCTGGCAAAGTATGAAATAAACTTCATTTTTCATGTTAAAAACTTCTTTGCTGTTATATTTAGTACTTATAACAGATATATACGAGAATGGCAATAAAGTTCCTGGACTTTAACCTGAAGTGCAGCCTCCAGATCTGAACACAATATTCTATACGTTGGTTTACCATCGTTTTATACAGAGTGACAACGATCCTTTATTCTATTTGTGAAGGCCATGTCACAGACAGCGTGGGAATTTCTAACCGCTTGTTTGTGCAGTTCAAAATTTCACGTATGACTGAATCGTAAGTAAATTTTAAGTCTTTCTGCATCCTGTATCACTTTTAACCCTCGTTCCCTAGCTTTTAAATAGAAGCGCCAAACCTTACATTTAGAAGCAATAAACTTTAGTTGCCACATCTCGGACCATTTTTGCAACCGGTCCAAGTCATTTTGAAGCAAAGTGGCCTAGTTCTGGTCGTTAACCACCCTCTCTCTCTCTCTCTCTCTCTCTCTCTCTCCTGACCTTCAAACCAGCAGAAAAACTTTTGACAATTTTCCCTGCATTCCCTCATCAAGGTCATAAAGAAACAGAAATAATTCCTGAAGGGTTCCACTTGCTTCAACGTGTTCCACCCCGAGGTGTGTCCACTTATGATTACTTCCTGTCTCCAATCTTTCAGCCAATCTCTGATCCCACGATGGATCTTGTCATTAATCGAAATATGCTCCAATTTATATAACACCACTCATGCCGGTCTTATGTGACACACAAATAATTTTGTGTGCCACATAAGAAGATGTGAGCCCCTGGGGTTATTTTGTGGAAACCCAGAGAAGAAAACTGATGAAAGATGAACATTTTGAAGTAAAGTTAAATGAAATTGAGCGAACTGCAAGCTACTTACTTAAAAAGTTATTTTGGGATTTTTCAAGGCTGAAAATTACCAAGAAATAGTCAATGAGCTTCTCAGTGCCTGCGAAGTTATAGGATATAATATGCCCCTAAAGATCCATTTCTTGGATTCAGATTTGGACTTCTTTCCAGTGATGAGGGTGGGAGCATTTTCATCAAACCATTTCCATAATGGATAAAAGGTACCAGGGCAAGTGGAGCCCAAGCATGCTAGCTGATTACTTGGAGACTCAGAAGGATGCTCTACAGGCGAACTACAACAGGAAATCACCAGGGGCTGCCATTGTCTTACCCAATTGGTGGTTTTGTTACGTATTACTTCTGATAATCTCATAAATCAGCATCTCGCGATAGTCTGTAAGTGTCCCATGAATTTTTTCTTTGCTCAATTAAACCCTTAACGTCTCTTGTCATCCACACGGGCATATTTCTTTTGCAAAACTTCTGCACTGGAACAAATTAAATTCATAATTTCAGAATAAATCCGTTGAATACGTCCCATGTTGCTCCATGTATACTGCCTGTAAATTGCGTGTGTTCTGAGGTCGATTATCTGTTTTCTGGACAAAAAGCCCGAGTTTCCGGGAGAAAAATCATGCTACCATCGCCTAAGACCGACTAACTCAGCAACGTTGTGAAAAAGACCCGTTAAAATTCCTCCCACCATCGACGGGACTCAGATCTTTTCCACCTGGTGTGGGGAGGACGGCGGTTCTACCAACTGTGCTACCCACGAGGGCTTGGACAACGTGAGAATACGGATAGAAGATCGGGATCGCAATGGTGGTGGCCATTTAAAGGACATCATCTTAAACGCGTTTTCTGGGTGGTATGTGACTGAGACGATACTTCGACAGAGAACGGATTAAAAACTATAATTTGAACAGATTAATTATTTCAAACGTCAAACCTCTGACCTTAATTCAGAAAAATTCTTTCTGAAAAATCTAATTCGCATTCTCGTGTGGGTTACCAAACTTAGTGGTCGTGACGAGATACTGTATTAGCAAGTAGGAAGTAAAAGCCATTGGCCTTGGGTAAAGAGCAAGGCCCACAGGCGATTATTAGGGTAATTAAATAGACTTATGAGGAAAATATAGCCTTTAAAGTATCACATGATCAACTAATGCAGGTGTTTCCGTGAGGATTTGGACATAATCCAAGGTCTGACGTGACGTTGTTAAAATAGTTTACATTTTTAAATTATAGGCTTGTAAAATGGGTAAAGTCACCCAGCTGGCTCGCACTATTTGTAGAACCGGTTGTTAAAAATAAAGAAAGCTTCTGTTGTTTTTATACTTCAGGGAACACTTAAGTAAAGAAGCGAATAAAAAACTCGTAGCGGTTTCTTAATTCATCGTATTGTGGAGGACTTATCTAGTCTTCTCAGCTCCTAACTGCCCCCCCCCCCTCCCAAGAATACTCCAATCAGAGGTGAAACACGTTTCTTGACAGTGCCATAAACTTTAAATAAAAAGCGGTATGTTTCTCCATTGGAGAAGTGCTTTATATACACTTAGTGATCACTGAATTATGACCACCTACCTAATACTTCGTAGATCCTTCTTTTGCCCTCAGTACATCAACTATCAGACGTGGCATTGCTTCTACAAGATGTCGGAAGCGTTCGGGAGGTATGGCCAACCAAGCTGTGAGTAATGTGGTCAGCAATGCAGGTATGGAGGTGATTGGTGTATCTAGACGCCTGATATGCCTTTCCATAGAGTCCCACAAGTGCTCTTTGGGATTGATATCGTCGGAATTCGGAGGCCAATCGATATGCTGGAAGTTAGAACTGTGTTCCTCAAACCATTCCTGCACAACAAGTGCCGGATGGTTCGGCGCATTGTGATCTTGGAAGACACCATCGCCATTCGGGAAAAAGTGTAACATAGTGGTGTGTATACAGTCAGCAAGCAGTTGTCGATAGCGGAGACCACTGATACGCTGTTCCAAATGCACCAGGGGTCCAAGTTCCTGCCAGTGAAACATTCCCCACACCATACAACCGCCTCCACTGGCCTGCAATTTTGATTCATGCATGATGGATCGAGATCATGTTGTTGACGCCAAATCCAAACACGACCTTCCATGGTGTGGAGCAAATAACGTGACTCATCCGACCAGCACACCTTCTTCCAGTCTTCTAACGTCCAACGTGCATGCTCTTTGCACCAGGCGAGTCTTTTACGCCGATGAACCTTGGTTAGGTCAGGATGCCGTAGGGGTCGTCTGCTGGTATAGCCCATACGTGCGGGCGTGCGACGCATGGTCATGCCAGATATTGTTCCGGTTGTCCCATGTTGTTTTGGGTAGTCAACTCTCCAACAGTGCTGCGCCTGTTTGCCTGTACGAGCGCTCATCTCTAACATTAACCTTTCGCTGACCTTTTCCAATTTTGCCGTTGTGTCATTGTTTGACCATTTTGACGCCAGTCCTGGTACACTTTAACTACTCTCGAACACCCCACCAGTTCAGCCGTTTGGGAAATCGAGGCATCAGCTCGTCGAGCTCCCCCAATCTGTCCTTTATTAAAGTCCGATAACCCCTTCCTTTTACCCATCACGCTCGGAATTTTACTACTTACAGAACCCCTGACACCTTATCTATGCTGCGTAGGTCGACTAACTCCGCACTTTCGTACCTCACGTGGTCAACGGATCGCATTCAGTTTTCATAGGGGTGGTCATAATTCAGTGATCACTCAGTGTATAGCATGTTTTTCGTACTTTTTATAAGTTAAATTTGTGATATTGGGCCACCAGAGCGTAACCTCATCTACTCATGTGTATTATGTTCGTAAATTGTGTGTATTCTTTAGTCGGTTTGACCTCTTGGAGAGCAAAGTGAAGCCTCCGAAGGAAAAAAGTCCAAAAAAGCGTCTGGCGTCGCAGATGGAAGCCGAACCCGGGCCTACCCCACTCGGTGACTATAACAATTTGGCTACCCATAAGACACGAAAAATAAGACGTGAAAAGTAGTAGCACTTCAAGTGTTGCACTGTCCAGCCCAATACCCAGACCTTGATTCCATTGAGCATCTGTAGGATAAACTGGAGATGATCCTGACATTAGCGCGTTGGGTTGACTTTTTTTTTTTTTTTTTTTTTTTGGAGTATCGGCAGCTAAGGCCATATTGCTCGGTCTATTCTGTCTGTAAATTGCGTTTGTTTTTGGTTGATTTTTTGTTTGCTGATAGAATAGGGGGCCCCAAAGTCCCCAAATCAATATTCTATAAACTAATTTTTGTAGTAAACAAATCGGAAATTAAATTTCGGTCCCATATCTGGGGAGCCTAGATTGCAGGTGTGACGCAGGCGTATGGCAACATATGAAATATAAACATATCACATTACACACGGTTAAACAAATTTTCTTTAATTTTATTTTCTGTAATTGGGGTAGAACACTGGATTTCAATTTTACATTTATATTCAAATGTTATTTTACTTAATTATGAAAAACGATTAGACGAATAAAGTAAAAAAATAATAAATTATACGAATATAAAAAAATTATATAATTTTATAATTTTATTATTATTTTTATTAAAAATAATATTTTAGGGCGATGAAAAGAACGTACGAATCTGCGGTCAAAAAAGAAAGAAGGAGAGAATTAGAGGCAGAATTAAAAAATAAACAAACAAACCTCATTACAGGATTTTGTAGCAATAAAACATCGAGAAGATGACAGCAGCAAAACAGAAGAAAATAGGATAGAAAATGAACTGTACAGTATCAGCCTGCGTTATTATTATTGATCAAATTAAAAACAACACAACTGTTTACAATATTAATGATAACATTAATACAAATATCGATGATAATAATAATTGAAATATTAATACAAACAATACGATAATAATGATAAAAATACGAATGCAATACATACAAATAATATCAAACATAAAACATACACTAAAGATGTTGCTTTATGGCCAAACCCCATCACAAACGATTTTATTGAGTTTTGCCTTCGCGAAAAACCGCAAAATTTTGGAAACATTAAAAATTCAAATCGAAATTTTAATTGTGATGGAAAAATCATTACGAGAAAATTAAACGAATCCCATTTTTATATTAAGTAGAGCTAATGGTACCACAGAAAAAAGTGAGTGGTTAATATTTTTAGAAAACACAAAATCTGTGTACTGTTTTATTTGCAAGTTGTTTTCAGTTAAATCAAAAAAATTATTAGTTACTGGATGTAATGATTGGAAATATATTGTTGATATTTTAATTAATCTAATTTATTATTTAATGCAATAAAAGTACTTAAATACTAATTGAGTTCATTTATGACTTTTTCTTGTGGATTATACTTAATCTATATATAAAAGTTCTATATAAAAAGTCATACATGTAATTTTGTTTTTTTTTTAATAAAATTATATCTACAATTATTATTATTTAGCTTTTTGCATGGGTAAGAGTATAACGAAGGCGTGGGATTTCCCCCCGAAGAAACATTCAACACTATACATGGGGCCCCCAAATTCAAATTTGCCCGGGGCCCCATGAGGCCATAATGCGCCGCTGACTATAATTACTACCGATAGGGCCACCCAAGCCGGGCATATATATAGCGAGGAGCCAGACTAAGAGAGGTACCCTGGTCCACCAGGTTGGGGGTTGATATGTTGGGCTAGCCCCCCATTCATTTTAAAAACCTGGCAATTTTAAAAGACATAACAAAGACAAAGCTGGAGAGAAAACTTGGAGAAAAACTGGAAAAGGAAGACGGATTTTGAATATTGGATGCTGGAATGTACAGTGTTTAAATACAAGCCAAGATCAAGTTTTATCAGAATCAAATGAATTAGGAATGGATGCGATTGTTTTGTCGGAAAGAAAGAAGAAAGGAAAGGTTGAGGAAATTGTCGGAGAGCATGTCCATCTGAGGAGTCGGGTTGACAGACTTAGGAGAGCCAAGGCGGGAGTTTCCATACTTATACATAAAAGAATCAGAAATTTTATGACAAAGTGGGATCTTTTGAATGAACGAATTATAACGAATCTGAGAAGAGAAGGAGACACCCAGGCATTCCATTCCATTTTTTCCATTTATTTACACACACAATTTTATGTACATTCTCATGATATAAACAATTTATATACAGTTTTATGGACATTATCATATATATATATATATATATATATATATCTCCATTCTATATAATGGTAATCAAGGTACTGTGTGTGTTTGCATGTGTGTTCTTATATCGGGGTGGCTCCCAGGCCTTAGCCCATCTCCACCTTTGTACTCTGTTATGGTGCAGAAACTCTGCATAATGGGCCTGAAAAGTGTCAGTGTATGTGTGTTGTTTTGTTTGTGACAGGCTATTATGCCACCAGGGTGCAGCCAACGTATGGGCAGCTGCTGCCTGGTGCCCATCCCTAGCACCGGGCCTGGGTCAATAGTCCTCCTGTACCGGTGTTATTACCACCGAAAATCTCGCACCCGCCAGAGGTAGTGCAATACTGGCGAGTGCCTGCAATCCCGCTCCCAGGTTGCCCTTACCGGAGAGCCAGCTAAAAAAAAAAAAAAAACTAGTAGTTATATACATGATGTTCTAGCAAAACAATTGTAACAATTATATTAACATATATACATGATTTCCTAGTCTTAGTCTTTTTCACCACAGTTCATTTATTCTCAGTACATTTTCTTATTTTCAAATGAAGTCACAAGTTGAACTGTCCAGTTTGATTTCATTCAAGAAAAAGAAGTCAGTTCCAGTAGTCTTCCCCGGATCTCAGCTGGTTGGAAGTCGCAGATTGGATGCCTCGATAGGACTCTAATGGGAGGATATACAGGGACCCTCGGGTGTTAACAGGATTCTCATAAGAATGTTGATTGATTCTGGGGAGTGACACCTGAAATCAAAAACTAAGGAACTAGATGGAAACAGTTTACAAGCACAATCTCCTCTGAAACTTTTGGAG
Source organism: Mastigoproctus giganteus (assembly GCF_048544385.1). NCBI lineage: Eukaryota > Metazoa > Arthropoda > Arachnida > Uropygi > Thelyphonidae > Mastigoproctus > Mastigoproctus giganteus. The sequence goes on from NC_143588.1 coordinate 119,335,214, forward strand.
TTATACCTTGTGTGGTCTTAAGTGACATCTAGATCTGTGACCATATAGATATGAACTACATTCTCTTACCCATGGACTGTCACTGGAATTCCAAATAATACACAAGTTAGGACTCTCGGGAAAAAGAATAATTAGAAGTCTTCAGCAACTAGAAGAGAACCACCTAAAGAAGAGTTTTAAGACATGCTGGTACAGAACGGAGAAGACCACCGTGACTATTAATTAATCTGTACATCCTATATCTAATTTCCTCGAGGGTGAAGGGATCTTATTTCTAGTCTTCTTTTAAAAACAGTCGCTGAAAATGTCTGTAAAGCATTAAAATTCCTACAGCTTTCTACTAAGGGACTTACGTTATCTTCTGTCAGATCCGATACACTGCTAAACAACACTAAACGTGCCTGAAGATACTGTGGGCAGTCAAATAAAACATGAGGCCAAGTTTCCACACCCCCACAAGTGCAGTAAGGGTCTGGCTCAAGTCCACGTTCGTGTAACTTGGCTCTAAGGGATCCATGTCCCGTTAATAACCCAGGCAGAGGCCCTGGCGAGTATTCCCGCTAGTGAGGAAGTTTTCTTTTGTAGGGTTATCATTTGTTTTGTCCAACTTAGCTTATCATCTAGCCAAATTCCGAGAAACTTGGTTTCATTCACCCTTTCAAGTTGTTTTTCTTTATATGTTGCGTCTTAAACAATATTTAGTGGTTTGTTTTTCGTTCTAAACACCATATATTTTGATTTTTCTGGATTCAGTATAAGCTGATTCTTTTGAAGCCAAATATGCATCACAGAAAGCAAGGCAGAGATTTTGAGTTGGAGCTCATTAGGGTCTTTATCTGTGATTAGGATGGAAATATCATCGGCATACGCTACTAGGTGAGAAGATGGAAGAAGAGAGAGAGAAATTCATCGATGTAAAGAACAAATAGGATAGGTTCGAGAAGTCAGCCTTGAGGTACTCGTCTGGAGAAATAACAGATGCCGGAGTATGATTGATTTGTTCTTACGGCCGATCAGTAAGGTAGTCTTCAAGGAGAAGGTTAATTTTCTCTCTCAAGCCAAGATTATTGAGTTTGTTAAGTAGAATATTATGGTTTATGCAATCAAAAGCTTTAGATTGCATAAACCATAATAAAACAGTGCTATAGTCAAGAAACCATAATAAAACAGTCAAGAAACAGTGCTATAGCATAGTGACCCTTTTCAAGACCATCAATGATCTTTGAGCAGAAGTCAACAATTGCAAGATCAGTGGATCTTTTAGAGGGATAAGCATACTGTTGTTGATGGATGAGCTGATTTTCTTCAAGAAAACCCATGAGTCTGCTATGAAGAATTTTTTCGAGTAATTTTGCAAAAACTGAGAGTAGAGCTATTGGTCGAAAGTTGTTGATGGAGTTACAACGGTTTCCCTTTGGAACAGGAATGATTATTGCTTTTTTTAATTGAGAAGGGAATTTTACAGATTGAAAGGAGAGATTGAATATATACTTCAGTGGCATAAGAATTGAGTTAAGGACCTTTTTCAGCAGAGACGGAGATATTTCATCAAAGCCAGGGGCTCCCTTTTCTTTCAGTTGATTCCCTGCCTCTAAAATCTCTTGATCGGAGAGAGGAGAGAGAAAAAAAGAATTTCTGACTGAATACTTGCCAGATGCTTTCATTTCATTGTCTCTGAAGTCAAATTCGTCTTGAAAGAAGTTATTCACACTTGAATTAAAGTGGTTACAGAAGGCAGTAGCTTTTAGCTCGTCATCTGAAATGAGTACCTCGTTTTCAACTACATCTCCAACGTAGCTTCGTGATTTCAGTTTCCTTCCCGATAATAGTTTGTTCAAAACTGTCCATTTTTTCTTGCTTGTTATGATACCTGTAAGTTGAGAACTATAGTATTTTCTTTTCTCTGACCGAATGCAGTCAGTGACTTTGTTTCTATACGTTGTGTATTTAATTTTATCTGCCTCGATTCCTGTTGCTCTAGCAATTCTTGCAAAGTTGTCTCTTTTCTTTAACATATTACAAATCTTGTTTGAGATGAACGGGCATATTTTCCCTCTTGGTCTGGTGGCCTTTTTATTCCCTGGGCTCCTGATATGTGGCACGTATTTTTCATAGCTATTTAGGATATACTTAAAAAAGCAGTTCGTTGCAGTTTCAGGATCACTTGTAGCAAGCACTCCATCCCACGTTGACTGCTGCCGGTCGTGACAAAACTGATTGAGAGAGTCTGGAGTGATAGATTTGAAAGTATGCATGATCTCTGCTTTATTTATTTCATTTTCGATTACCATTAAGACGGGACGATGATCCGAAATAGTTGTATCAAGTATTGCATACGTGAGAGAGCATTCCCCAATTGCGAAGTCAAGAAGGAAATTGTGGGACCCTCCCATTCTTTAATTCAGCCGCACCTCACCTATGGAATCATCTCATGGGGTACCACCAGCCAAGAAAACCTCGCGAGAATCAACTCCATTCTCAATCGATGCGTTCGTTCAATTTTGGGCTTTCCCTGTAACGCATCGGTTAGTTCGAGATAGAAGGAAGTGAGACTCCTAAGCATCTACCAGCTATTGCAGAAAGCCGAGGCAATCCTTGTTTACAATGCTATGAAGACAGCAGACTTTCCTCCTTTCTTCAGATCCTTTTTCATAACCACAGACGAAGAAGAAATATGGTACAATCTAAGAAATGAAGCCAACCTGAAGATTCCGCTTTTCAGAAAAGCCATAGGTCAGAAAAGCATAAAATACAGAGGTGCTGAAATCTGGAACAAACTTCCTGCAAAAATGTCACTTCACTAAATCAATTCAAGGAACTACTAATTGAACACATCACCAGGGATGTCTGATTCAAATTACCTTCCACTCAACTCCTGGATTTTATAAACACCAACATGGAAATAATGTACAAATGTTAAAGGAGGCAGTTGGCAAATAGTTTGTAAATTTCTGTGCATTTTTCTTTTCTCTCCTCATTTAATTGTAAAAATGTCCACAATGATGTTATAAGTAGTGATGCTTTTTGAAGTCTTCTGTAAAGAAATGTACAAAACACCCCAATTTATTTATGTCTTTCCTGTTGAACATTATCTGTAAAAAACTGTACATTTTTCAATTGCGTATTTGTATATTCATAATTATTTTAAGGGAACACCCCCTAAAAAGCAATTGGCTTATGTGTTCGCCCTCCCAAAAAAAGTTTAACATAAAATAGGGATAAATAAATTATTATTATAACTGTGGAATTCAAGATATTTGGAAGAGGAATCACGACTGTTGGAGTTTATGCGTCTACCGTTGACAATCTTAGAGAATGCAAAGAAGGGTTTTGGATAGAACTATGAGAAATAATGGAAGAAATTCCAAGCTCTAGAGAAATCTTTTTGATGGGAGACCTGAACTCAAGAGTTGGACAGGCCGAAGACAGTAAAGTCGTAGGAAGATTTGGAGAAAATGAAAAGAATGACAACGGAGAAATTAATTGAATTGTGCGAACTGTTCAAAGTGAAGATTGGTAATACTTTTTTCCAACACCAAGAGATACATAAATACTGTATACATGGATACAAGAAACAAGGAAACTGAAATCGATAATGGACTTCGTAATTTTAAAGAGCAAAATACAATCCGGGTTAAAAATGTTAGAATCCAAAGAAGTGCAAACTGCTGATCTGATCACTTTCTGGTGAAGGCCGAATTAGTGTTTCCATGGATCTAACAAAAAAGGAAAGAAAAGAAATAATTACGAATCCAAAAATGAACAAATCGATGATAATAGGTTTAATATTGAATCCCTAAAGGAGGAGAGTATTGCTGATCTCTACAGAAAAAGACTAAACGACGAATTAGATGACAGCTACGGAAAGAATACAACTGACATTTATGAGCACTTAAAAACAACAGTAACGAAGATCGCAGGAGAAGTATTGGGCAGAATGGATAAAAAGACACCAAGTACTTGGATGAATCCAGAGTTTAAAGAATTAATAAAGGGGAAAAAAAGATGCAAACCTCAGATGGCTCAGCTCTAAAAGTGATGAACATAGGAGCATCTATAGGGAGAAAAATAAAGAAATAGGGACTAAAATTGACAAAGCGAAAAATGATGCATAGGAAAGAACCTGTGCGGAAGTAAACAGCTAGATAGGATGTGGGAGATCTGCTGCAGCGTGGAATGTGCTGAAGAGCTTGCGACATCCACAGTCGCATTAACAAAAGGCTAATCTGGGTGTAATAAAATTAGAAGAATGGTATATATATTATGAAGAATTACTGAGGGGGAAACAGGGAGGAATTTAGAGATAACAAAGTTGAAACTTCCTGGACAGGAGGAGAAGTAAGGATTGGCTTTGGAAAAGTAGAAATAGAAGTACAAAAAAGGGAAAAATGGAAAGGCACCTGGACCTGGTGGAATGAACATGGAACTAGTAAAATACGAATGAGGGAAAATCATCTCCACTGCTCACAAGACTATTTAACAAGCTATGTAAAGGAGAATAAATACCATCAGAGATGACACTGGGATACATCACTTCTGTTTTTAAGAAAGAGGATAGGAGCAGTGTGGATTTACAAATGGAGGGTCCTGTATTGCAATTTATTCACAGTCAAGCATATTCTAGAAAAATGCCAAGCTACTGGACAGGACATTGGATTAGGGTTTATTGACTTGGAAAAAGCTTATGATAGTGTTTTAAGAAAGATACTGTGGAGTGCCATGGAAAAAAATATCAATACAACCACTGATCGACATAATTAGAAAAATATACAAAAATAACACTTGCTGCATTAAAGTTGGATCAGAAATATCAAGGAAATTCAAAACATCAAAAGGGGCGCTGTTTATCCCCCACGTTATTCAAGTTTTATCTGGAAGTGACTCTGCAGGCTTCATCCCAAAGATACAGACTAATGAGATTATGTGTGACTGAAAACATTTATCTTTCCAACCTTTTTTTTTTTAATTAAAACCCCAAACACGAGAGGTGTTAGAACCTATAGTACTTAGAACCGTGTTTGGGTTGGAGGTTGAGAAGACGAAAGAAGATATTTGTTGACATTAGACTTGAACTTCTGTAGACTGTAATTCTCAGGAAATACAGATGAAGGAAGGTTGTTCCAGAAAATGGCAGTTGAATGAATAAATGAGGAAGAGGAAAAGTTGGTTCTGTGGGTTTGAAGTTGGACAGTAAATGGATGTTGGCTTCGGACTGTTTTGAAAGAGAGAGCGCGTATAATAGAAGCCAATTCAGAAGAACAGTGCCCCTGTAGAAATGACATGCAGCAGAAACAGAACGTCTATGAGACAGCGAGTGGAGAGACTCTGTTAGAGATGAGTCATTAATTAATCTAACTGCCCTCTTCTGAATGGAATCAAGAAGCCTGAGAGAGGTTTTGGGGACACCACCCCAGTTGTGGGAACAATGTTCCATGGTAGGGCTGATTTGCGATTTGTACAGAGTAAACAGCTGTTTGGAAGAAAAGTAACGCCGAGAGCGAAAGAGAAAACCAAGTTTTTTAGATGCAGAGGAAGCAATATTTGTAATGTGCTTATGCCAAGAGAGATTAGAAGTCAGGGTAATCCCAAAAGAGATATATCATCTTGCCTAGAAATCGGTGTGTCACCAAAGATAAGCATAGGAGCAGAAGAATCCTTTTTGCGAGATATAAGACAAGACTGAGTTTTAGAAGGGTTGAAATCAACTAAGTTGTCTTTGCCCCACTGGAAAATTACCTGAAGATCGGCATTTAAGGAATTGGTAGCGTATTTTCGAGAAGTTGAAGCTGATTGAGCAGGACAAAGTTTCTCAAAATGGAAAGTGGAATGCAATGTGCTATCATCAGCAGACCTATGGATAGGATTTCCCGTCAATGGAAGAAGGTCATTGATATACAAGAGGAAAGGAGCGGGGGAAAGAACTAAACTTTGGGGGACACCAGCATTAGTGGAGAAGTTAGAAGACAGAGAGCCATCTACCATCACCCTCAGTGAGCGATCAGAGAAAAAACTGGATAACCAATTACAAAAACCAGTTGGAAAACCATAAGACGGAAGCTTGTTTAGAAAACCTTTATGCCAAGAGGATCGAAAGCCTTTGAGATGTCAAGAGAAAATGCTTGTGTTTCATTGAACTTTTCTTGAATTTTTTTGCATTGAATTTGTCCATAAATGGGTAATATGAATCAAAATATCAGCAGTGGACGACACTGACGGAATTCATACTGCCGATTGTTGATCACACGGAAGGTTTCTAGATACTTTAAGAGTTGGTGGTTAATTGATTTCTCCATTACTTTAGAAGAAGTAATTGCAATGGAACGATAATTGGATACGAGGGATTTATCACCCTTTTTAGGAACCCGCTGGATATGAGCAAATTTCCAAGCAGAAGGAAAAACACCTTTGGAATAAGAAAGTGAAAAAAGGCGGCAAAGAATAGCAGTAAGTTCAGAAACACAGGTTTTGAGAACAAGTAGAGAAATACCATCGGGACCTGGAGCTTTCTTAGCATCAAGATTCGTCAAAATCCTTCTGACATCCTTTTGATGGAAAACCACAGGAGGCATTGAATGGAGCGTGTTGGGAATGGTGGGAGATGTTTTACCAAGATCATTAATACATGAGTTGCAAGAAAATTGGGATGCTAGCAGGTCAGCTTTATCCTTGGCTGAAGTGACAACAGAACCATCTGGTTTGGACAGAGGTGGGAGCAGAGATGGGCAAAAGTTGCGGCCAATAGCTTTGGCAAGAGACCAGAATGCTCGGCTACCATTAGGGCAAGAAGCAAGTTTTCTACTCTTAGCCTGTTTAATCTCTAGTTTGGACTGATTAATAACTGCTTTACAATTGTTGCGAGCTTTGGTGTAGGCAGAAAATGAAACTGAAGAACTGGAAACAAGCCAATTACAATATGCAAATTCTTCTCTTGAACAGCCCTAGCCCATTTATTGGAAATCCATGGTTTAAATACTGGAAGATATTCTAAGGTGGAGTGTGGAATAAAGGATTCCATTCGTACAAGAATAATTTCACTGACACGATACGAGCAAAGGTTGACGTCAGAAGACGTGAAACAGTAATCGGACAAAGGAAAAGAAGAAAAGAAATCTCGGAGGTCATCCCATTTTGCATTCTTGTAATGCCAAACAACACGAGGTTGGGAATAGCCATGAGATAAAGGTTCCATTGGAGAAGAGACAATCACCAAGTTTTGATCTGAGGTGCGTAAAGGACCACTTACTTCGACTTTGTACTTAGAAGGGTTGTTTGTGAGAAAAAGATCGTATTGGCTGTATGGTTAGGATTGTCTGGTATTCTGGAAAGTAAATGAACACTCTGTGCGAGGTCATTGGTAATTGTAAAAGCCCCAGCATCTCGAGCAGCTGTGTCTGTGTGGCTAGGAAACGGAAGCCAGCTGGAGTTGTGAACGTTAAAATCACCAAGGAAAATTACCTCGCTGTTAGGAAAGTTGGACTGGATAAAGTCAAGTTGCGAAGAGAGGAAGTCAATTAGCTCGGAGTGATTAGTGGAGGTGGGAGAACTGTAGAGACAACAGATGAATTTGACACAATGAGGTAGAGAGATTTCAAGCCAGAGAAGATCGAAAAGAGGAGATTCCAAATTACCAAGTCTCCGACAGGGAATATCAAAACGGATATATGCACAAGTACCACCTTTGAGGGGAAAGGAATCATACAGCGAGTAATTTGGGCAACTGAGATGAGCAGTAGTTGAATCAACCGATAACTGAGATTCTGTCAGAAAAAGAACATGGGGTTTGGCAGACTGTAAGTAGAAATGGACATCATTGAGATTAGAACTGAGACCACGTATACTTTTCTAATAGTAATAGTGGCATGTGATGCAAGAAAGCAAGCGTATGAGCTTATGTACCCTCAGCCAAAAAAAAAAAAAAAAAAAAGAAATTCACACAACCATTCCCTCTAAATGTTTGTCCAGTTCCTCCTTAAATTTATTTAACCTATTAACTTCCACAACGACAGATGGAAATTTGTTCCAGCAATTAATCACCCGCTGACTAAAGACATCTATTCTGCTAGGAATAGGTGAACCAGGAAGTGTTCGGGAGATCTTTTCGCAGATTGTTTGCAGATGACCAGGTACTGATTGCTGACTATATGTGCAGAACGCTATTGGAAAAATATAGAGAATGGGGATTGACAATAAATTTCGACAAGAGGGAATATATGAATTCAACAAGGGACATTTTCAGTGTAAATGGAGCACAGATAAAGAATATGAAGCCGTTTAAATATCTAGGAGCTATTGTGCAGATGCATGGTTCATCTCATGTTACAAGAAGAATTAATGACGGAAGAAAGGTCTTGCGAATATTGAATCCAATATTATGGAGCAATAATATTCTCCCAAAAAACCAAACGATTAATATATAATGCAATATTTCAGAGTATCCTACTACGAGAGGTTTCCGAAAAGTAAAATAAGGAAACATTTTTTTTCTTAAAATGGTGAATGGGAATGAGATGAAACGGTGGACAGACAGACCCATATATGTGTGAATAAATGAAGATGAAAAGTTGGTTCTGTGAGTTTGAAGTTGGACAGTAAATGGATGTTGGCTGGTGGTGGCACGTGTTCAGACTGTTTTGAAAGAGAGAGAGAGAGAGAGAGTGTGTGTGAGTGGGAATTATAGAAGCCAATTCAGAAGAACACTGCCAATGGAAGTAATGTAGAAGGGGCATGCAGCAGAAATATAACAGCTATGAGACAGAGTGGAGAGACTCTGTTAGAGATTACTCATCTAATTAACCTAATTGCCCTCTTCGGAATGGAATCAAGAAGCCTGAGAGAGGTTTTGGGGGAACCTTCCCAGATATGCGAACAATATTCCATGGCAGGACGGATTTGCGATTTATACAGAGTGAGCAGCTGTTTGGAAGAAAAGTAACGCCGAAAGAGAAGTCCAAGTTTTTTAGATGCAGAGGAAGCAATATTTGTAATGTGCTTGTGCCAAGAGAGATTAGAAGTCAGGGTAATCCCCAAAAGAGATAAATCCTTTTGCCTAGAAATGGGAGTGTCACTAAAGATAAGCATAGGAGCAGAAGAATCCTTTTTGCGAGATATAAGACAAGACTGAGTTTTAGAAGGGTTGAAATCAACTAAGTTGTCTTTGACCCACTGGAGAATTACCTGAAGATCGGCATTTAAGGAATTGGTGGCGGATATTCGAGTTTTTTTCTTTAGATGGGACCCCAAATTCTATTTTGCCTTGGGTTCCATGAAGGTATAACATACCACCGCTTTTCAGCTATGGATCACTGAATGCCAAGAAATGAACATCAATGTTTTAATATATAATACTTCAGTTCCACAACAGTTGCATCAGTGCACCTCTATATATACAGGGTGTTTCAGTTAAACGTTTCAGAACGTCTAAGAGGGGTAGGGTACATCCTGACAACTCGAAATCATATAGCAATGTGGGGTCGGAAATGCTTTCCTGAAGCGGTGTTGTACACAGAAGCACCATAAAGAAAAGAGACCGTAAGTGAGAAATCGTTTTAATAATACATGAAAAGAAGCAAAAGGTACATGGATTAAAGTAAGTGTTCGAAGTTTCTTCCACGGGCTACAATGCACGCCTCACATCTCCGACGCATGGACATCCGAACATTCAGGAATACTCCAGGCGAATTTCGAATTTCTTCGGCAGCTACTGCGATTCTTGCAACCAGCTCCTGAGCATTGTCAACAGGGGTGTCATAAACTAGCGATTTCATATGACCCCAGAAATAAAAATCAAGACATGATAGATCGTGACCGAGCAGGCCAACGCACGGGACCACCACGTCCGATCCACTGTTGACCAAATGTGACATCCAGGTGGTTACGAACATCTCCGCTATAATGGGCAGGGGCTCCATCGTGTTGGAACCACATTGTCTGTTGCGTCGATGCAGAAATCTGTTCATCTCTCAAAAGTTGTGGCAATACTTGCTGCAGAAAGATCAAGTAGATAGGTCCGGTTAGACGACACGGTAACAGGTAAGGTCCGATGAGGTGATCTCCCATAATACCGGCCCATACATTGACCGAAAATCGAATCTGTGCTGCACGACGTCGTATTGCATGCGGGTTCTCGACCGCCCAGATATGGTCGTTATGCGTGTTGAAAATTCCTTCCCTTGTGAAGGATGCCTCATCGGAAAACAACACTTCAGCAGGAAAAAGGGGATTTGTAGCACATTTTCCAAGGTACCACTGTGCAAAAGCAATACGAGGTGCATAATCCTCCGGTTGCTGTGTCTGGACACGCTGCACGTGAAACGGATGCATGTCTTGTTCTCGGAGAATCCTCCAGACGCTGCAATGGGAAACCCCGACTGCGTTTGCTAGACTTCATGTACTCGTTCTTGGATTCCCCTGTACATGCTGCAGCACATTCTGTTCGACGGCTGGAGTCCGTGCTGTTCTTACCCTGTCCCTGTCAGCTCCTTCAAATGAACCTCTCTCAGCTAACCTCTGCTGCAGTCTTGCAAAGAAATTATGACTGGGAATACGCCTCGTCGGATATCGTTCCGCGTACAAACGCTGTGCGGCTGGCCCACTACAATTTGCAGCCCCGTACGCCAAATGCATATCGGCTAACTCTGCGTTCGTGTAATCATCCATCCTACTAACTTGGCGTTCTTGTGCGAAATTAAGATTCCCTGCACTAAAGCTCGGAATTTTCGATTCTGCCCATTGGTATATGATTTCGAGTTGTCAGGATGTACCCTACCCCTCTTAGAAGTTCTGAAACACCCTGTATATATATATATATATATATATATATATTATACAGAATCTTAACAGGTGAATTGTAAACCTTACATGGTTGCTATCTGTTGAACCCAGCATGTAGTTAATTATAAGTTTAATAACAGATACTTTAGATTAGATCATGAAATAGCTGTAACAAAATCTGTTATTTGAAGAACAGCATTATTCAGAGTATAGTCTAAATTAAACTTTATAGCTACACAAGCAAGTTTTTTTTTTTTTTTTAGATTTCTGATTATCTTCCTATACTTCGCCAACAGTGTTAATAAAACATATATCACAATCCTCAATCTCTGTAATTAGAAAGCGATTCCTAAAGTGGAAAGTGTTAGATATATCTAGAGTTTAAAGTTAATTCTCTATTGTATATACATATAGGTGCTGAAAAGTATCAGTGCAAAAGTTCCTAAGAAAGGAAAGACACCTTTTTTATTTATATTCTAGTCGTACTAACCACTAATCTACTTCCGCTTGGTCGCTAGGTGGCACTGCTCCTGCCTCCCTGTGGTGGGGCCGGAAACCTGGGAGGAAAAGCTCTCACTGCCAGGTCCAAAAGGAGCAAACATGAATGACTCAAACATTACAACCATGGATCCCAAAGATCTGACTACTTTGAGTTGGAAAAACGAGGGCAATGAGACTATTGCAACTAAAAGGCAAAAAAAAAGGACATGACATCACTTAATGCACCTACATTTATTGTCTTTCATTCTACGATGGAACAGCCATTAGGAAAACTGTCGGCATTTTCATCCAGAAATGCTTAGGAAGTGTGGCTGGAACACCAAAAAATGTTAAGCGACTAAAATCAGGTGACGTTCTAGTCGAGACAGAAAATGCCAAACATGCAGAAAGACTTGCTTCAAATGAAAACTTTTGGTGGGATCCCAGTAAAGGTCTCTCGCCATAATACGCTAAATACATCGAAAGGAGTAATTTCTGGATGGGATATTTGCGCCAACTACCAAAAAAAAAAAAGTTGGTAAGCCTAGTAGCTTCCAAGATAAGTTCTTTGAATGCTTCCAATTTTGAATTTGCTGTTGGTAATATCAGTTGATCCCACTATATAGAATTTAAATACTGTCTGACCATCGTTGTCGCCTTTACAAAAGCAAAAACCCTTACCTTTATGGTAGTTACCTCTTTGAGTAAATCCCACTTCTGCACACTGTGATCACTGCCACCTAGTGGTTCCTCTATCTGCAGATTCTTAATGCATGAAGAATCACTAGTGATAATCAGATCAAGTCTACTCCCTCTAGTTGCCTCCCGCACATGCTGATGATGTAGAAAACAATCATCCAATAAATCGACAAAAGCCTTGCTAGTGTGTGAGTGACCAACCCACAAATTCCAGTCAATATCTGGGAAATTAAAATCCCCCATTATAAGATTCTCTGATTTACTGGCCCACTATTTCCCTGTAGTTTTTATTATACTCATCAGAGTCATTAGGCCTATAGCACACTCCTACTCTCAATTTTGATCTCCCAATGCTTATGTCACACCAAACTGACTCGACACTGCAGTCCAGGGATGTCGACTGGCTTCACTTCCTTGGATTTTGTTTCTTAACTAATAGCATAACCCCTCCTCCCTTCCTATACACATTGTACTCTCCAAATTCCAGTTCTGCATTCCTTATATCTGTGTGACACCAAGTCTCTGATATCCCAACATTATCTGCCTTTGATGTTTTGAGCAATACCTCAAATTTATTTACCAAACTCCAAGCATTGGTGCACACACAAGTATACATGCACCTGATTCCTATTCTTAGCTACCCTAACACAACCGATGTGTTTACTTGTACCGCAATGACTCCCAGCAGTCTCTGAAATACCCTGGAACTTGTTTTCCAGGCTGCTGTTCATTCCAATAGAAGCAGTGCAAGAATCACTTTCACCTCTGCCAGTGGCTACTTTTGATCTATTAGTCCTTGTATCCCCCTCCCAAGCTAGCATTTTTCCGACGCACCTAACACTGCCTTGATAGCATCAGCAAATATTCTTGCACCCTTTCTATTTAAGTGTATCCCATCCCTGTAGAAGCAGTCTCTCCTGTTAACAAGTACAGACCAGGCTGAAAAAAATTCTACCCCTTGAGCTTTGCACAATCTTTCCAGGGCCAAATTGATCGACAAGGTTCTCATCATATACTCCTATCATGTCTGGGCAGATTTGCAGACACTTTCAAATTCAACCCTAATTCATGGCTTTTTTTCAACAGTGACCTGTACTTGTTAAGTAATTCCACCGGTCTCCTACTTTTAATATCATTAGTGACGTGTACAATAATATCACCTTTTGTGCCCTTAAAAGATGATATCGCTCTACAACGTAGTAGTAGTAGTAGCGGCATGTGATGCAAGAAAGCAAGTGTATGAGCTTATGCAGCATCAGCCAAAAAAAATAAATAAATAAATAACACCATTCCCTCCAAATACCTCTCCAGTTCCTCCTCAAATTCATTCAACCTATCAACTTCCACAATGACAGATGGAAGTCTGTTCCAGCAATCAACTACCTGCTGGCTAAAGGCAAATTTCCACACATCTATTCTACATGTCTTTTCTTAATTTGAATTTATGCCCCTTTAGGTTAGTAATCTGAACAAGTGGAAGGATCCCATCAGAATTCAGCATGCTCAACCCATTCAAGGCCTTATACACCTCAATCAGATCACTGTGCAGGTGCCTAGTCTCAGGCCACTGCAATTTGCAGAACTTAAGCCTCTCTTGGTAAGAGGATCCCTTCATTCCCCTCACCAATTTTGTTGCCCTTCTCTGTACACGTTCAAGCAAATCTACATCCTCCTAAAATGAGGCCTCCAGACCTGTACACAGTACTCAAGGCATGGCCTGATGATGTGGCCTAACCACATCTTTGCAGCATCAGCCCAAAATAAAAAAACCCTTCCCACATCACCTGTTTAACCCTTGTAATAATCTGCATGATAATTACCTCTGCATCCCTGCTAGCAAAATTCCTCTTCCTATATATCATCAACAAAACCCCATTTGCAGTTCTGACTGTACAGAAAACTTCTTGCCTGACTGCACAATTACCAGTCTTTCTCATCCTCAAGTGTGATACTACGCAGTTGGTATGTTATTCTAGGAATACACTGCAAGTGGCAAGTGAAGTCAACACATTTAAGAAACTGCTACCCATATGCATTACTTTGCATCTGCCTAATTTTTATAGCTCTTTTTGCAATAGCATACCCTGATTACTGTCATTAACCATCCTCCCAACCGTTGTATCATCAGCAACTTAGACATTAAAGCCTGATATGCCTTCATTAATAAATATTGCAAATAGCAATGAGCCTAGCACCAATGAACCTGGGGGGGGGGGGGCTCCACTAATAACATTAGTCTAAGAAAAGCAGTCTCCATTGATAACCTCTCTCTCTCTCTCTCCTCTCCCACTTAACGATCCCTTTATCCATAACATTAACTTGTCCTTAATGGCACACTGCTCCAATTTGTACAGTAATCTTATTTGGAACAATATCAAAAGCTTTCTGAAATTTTATTTTTTGATTCAGTTTGTTATCACAGTAACCAATCAGACTGGTCAGGAAAGAACTTCCTTTAATACGATTATTACTACATTTAATACCACTCTTATACTACGTGAAATTAATAAAATAGTTTATTAAGCTATTCGCCTAAACTACTATACATTAAGGTAACTTCAGGTATCTTACTGATACCAATCATCAGGGAAAATAATGCTTCTGGGAGCACTGGAAAGAGGAGTCTGTCAACAGCACAGTCTGATGATGGGTATCGGTAAGACACCTGAAACATTACCTTAATGTATAGTAGTTTAGGTGAATAGTTTAATAAACTATATTATTTTCATGTGGTATTAAATATAGTAATAATCTTGATGGAAAACAACCATGTAACATCCTTCCCTAACTATATTCCTTTAATAAACCCATGCTGTGATGGGTTTATTAAACCCATCACAGCGTGGGTTTAATAACTGCATTCCTGTCTAGATGGTTCTGCATTATTACCTCTTTAAGTAGCATTATTTTCCCTGAAAAAGAAGCCAAGATAATATTGCAATTTCTCACTATATCCTTTGATCTCCTTTTCTGAAAAGAGGATACATTCAACACATTGCTAGCCAATTAGGACCTCCCCCGAATGCAATATTCTGCATAACAAACTGAAAATCCATTGCTTTGCCAAGGATTTCATTGTGCAGAATAGCTAACAAAGTACTTTTAAGTCAGATGCCCGAATTTCAGGCTTGAATGGCATGATGTTGTCTAACTGTACCCCTACCTTCAGTATATTTCTTCAACTGAAGCACCCAAGTTAGGGGTCATTCAGCCATCATCTAATACAGCAATTCTTCACATATCCTCTGTTTATATTTGATAGGAGCATGTGAGTCTTTTCATGGGTGGAAGTATGCTGGTAGATGAAATCCACCTTAGTTATTTCATATACATTTTTAAAATCTATATAGTACATGTATAGTAATCATGTATTCCAGCAGTATTATGAAAAGATATTACAATTATTATTTATTTTTTTTTTAAATTTTTTTTTTGTGATAATATCTGTTTTGCATTGAAGAGAAAGTGGAAATCAGTGTTTGAAAAATTTATATAAATTTTTAATATCTATAATGACAAATTCGTGTTCCAGTTAATCTGTCGGTCTTCATTCTTCATTGGTATTATAAACAGGGTTTATTTTGAAAACCATTTATAGGAAAAAATTGTTTGTAGAAAAAAAAAATATGAGGATACAATATTCTTTGAGAAAATTGTAATTGTCGACAAAAAAGTTATTATTGTTGGCAATATGATGCAGCAAGGACACAAAGCTTATAACACCAGTGGGAGAAAACCTCCTTCCCACTCCCTCCATAATTGAATAATAGTATTTTGAATAAATTTATTCAAACTACTCACATCCACATCTATTCTACAGCCTTCCTTTCTCTATTTAAATTTATGTCCCATTGTGTTTCATATGAGAAAGAGTAGATGTCATTTCAATATTTACTTACCTTAACCCCTTTAAAGCCTTACACACTACAGTTAGTTCACCACAGAAAAGGTGCCTAGTTTACTGCAATTTACAGCACTCAGTCTTTCTTGGTAAGAATATCCTTTTGTGACCCCAAGTAGCCTTGCACATAGCTACACCCTTTCCAACAGATCCTTTATAAAATGAGGTGTGCAAATCTGTATGCAGTATTTCAGATGTAGAATTGTCTTCATCTGGAATACTGTACAGGTTTGGAATAACTATTGCTTCATATAATGGGATAATTGTCTGTTTTTTGCTGCTAGCAAAGCTTTCCTGTACATCACCAAGAAACCCCACGAGCTGTTCCAGCAGCTTGTCTGTACTGTTCTGATATGTCAGACTGTACAATTACCCCTAGGCCTCTTTCATTTTCCATCACTTTCAGTGTTTGTTTGTTTAGGGATTTATTAGGCGCATCGGCATCTGTGGCCATAGTGCACCATACATGTGGTTAGTGTGTATGCTATATCTTCTTGGACAGAGTTAATTGGAAAACTAGTACCAGTAGATTTATTTTTAACCAGTAGATTTATTATTAAAAATGCTCGAGACCTTTGTTTTATTATCCAAAAGTGAAGTAAGTGTAACAGGGTCTTCTGTTGTGGCTGGAGTAAAATGATTCTGGCATTCTCTTGTATATTTTGTGCATTCAACAAACCTTGAATATGATACCAACTAACTAGTATATTATTAGTATTAATAGTAGGAAATAATGCAAGAAAAAAAAGCTTATACTGCATCAGCCAAAAAAACAATCCCTTTTTACCCATTCACCCCATCCAACAGTTTGTCTAATTCTTCCTTGAATTTATTCAAACTATCTGCTTCCTTCCACAACAGAAGCCTGTTCCAGCAATCAACCACCTATTGGCTGAAGGCAAATTTCTGCATCTATTCTGCGACTATCCTTCCTCAGCTTCAATTTACGCCAACTCATGTGTGTGTCTGAGCAAGAGGAAAAATCCTATCAGTATTGAGTTTGCTCAATCCATTTAAAGCCTTAAACACCCCAAACAGATCACCTCACAGGTGCCTAGCCTCCAGACACCTCAATTTGCAGAACTGAAGCCTTTCTTGGTAAGAGCATACACCTTCGTTACCCTCACCGATCTTGTCCTTCTCTGTGCCCATTCCAGCAGCTCTAAATACTTCCTAAAATAAGACCCTCAGACCTGTATGCAGTACCCAAAATGTGGCCTGGTCTTTGCCTTATACAATGGATAATCACCTCCTCCCTGCTAGTAAAATTCCTATATATCATTGACAAAACCCCATGAGCTGTCCTGGCAGCCTGTCTGCATTGCTCAGAGAACTTCTTATCACTGCACAATTACTCCCAGATGCTTTTCATTTTCTTCTACCCTGAGTGTATTATCACACAGTTGATAAGATACTCTGGGATTACTGCTAATGGATTATGCAGTACCTTACATTTGTCAATGTAAAATTGCCATTTCTCAGCCCATCTGCCTATTTTTTCTAGATCTTGTTGCAGCAGCATACCTTCATTATTATCATTAACTACCCTGCCAACCTTCGTATCATTTGCAAACTTACACATTACACCTGATATACCCTCATTAATAAATAATGAAAACAACAATGGGGCCAGCAATGAACCCTGTGGGACTCCACTAATAACATTATTCCACAGAGAGTAATCCATTGATAACCACTCTGTCTTCTACACCTCAATGATCCCTTTATCCATAGTGTAACTCTCTATGGAACTGCACTCTTCACATTAGTCCATGAAAAGCAGTGGCCAGTTATAACCAATCTTTGTCTCCTACCACTTACTCATCCCTTTAAGCATGGTAGTAACTTCCCTCTAATGCCAGAGTGACCTATAACTGTACACAGTATCAAAGGCATTACTGAAATCTAGGTAGATTATATTAAAATTATTCTTTGCATCCAGTTGCTTTGTAACAGCCTCATAGTAGGTAATTCAGATTTGTGAGGTATGGTCTCCCTTTAACCAAACTACGCTGTGATTGCCTTATGACTCTCCTCCTATGAAGGTGATCTTGCATTAGTTCTTTAACTAATAATTGGTTTATTTTCCCTGGTATAGAGGTTAAACTGACATGTCCATAGTTACTCACTTTACCCTCTGGATTACCCTTGTAAATAGGATACATTTTCAATCTACAGGAATCTAAGGTTCAATTGTAATGGGGGGTTAGTCCCAGGTTTCAATCATTCCTGATTAGAAATGATAACATGATTCAACATGGAATCTAAAAATGTTGCCAATTATTAAGCGGTTCTATCATGTGGGAGTTTAATATTTTGTACACAATGAAAGTCACTTGATAGAAATTCGTGTGGTTCAATTCTGGTTATTTATAGCTTACATTAATTTATAAAATACATTGTTATGACAATCATTTGGATATAACCAAGCCCTTGTCATGTGGGGTTGATGAGACCCCAGACAATATTTCAGCAATTTGTGCTCTTCAAGTTCATGTTCATCCACACAGCTGATAGCTGTTTTGAAAAATGCTTTCTTTGATTTCTTCACAGAAAATTCCGGAAATTTCTGTTGATTATAAAAAAATCATGAATTACATTAAACCTAATTATATTGCACACACTGACTGGCATCAGTCATGTACAGTTATCAATAGAAATCTGGTTTTACTGCTGCATGCCTTTCTCATCAATAATGCTCTCTGGCTTCAAGACATTGATGCATTGTCTGGAATCAAACTGTTGATGCATGCACTTCTGTTACTGACAGGCTAGAATTCAATTGCAGGTATTTGTTGAAGCACATGGGTTTTTCAATATGCATTTTGTTCACCAACAGGTCTAAAGGGAGTTTTAATTTTCAAAATTAATTGAAAATACATTTTTAATATAAAAAATGGAATTTTCACAGTTGTGTTCGGAAAAGCTTTTCCAGTGTCAAAATATAGGGGTGTGGGGTTGAGGTGACCCCAAACACTTAGGAGAAAGGATATTAAATAAAGAGTTCCAAATATTTAATTCATTTTCCACATGTTAAATGAGTTATGATAAGAAGTGAGTGTGTTTAAAATCTGTTGAGTTTACTTTACTTTGTATTCTCTGTGAAGGTGGATATGTTTGCATATGTTAACACTAATTAAGAAAAAAAATTGTAAATTTTATAATAATCTTGTATTATTATGATCATGAAAACTTCATCCCAGTATAACAAAATATTATTTAAAATAACAGAAACAACTTCTAAGCTCCAATTTATAGGGGAAAAAAAAAGTTAACAAGATATATTGCATTCGTAAAAAGAAATTTAAATATTTATACAATTGTATATTATACTCAATTTTTTTTTTACAGCCTAAACAAAACCAACAGCTCTTAGTAAAATACCCATGTAAGTGCAATATATATATTTTTTTCTTTTTTCTTTTTATAAAAAAGAAAAAAATATTTTTTTCTTTTTTCTTTTTATAAAAAAGAAAAAAATATTTTTTTCTTTTTTCTTTTTTTTATTTTTATAAAAAATTATTAAACTACAATATTGTAACAATTATGCTCTAACTCTTTATGAACATTCAGGTGAAATTATTCTGATCAAGAAACAGTGAAAACAGAAAACTGCAACTGAGTACTATTATATTTCAAAAAAAAAAAAAAAAAAAAAAAAAAAGATAGAGCCACTTTATAATAAAATATTCAATTGCCACATTATAATACTTCAAAATATCAATTTATTATAAATAATATAAGCTTTGGCAAAAAATGAAATGGGAGCTCAATTATTCAGGCAAAAAAGCATGTCTTATAATTTTGTCAAAATTATTTTTGATTTCTTCACTGAAAATTCCAGAAATTCCTGTTAATTAGCACACAATTGGGAAAAAATGTATGCTAAACCTTCACCAGACTTTTTAGGCTGGATGTGGCCAAATGATTACCATATAAAAATTTTTCATTCTGCCAATTCTATAAATAAATACAGGTATATGGCACAAATGTACTAACAGAATTCAACTGGCTTACTTCAAATTATGAGGACACAATAAGATTGTGCTTTTAGAAAATATAATTGCATAAATCAGAACTGAAATCTCACTCACTCACTCAAGTGATACTTTGAATAGTTTAAAAATAAAAACAAGATAAAATGTAAAACATATTATTGTTATAATAACAGTGATATTAAATGCATCATATAACTTATTACAGAGAACTGCAAGTAAAAGTTAATGCATGATAAATGCCAATTTAACAGTTGCAATTTGAATCTTTTTTGTGTAATATTGCAGAATATAGACCATAATTTTACACATTTTTACTTTGTTTGAATCATTAAAAAGATTAAAAAGAATCATTAAAAACAATTAAAAAGATAAAGATATAAGAAATATAACTCTATTTGATATGATGTATGTTTTTTTTTTTTTTTACTTTTATTGTTATAAGAACAATAATTTGCTTTGGAACTTCATATCAAGATTTATTTTCTCTATAATAAGTTGACTAGATTTCAGTGAGTATTATTTGAAAATTGATGAAAAGTAAGAAAAAAATAGTAATTTGTATATGTTTTGCATCTACAAAGATATATCATTTGAAAGAACAAGGAATTGAGTCCATGATATTCACAAAAGTTAAATAAATGAAGTTTTAATTATGAAATTAAGCAACAGAATAATGTGTAATGAACTATTATGCATTTATGAGGGGGCAATCAATTACACTGCTCAACAAAATTAAGAGAACAAAATGTTTTTTCATGAATATTTTATTGTGAACAGTGTCACCAAATGCGAATATATGATATAATAGGCATCCTGACATGCAAATTCCAAGTATCCAATAGAAATCATCTACCACTTTACAGAGCTGGACACTATGCAAATTATTCATACCTATAAAAACATTAGTTGCAACCACATCACTTCATTCTCACATCTATGTGACTATGGCAAGTCATCATCGTTTAGATGATTCTTTGAGATGGCAGCCAGATGGAACATTTGAAGTCAGGCAGTTACAGGTGGAGGTAGCACATTGTCTTAATGTATCATGCAGTGTCATCTTGGCACTATGGAAGCAGTTTCAGGAGAGAGTAACCATTACAAGAAGAGATGACCCAGGTGCCCAAGGGCTATGTCAACCAGAACAGACCACTATCTAGCTCTAACAGCAAGACAGAACCCTACAATGCCCTGTCATCAACTATTTCTTGAGGCTGCTGCTGCCACAGGTAAAGACATTTCTAACAGGACTGTATTACCAAGTGGAATCTATGCAAAAAAACCAGTAGTTTGCATCCCATTAATCCCAAACTGCCGCAGAGCTTGTCAAAACTGGTGCATTGAACATGTGACTTTTAGTCCGGACAAATGGGGTACAGTTCTCTTCTCTGATGAATCCCATTTTAGCCTACAAACAGATTCTAGATTATTTCATCTGGAGACCACAAGAAATTCGGTACCATCCCTCCAACATCAGAGAAAAGTCACTTACAGTGTCTGCGGCTAACGATCATTATGGGGCGGAATAATGATCGTTAGCCGCACCCTCTTCATGTTTTTGATAGAGGTACCGTAACTGCGCAGAGGTACTGAGAACAGATCCTAGAACTCTACGTGCAACCTTTTAGGGGTGCGGTTGGCCTAGATTTTCTTTTCATACACTACAATGCCAGTTCACATAGAGCTCGAGTGGTGGAGGAATATTTTGAAACTGAAGATATTCAATGACTGCCATGGTCAGCATGATCACCACACTTAAATCCAATGGAACATGTGTGGGATGCCCTTGGGCATCACACTGCACATGACAGTCAACTCCTTGGTCACTTGGTGAGCTAAGTTGTGCACTGGTGGAAGAATGGGATTTGTTGCCACAGAATCTTATAGACACCTTTATATTGAGAATGGTTCACTGCTATCAGGCCTCTTCAGCTGTTGGCGGGGATCATACACCATACTGTTGTTACGTGATGATCTTTTTGAGCATCTTGTATCGACTTCTGTAATTTGACCTTTTTGGTAAAACAACCCCTAAATGTCCCTTATACCTGTCTGAAGTTTCTTGCTGTCTCCTCATTTCATCATTATTCTATGGTACACCACCATACCAAATTTTGTTCCACTTCATCGCAAGCAGAATAAGTTATGTTTTCTACGTGTTCTGTTAATTTTTGGGAAGTAGCATTTACCCTCACCTAGTTTGAGGTAGGAATTCGAAATTGTGTGTACACTACTAATTCTCATAAGTTAATGTATATTTATTTGTTTTTCTAGATCCACTGGTTACTGAACTACAGCCAGGAACTACAGCAAGAAGTGGTAGCTGGAGAAGGTTAAGGTCCGATCTGTTATGAAATCTTTTCATTTGCAAAGCAATAATGCAAACTAAATCCATGAGGAGATGAAAGCTGCTTAGGGAGAAGATTGCATGTTATATGGGATTATGAAAAATGAGAAAAAAAAAAGAGTTCAGGTGTAGGCAAAGCAGCGTGCACTATGACCCAAAAGAAGGAAGACCCATTTCAGCCATAGATCCTGCCACTGTGTTTAAAGTTTAACAGCTTGCCCCTGAATAGAAATGTGTGACTATAAATAATTTTATAGCATATGAAGTGAGCATTAACCATGAGTGTCTCCATGATGCATGAGTTCCTGCAGATATCTAAGGTGACAGCCTGTTGAGTTTCAAGATTGTCTGCACAACTGTTGGAGTTTTGTATAGAGAATGTTTGATTTTTTGGTCAAATTGTAATGATGGATGAATGCTAGGTACACCACTATGACCTAAAAACAAAACAGATGAGCAAACAATGGACAGATTCATCTTCACCAATCCCCTAAAAGTCAAGACAATTGAACCTTACCTTTTTGTCTGAAGAAGACTGACATGACCTTGTCATGTAATCAGTCTTCTGGGACTTTGGGAGGTAATCTGTAATATCCTTACAGATTACTTTTCAAAAGTCAACAGCATTAATTGGGGGAGTACTATGGAACTTCCTGGGAAAGTTAAGAGAGATACAGGAAGCTATCCAAAGGTAGCTTCTCTTAGCCAATGAATGCTCTCAGTGGTCTTTGTAATCAGGTGTAGCTTTGAAAATCTATAGTACCCACCTTATTATCCCAACTCTGCACCTTCTGATTTCTTCCTCTTCCCTAAAATGAAGAAACCATTATGGGGCTGCAGATTACAGACTGATGAGGAGGTAAGTAATGAAGTGGAAGCCTGGTTTTCTATTCAAAGTGAGTTCTACTCATGAGGCCTGAAAGAGCTTATCCACAGACAGGAAAAAAAAAGTGTAGCCCTAGAAGGTAGCTATTATGTAATAGAAATATGAAATTGCTAGGCCATGTTTAAAATTCCTAATTCACATATTTCTAGGTAAGAGTAAATACTTATTGACTGCCCCTTGTACAGCCTTTTAGGCCTTTGACTACAGAAATTTACTAATACATACTGTGTAGTGCACTAAAACATCATTTTAACAAGGAGTAATAAAATAATTGTTTTTGTTGTAAAATTGTACAATATAACCATTTCATTATTGTAAGCATGGCAGTATATCTAAAATAATGGTTTCAGAAGCTAGTAATGAGTACCGCAGTGTGGCATAATATTAATGAATTTCATTAGTGCAGTTGTCTCTTAGTATGTGCTATCAAATCCAATGTTGATGTTCAGCTTTTTCCTCACATATATATATATATATATATATATTTTTTTTTTTTTTTTTTTCCTCATATATATATATATTTTTTTTTTTTTTTTTTTGACAAAAATAAATAATAAAAAAATATGAAGTGAGGGAAATATATGATAGATATAAATGAGAAAAGATCACTGGAACTGAATTTATGGATTAAAGATTAAATATATACTGACCAGTAAACATCATATATACTGCTTATAGTTTAATAATGAATCATGCCAGCAGAATGACAGAATTCTGCAATCTAATTTGATGTCATCTACATCGAATTTTGTCTTTTAAATGTCAAAAATGTAATTCACAGATTATATATTCAGAGATTAGTATTTTTTTTTTTATTTAAGTGAAAGAAATTTGAGTTAAGACATGATATTAGGACCATATAAATTTATGCAAAATTACTCATTAAATCATGAAATTATATTTTCATGGTTTAGAATCATTCACGAATTCCTATCAACAACAAATAACAAGAATTATATTCCTGCCATATATATATTTTTTCATTCTGCTAGTTAAAGACTTATTTTAAGGTTCTTCTAGAATAAGAGATAGATAATATACTGAATCTGAATTCATTTTAATGATAATGGGTTAATACTGATCTTGCCCGATTTAACCCCGCCAGAACCTGACAGGTGAAAATTTTTTTTTTTAATTTCTGGAAAACTCTGGGTTTTTTGAATTCTGCTTGACACATACTAATATTTCCTCTTTTCTTAATAGACTGCAAAATTTCAAATGTGTGCACATATATTTATGCTTATGTATATAAATAGTTAAAAAAAAAATTAAATTAAATTAAATATATATATGGAGTTATGTAGAAGAATATGAGGAATAGAAAAAGAAAATACTGGCAAATGGCAAACAGATAACCTCAGCTAATTATTGATGGGATATATTGAGTGAAGCTAGCCCTAGTTAATGTTCCATTCAATATATCCATATATCTATAAGTAAAATCTATAATTTTACTATATTCTATGTGTTTATTTATAGGGTACAACAAAGAAGTCCAACTTAGGTTATCTAAATACTTGGCCCTTTGACCTAATGGGTATAGTTTTCACCCATAATACTTATATTCTAAATTCTCCAATTATATATATATATATAATAAATATATATTACACAGATATTCCATGAGCAGAATGATGCATAGGTAAACTATGTTGTCTGAAACCTATATTGGGATTATTATTAGCCACATGGTGAAAGAAAGCCTGAGGCTTTTGCTGCACCAGCAAAAAAAAAAAAAAAAAAAAAAAAATTGAGTTACCGAGAGAGAGAGAGAGAGAGAGAGAGAGAGAGAGAGAGAGAGAGAGAGAAGAGAGTGAGTCAGAAGTAGAAGGGAATCACCAAGGAAGAGAAGAATGATGATATCCAGCTAAGGATATTATCATACTCACCACTGCTAAGCCCATACTCACCAGATGTGAACCCCACGTTTATTTCCAAATTAGAAATATGTATGTAAAGGAGTCAAACATTTCATAGTATTGTCTTACCACTTCTTCGGTAACTGCAAAGACAGCAGACATTCTAGCACAACTTAATATTAGCTTCCGAAACATTACAAACATAACACCAGGAACATAATGAAGTCTGAAGTCATAAATGCACTGCATAAAATTAAATATGAATGAATTTATAAAAAATATAAGAACCTCTCATCCCCCACAGGAAAGTACTAAAACAACTTAAGGTAGACAGCAACATACATATAACTAAACCTGACAAAGGAAATGCAGTAATAGTTACAAATACCAAAGATTATAAATAATAAAATTCTATCCCTATTAGCAGACATAACCATCTATAAAACCATGAACACATACCCTACCAATTCCATAGCTAGATAAAAAACAAAATTAAAACTCTTACCAGTACAGAACAAAATTAATAACACTATTTACAAAGAACTTTTACCATCAAATCCTGAGCCCCCGAAGTTGTTCAGAAATATCAAAGCACACATAGCTAACTTTCCTGTCAAACCCATAATTAATGATGGAAACTATTCAAGGCAAAATGTAGCCCAATGGCTTGTCAAAATCATCACACCAGCCTTACCTGCAAACCCTAGAATGATGAAACACTCATAACATTTACTCAAACCAGAAAACAATAACATCAATAACAAAGATCTAGTCTCCTTTAGTGTTGATAATGCATTCATTAATGTCTCATTAGAAGAGACTAAGACCATCCTTCACCAAATACTAGGCAACCAGATGCACACCATCTTCCCTCACCAAGCCTAGACATTTTGGACATCTTGTCTTAATGGATTTATCCATAGAAGAAGGTTACTCTGGTTTAAAAATAGCCTATATAAACAAAAACAAGGTCTAAGCATGGGCAATTCACTCCCCCCCACTACTGGCAGAGATTTTTATGAATTCCTTTGAAAACAAGGCCACAAAAAAGCTACCTTTAAACCAAAAGTATGGATTAGATATGTAGATAATGTCCATACCATTTAGCAAAGCAGACTGAAGAATTCAACAACTTTTATCTACATTTCAATAGCTTACATCTCTCATTCAAAATCAAATTAGAAGATAAAAAAACTACGATTTCTTGACCTACTACTACTACTAAGCAGAACCAATAACACATTACAACACAAATTTATAGAAAACCTACTGACACAGAATCTGTCATCGGTTTCTCATCCAACCATCCCTTAAACACAAAAATAGGTCCTGAAAGGCTTTGTCCTGAGGGCCTATCCCTCTGCAAATGCCAAGCTCTCAAGGATGAAATCCTCCAGATAACACACATCTTCAGTAATTGCAGTTATCCACAAACTCAAATCAAAAACAATAAAAAACACAACAGAAAAATTCTACAATACACCCAACAATATTCCTGATGAAGACAAAAAATTTATCACCATCCCCTATGCACCACGTATCAGCAGAGAAATAGCTCAAATAAATAAAAAAAACGAAAGTATCATGTATACTAAAACCACAACAATAAAAGACATTAAAAAATCCCCAACTCGACCCCCTCTAGACACTTACCACTAAAAACTCTATATAATAGCTACAATGTAGAGAATCCCTAAACCTACATAGGACAAAGCAAGAGAAAGTGCACAGATAGAGTAAAAGAACATCACAAGTGCACTGAAAAAGGTAGAGTAACAAATTCAGACCCAGCTTTCCATACATGGAGAGAGAACCACAAATGAGCCATGAATAACATTAACTGCAACAAAGGAACTGAGATCAAAAACAGCCACATACACATCTTTAAGAATAGATCCTAACCCAAATTAAAAATAAGTTTAAACTTCTTAATTGTAACCAACCCTCCAACACCCTTCCCCGCAACTAAGTAGACTATGACCTAGATCAATGCCTACTGGCCACCCTAGAAACATATCTTAACTGGTAAGGTTTTCCAACAATATTATTTAGTTTATTTATTTAATTAATTTTGTCTTATTCTACTCTATTTTAATTTTAAACAATTTTTATTTCTATTTATTAAATAATTATCACATATCCTTAAATGTGTATCAACACCCCTCATTACCCATTAAGCCAATACCTGCTGTAATGGTATCCTCAGGGTACAAGTAAACCCTGAGATCGAGACTATAAAAGATAATACCTTAGACTTTTGTCCACCAAACCGCCTTGTCACTGAAGTGATCTTTTGTGACAGTGATAGATCAGACATATTAATTTTTTTTTTATTTACTATATAAAATTAATTAAACCAAAAATCTTCAATTTAGATCTATGTCTGATTTACTAAAACTTTTAATTCTACTAAAAAAAAAATTAAGAATTCCAAAATAATCACCCTTAGTGTCTCAGTCACTGAAGTGGTAGGAAAATATAACGAAATGTTTGACTACATTATGTATCCTATCATTATGTTTCACTGCATTACATATTTCCTATTCCAAAATAAACATAATAAGAGTTACCCCCAGGGGCTCTCATCTGGTGAGTATGGGTTTGGCACACTCAGTGTCCTGAGCTGGATATTATCATTCTTCTCTTTCTTGGTGAATCCCTTTGACTTTTGACACACTCTCTTTCTCTCTCAGGGTAACTCGGGAATTTCTTTTTGGCTGGTGCAGCATAAGCCTCAGGCTTCCTTGTACCACGTGGCTAATAATAATACCAACGTAAGTTTTGAGTGCTTCATTATCTTCAAACAATATATAATGCTTCAACTGTCAACTTTTTGGAAAATATTTCAAATTTGGTGCACCAGGAATGTTTGAATGATAATGTATTTGTTATTATTCAAAAATTATAACAAATCTTTCAAATGAATTGTTCAAACATACCTTATGAAAGACAGACTACCAGAACAATTACAATCTAAAGTGGGTAGATTACAGAGCTAAAATTTTTGGGGAGTTCTACAAATAATTTGAAACAAATAAACACAATTTCACACATTGCAAACCTATCAGGTTCCCATACCAGTGATATTACACATAAAAGTAGAACAAATGTGGTTGGCACAGAAAAACCTCTCAGGTTCTGTGCCACCACAGAACCTGAGAGATTTTCACATGCTGTAACTTTGTGAAAATGATAAAAAATATATATACAGTGGATTCCGGTTATTTGGGCCACCAATTAATCGGGGCAGCCGTTTATTTGGGGCAAATCTTAAAAAACAGAAACCAATCGAAAAATAGCCTGGGTTTACTTCGCTTAATTGGGACAGCATGCCGTTTAATCAGGGCAGGAGACCGCAGCACTGGAGATTACCCTATGATTGTCTCCGACGGTACCACGTGGTTCGGTCGAAATTCTGGAAGTCACAACCATAAAACAATTAGCAGTTACCTGTTTATTGGGCTTTTCTGTTAGTGAAATCTATCATAAACTGACAGTAAACTCGATCTTACTGAATTTGCGATAACACCGACAGCTGGAATTCTGTGGGTTATTATGGTGAAATGTGTTTACACTCCATGAAATCTTCAATCATATAAAAAAATAAATTTTCAGACCTTCTCTTCATTCCTATTTTTAAAGCTTTGTAGCTCGTTACTCCGTTTTCACTTGCGCATATTGTGTTACTTGCAATTTGTGTGTGCCGTGTTCTTTGTTATTGATTGCTTATCTTTTTATTGTTTTAAATTTTAACCCCCACCCACAAATGTCAGTGAACAGAAATGCCAACTAGTTCGTATGTACATATTACAGTACGTATTAATTATTCCGATTTTTATAACGTATATTCTTCCGATTTTCATGTATCATTTAATTTTTTTAATTGGCAAGGTAATAAAGGGTAAATTTGTGCTTAATATATCTTTGCTTTTATAGCCTGTGGATAATATTCTTCCTATTTTCGCCAATTAGAATCGCTGTTTAATAGAATTAAAATTCAATTCACAAACATGATCACAATGACCGGTGCTTACTGCACATCGTATAGTGAACAGTACTTTACTATGGTGACTCCATCGCAACGTGATTTGATTGTACAGTGAGCCAATTATAAGGGGGGGGGGAGGTACATTGTATTTTTAACTATTTACGTGAAACTTTGGATAATTGGGGCAACCGCTTAATCGGGACAAAATGCACTAGTCCCGATGTGTCCCAAATAACCAGAATGGACTGTATATATATATATATATATTTTTTTTTTTTTGAATTGACATTTCTAGTTTGCGCAAGATAAGCAAGTATTTGAGAACAATTACAATAAGAATAATAGCTTACAAACCACTTGAATATAAATATATATATATATATATATATATATATATATTATTCTTTTGTAATATGATAGTTCATGCCGTATTTTATTTATAATTATGGTAGTTTTATTTAATTTAATTTCTTACTAGCTTTTTCTGTTGTCCCAGTAGCTGTTTTAGCAATGCATGGGTACAAACAGAGTACATATTATTATTCTTTTGTCTTATCTTTGTGGTTTGTTATTCTTTTGTATTAATTTTGTTAATTACAGGTGTTTTCTACACATAGGTATTTTTACCATGTATAGGCCATGGTAAATTAAGATAACCGAGATTAGGCTATCGTAAAGAACAGTTATGTATTTACTAAAATACCTATGTGTAGAAAACACCTGTAATTAACAAAATTAATACAAAAGAATAACAAACCACAAAGATAAGACAAAAGAATAATATATATATATATATATATATATGAATATATATTTTATTATTTTCACCAAGTTACAGCATGTGAAAATCACTGCCATCACTGCAGTGTTAATGACAGTGGCTTTGAACTCAAACTAGCTAATTTGTTAATACTATTTTTCTGGGATATATTTAATTATATAATATACAGGAACTCCCCAACTTACGTAAGAGTTGTGCTCCGTGCAACACTACATAAGTCGGATTTTACGTGTCGGAATTTCCCCCATCCTTGTGTAGCACTCGCAACTGTGCTCACTGAATTCATTGAATCAAAAAAGAAACGTTCGATGAACATGTAAATAGAATTATAAATTGTATTTATTCAATTTTTTATCTCATGCGTAAGAAAAATTACAAAAGCATGCAATTTAAAAAAATTTCAAAATTACAAAAAAAGGGAGGAGACAGGCATAACATCAGTAAGTTTTCCCTCTCGAGCACTGTTGCCAGAATCGACATCTTCAGCTGATAAGTATGCCGCTGCAGAGGTTGAGGGCTGTGGAGATTTAGAAGGGGTCGGCCACTCAACCTTACATATCAAAGCTCGGCATTAGCAATGCAATTTCACGAAATGCCATTGCCATCTTTCTGGTGATGAAGCGTCTCGGCTCCTCATTTCGTTCATCTTGAGCTTTGTTAGCATTTTTTTTCTTTCACTATCGCTGTCTGCAAGTCAATAAGTTCATTAGATGATTTATAGAGCTTCTTAATGTACCATTGTATAATCGACTTAATAATGTGAATAGCAACTACCAACGAAACTACCAACCAACCTTTCTCCGGTCTGGAATCTTATGCACACAAGATTCCCACATGTCACAAAATGCATTATGGGAACATAGGAATTCTTTAAATACAGGATTTCTTTCTTTCCTATCACTGCCAACCAAAGACGTTTATCACGAAAGTCGCTCGTTGTGACTATTGGCTTCGCTTGTTTCACATTAATTTTTAATTTTTCAAATGACAACCAGGGACGAGGTAGTGCACTTCTACTTCCTTGAGCAAATTTTAATTAGATTTTAACAATTCCATATTCATTCAATTAACTTATTTTAAACTTCATTCCCACTCCAACTTCATGTAACTAAGCAGATCAATTGAGGTGAGTACTATCTATTAAGCTCTTATTGCTATTCACATTATTAATGTTCTTCGTTAGATAGTTCCTTCTCTTCTTCCTCTATTAACTCCTCCATGTCTTTGGCATCAACCTCCAACTGAAGTGGCTCTGCAACCTTTACAGTCTTATCTGTAACCTGTTCAATATCAGCATATTTTCTTCCATGCACCATTTAAACAACTTTTAGTAATTTCTGCCCAGGCCTTATTAATGTTTAAGATGGCATGGTAAATATTGTAAGATTTACAAAAGTCTTTTAACATAAAATTTTTCTCATTGTCTACTGCAGACAATGCCTGAGCAAATGTGCGTAAATAGTATGCTTTAAATTCGAAATAACACCCTGATCCATAGGTTGGATGAGTGAAGTTGTGTTTGGCGGCAGAAATATGACTCTCACCGTTCGAATTGAAATCATCTAGATGCGTAGGATGTCCAGGAACATTATCTGATAGAAGAAAAATCGTGAAAGGAACGTCATTGTCTTTACAATATTTTTCAACCTTGGGAATGAAGCAGCATTTAAACCAATTCTCAAAGAGAGATACTGTTATCCATGCTCTCTGGTTCGATCGGAAATGCATAGGTAGAGTGGCTTTATTGATGCCCTTAAATGCAAGAGGATTTCCAGAATGGTACACAAGCAGTGGTTTTAATCTGTAATCTCCCACTGCATTAGCCCCAAGCAAGAGCATGGCCCTATCTTTTGAAGCCTTGAAACCTGGCATTGTGTTTTCCTCTTTGGCAACGTATGTTTGATCCAGCATGTTTTTTCCAATACAGAGCAGTCTCGGCAACATTAAAAATTTGCTGCGTTGAATAGCCGCCTTCATCAATAATTTTTTCCAACACATCACAAAATTTCTCTGCAGTTGCAGAA
Source organism: Mastigoproctus giganteus (assembly GCF_048544385.1). Taxonomy (NCBI): domain Eukaryota; kingdom Metazoa; phylum Arthropoda; class Arachnida; order Uropygi; family Thelyphonidae; genus Mastigoproctus; species Mastigoproctus giganteus. The sequence goes on from NC_143588.1 coordinate 119,366,947, forward strand.
TTGGCACTGGCCACTTCACTACACACTTTACGTTGTGGAAACCAGCACGATGCTTGAATCTATTAAACCACCCAATGCTTGTCACGAACTTGAGGTGGGGTTTACTGTACTTATCCTTAATATCTTTTTAAATATTTGTTGCTTTTGCTTGAATGGTCATTAGACTCAGGGGCACTCGCTTCTGAATCTGATTTTCCATTCATATTATTAATAGCAGCTGTTCCATCTTTGATATAGCACCAGCATATTGATCCTTTGACATGTTCTTTTATACACACACTGTCCTTTAAAATAGTATTCACTGTTGAAGCAGCGAGACCTAATTCCCTTGCAATAGATGACAAACTTTGTCCTGCTTGTTAATCATTTTCATCTTCATTTCTAAATCGATTTTGTTTAGTTTCCTGGCACTACCACCACTTCAACTTTCGTTGGTCGCTTTCCCTTCATCATTGTAATACGTAAAAAGGAATGAAGAGAAGTTTCTGAAAATTTATGTTTTATATGATTGAAGATTTCGGTGAAGGAGAACACATTTCACATTAATAGCGTAAAAACCCACACAACTGCAGTTATCGGTATAATTGCAAATGCAATAAGATTGAGTTTACTACCCGTTTATAATTAGATGCAATAACAGAAAAGCCCAATAAACCGGAAAGTGCAAATTGTTGTTATTGTTTTATGGTCATGACCTCCAGAAACGTGCTTTAGAAAAATATCACAAAGGTGTTCAAAATTGATTCTTATAATGGGAACATTTGATAATGATGAAAGGGTAGTGCAATTTCCATTATAAATATGATCTTTTAGAGAGATAAATAGCTTAGTAATATAGCGAAATTTAACTTCCAAGGACTTGGAACGAATTACAAAAAAAACCCCAAAAACAATGTGTTATTGGATTTGCATTACGACATTTTCACGATACCTCCATTTATTCCTATGGGATGCAAAATACGTTTCCACGATTTTTTAAAGTTTGCACTGGCCGGCAAAAACTTACGTAAAGTCGAATTTGCATAAGTTGAGTATTACTTAAGTTGGGGAGTTCCTGTAACACCTAGCTGAAAATTACATCAAAATGAATTCAAAATCATAATAGCAGTAGTTATGTTTCGAACTAGGTTAATCAAATTGATTGTACATGGCGATTTTTAAAAACCAACTTTTAATATGAAATCTTAAAATTCAAAGAGATGAAATGTTTTCAAAAACTTTTTTAAATAAAAACAAACAAATTTATTTAGAGAAAAGAACTCAACTTTCTTAGAAAGTAGAAAGAGTGACATCAAGGCTAGCTGCAGATGCAAGGTGATATTCTTATAAGAAGAGACTGGTTGTGTAAGCTACAAAGTGTAGAAGCTAAGAATGAATGGGATTTAACTGAGAGGTTTAGAGTCTTAAAAGGATTGAGCAAATTTAATGATGGGACATATTTTCTCCTTCTAGGAGAAAATATGCAAATAAAGCAAAAAATGCAAATAAAGGGACATATGTAACCGTCATCTAGAAGAAACTTTGCTTTTAGTCAAAGAGTAATCACCTAGACGAACAAGTTACCACCAGCCCTCTAGAGATATTGTTGATTTAGAGAGGAATTAAGAAAATTTATGTAAGAATCTTTTCTTATGGCAACCACAATCACAAACGATTGCTGGAATTTATAGTACTTAGTAATGTGTATGGATTGAGAGTTAGAGAACAAATGTAGAAATAAAACTAACACAAAAAAAAAAGGAGAAAACCTAGTTTAATTTGTTGCAGAGAAAGAAATGTCTCTGATAAAGTTATGCCAAGAAATGTTAGTGGTCAAACTTATCTCCAGTAAAGTGATATGTAGAGGGGTAACTGAAGAAGAAAAGTTAATTCTATGAGTATGAAGTTGAATTATGAATGGATATTGACTAACTGATACACACCTTCCCACTGGTTTGTAAGGAACTAGCAGAGTTAAACATGCAAATTCAGAAAAATAATTTTGTGGAAATGTGTAGAAAAAAGCATGCAGCAGATATTGAAAGTCTGTGATAGGGAGCAGGGTAAACTTATTAAGAGAGAGATCATTAATTAACCTGATTTCTCTCTTATTGAGATGGATTGAGTCTAGGAACTTATGAAAAGTTCAAAGAAAATTCAGCACACCCCAAATATAGAAACAACATTCCAAACAACAGAGCATATTTGTGATTTGTATGGATTTAGCAGTTGCTTAGAAAACTAACACAGAGGGGGAAAAAAAAAAGAGAGAAAACCTAGTTTAATTTGCTGCAGAGAAAGAAACATCTCTGATAAAGTTATGCCAAGAAATGTTAGTGGTCATATTATCTCCAGTAAAGTGATATGTTCTTGTCTAGAAATCTGGGCATTGCTGAAGATAAACATGGGTGCAGCAGACATTTTTTCTGCAAAAAAGCGATACCATGACTGGATTTAAGAAGGACTAAAGTTAACCAAGTTTTCTTCTCTCCACTGGATAATTACCTAGAGATCAGAATTTAAGGAACTGATGGTGGATATTTAGGAAGTTATAGCTGTTTTTGTACAACAGTTTGTCAAACTAGAAAGTGGAATGTAGTGTACTATTATCACCAAAACTATAGATTCACTACTTCAAACCAGTGGATGAAGATCATTAATATACAAAAGGAAAAGATCATGTGAGAGAACAAATGCTTGGAGAACTTCAGCATTAAGAAGTTTGGTTTTTAATGGCGCATTGGCAGCTACAGCATTAAGAAGTGAGAAGATAGAAATAAACTGTGATAGAAATAAAGAAGATATAAACTGTGGGTATCAACAATTATCTGGAGAGTTCTGAACATCCTTAGCATATTTGGAAAATACTGTGGCTTACATAAAATGAGGTTTAAAGATGGAATTGAATCAAAGAAAAAAAAAAAGAAGAAATGGAAATCACATAGTTATCCCATTCAGCACTGTTATAATGCTGAATAGCACAAGGCTGATAATCACCATGGTACGGAGGCTCCACTGGAGAAGAGACATTAAGCAAGTTACAATATGAGGTACCTAGAGGACAACTAATGTCAACTGAGTATTTTTAAGAGTGGATAGTTAGGACTATTTGGTATTCTTAGGTAAATAAAAGTAAATGAAATACGGTAGAATGTCAGTTATCCGGAATAATTTGAAAGGCTGATTTTTTTTTTTTTTTATATTAACGTTAGTATATTAAGCTCCGGTTATAGTGGTCACATTTGCAAATTAAATTTTGATTATATTAAGCAAAAGATCGAGTTACCTGTTTATATAACAGATTGTATAAACAAAAAATCCAATAAACAGAAAACTGCAAATTGTTTTTATTGTTTATGGTTGTGATGCTAGAATTCTATGTGAGATTCAGAAATGTGCTTTAGAAAAATATCCCAGAGACTACTGGGTTTTCTCTGAAACCATGAGTGAATTTCAGATTATTTTAGCTCCAGATTCGGTAAGGATAATATCGGCCTTTAAACTGATTTATTATTTTTCTCAATTTTTAACAGTTATAGCAAATGAGAAAGAAAACATTTAACCATCTCTAAAATGTGAACAAAAAGAAAACACGTAGTTTTAACATTGCACCGAAAAACGGAAATTATTAATAGAATTAGAAAAGGTGAAAATTTAGGAAATCACTCCAAAAGAGTTTAATGTGTGGACTTCAACAATTTCTCATTTCTTAGGAAATAAAGCAAATATTGAAGAACTTTTATTGTATCTAAAACATATTGGCTTGTACAGAACCACATAATTTAACAACTCTAATGATATGCTCCTTGTGTATAAACGATAAACAGACAATTTGGCCTTAGTAGCCCTTGTGTCGTTAAACCCAATACCAACAACAACTTCAACAATTTATGACAAAGAAAAATTCCAATGCTATAACAGAATTTCTGTTGATTATGGATAGTAAAGGAGGATCTAGCAGGAAAAAGACGATGCTGAAACCTGATAATGCCACTTTAGAGAGTGCACTCGCTTTATTTTTTTTTTTTCTGCAGAGCGAAGTTTAAGTGAACTAGTGTCTGGCCCAATGTCGTGTGAAAAAGCATTGGATTTTAATCGAAAATTAACAGGTAATGAAGATTTTAAGGCAAGCACAGGTTGGCTGAAAAACTAAACCAAGACATGGTATACATGAACTAGATGTTCAAGGTGAGAAACTTTCTGCATATGAATCAACAGTGGTGTCCTTTGAAAAGTAAGTTTGCTTCAGTTATAGCAAATGAGAAAGAAAACATTTATAATGTTGATGAGATAGGCTTATTATGGAAAGCATTACTGAGAAAAACCCTAGCCACTAAAAGAGAAATACCTGCACAAAGTTCTAAGATGAGAAAAGAGAGAGTTATAATTGCTATGCATGCCAACTCTACTGGGATGTACAGATTGTCCGTGCTCGTTATTGGCAAGTCGAGAAAACCGGGAGCATTTAAAAATCTTTTTAATTTTCATGTTTTGTATAAAAATCATAAAAATGCCTGGATGGATGTGTCTGTTTTTCGAGATTGGTTTATAAGTTTTGTCATTTAATTAAGCTTATTTCATTAAATCGTAAGGTAAGATTAAATTTATTTAATTTAATTTTAATTTAAAAAATTAAAATAATTTAATTTAAAATTTGGCTATCCGCAAGAGGTCAGACATCAATTATTCTGGATAACTGACGCTCTACTGTACTTATGTACAGTTATTAGTACAGGTAAAAGCCTGGACATCTTTACAAGCTGTGTCTCTTAACTATAAAATTGAAACTGCCTGGAGTTATGAACATTAAAATCAAAGAAAATTAGCTTACTGTTATTAGCTTAAGTAGATAAAATATAAAACTAGAAAGCAAGCTTTTTTAATGGCAGATGCCCAAAAAGCCTTGCTAACTTGCATTTTAATATAATAAATGCAATATATATTTATAATATATATTTAAATATATTATTTGCATATAATAATTAATAAATGAGAAGTAGCACATTCCGACTTTTGTTGTTTACATTGCAATTCAATACTCTCCATTTAATCAAGTGCTGCCATAATTCCAAAGAAACATTTAACCATCTCAAAACACAAGCATTGTTTTTCAAAAGATACTTTTTCCCTAATAATTATCAATTATTTTTCAACTATAATTAATAGGCAATTGAAAAATAAGACTGTTCCTGAAAGGACAACACCGAGAATCTCTCAGACATCCATGCACCTGCTTATGGGTTAAGAAGTTGGCTGTGGATATTCTAAGTAGTTGTAGTTTGTTTTGTCATGCAAGGTTTGTAAAGCAAGTAGTAGTTATAATCAGCAAAAACACAGTGATATGTTAAGTAGATGCAGTCAGTTGTCTGATTTATGTCTGCAGTATGAAACTATTCTACTATGAGTTATTTCTTTTTTCCTAAAAGAATAGGCTGGAATCTTTATAAAAGCCATGATAAGGATATTTATCTAGCAAACATTTGGTCTACATCTAAGTTTTCAATCTATTTCATTGTATTTCCAACTACAGGGGAGACCTTCTAACACTAACATGGGTGGGGAAAAAAAAAAAAAAAAAAAAAAAAAACTTATTAGCATTATTACCTGCATATTCAAAAACCTTTATTAAAGGCAAAAAGAGATAAACAAGATAAATGTTGAACTTGAGTTTCGTAGATTAGTATTTTTGCAGAATATACATGAAAGTCCAGGAGACAAAGAGTAAAGAGCAAGTTTGGTGAGATATCAGATAACAGTAGTGATTAACAGCTTTACTAAATCTATATGACATATTAAAAATACAGTTCTCACTCTCAATTATCTAACGTTATACAGAAGTGGTAATATATATAATGCAAGCATAGAAAAAAAAATATACAATATTCATAAATTACTTCATTATCAAAGACTTCAATGTAATCATTTCAAATTATTAATTATTGCAAAAGAAGTATGTAATATTACTTAAGAGTAAACGATAAAACCGATTGAATGAACAGTCTATTATATGAATGTAACAGAATATAATGCTGTCTTCAGATGGCTGTTTCATTTTTTTGACGAAATATATAAAAAAAACACACGCAGAACTATCATCCAAAGTTTAACATCACTTTTAAGAAATATTGCCATTATGGGTTATCTCGGGGAATGTTTATATAATCATTCCCAAAACTTGTTATTTACTTGGTGTCAGAGAAAAGCCAAATTCTGAACCAATTTATGTTATTGAATAATGTGTTTCAGTTTATTTTATATTTCAACATGCTTTATTTAATCATATTTTATATGTATCATGTTTTAGGTACTAAGTGGCATCTGAAACAGTAATTATAATTGACCATAATAATAATAATAATAATAATAATAATAATGAGAAGAATAACAAAACATTCCCAGTGTGTCAGCATGTGCAAAAAATAAATAAATAAATAAATAAAAACCCAACTTTTTTTTTGATCTTGCCAAAATTAATAATTGCCCAATGCTTTTTCAGCCTGAAAAAGTAAAAACTCCTGTGACACATTTTTAGCTCTCAATAATCATTTATATATGTTTCTTTTTACCAGCTGTCATTTGTCATGACAAATTTAACAGATGTTCAAGCTTATATAAATATAACTTGAAGCATTTTATGCTAAAACAATTAGTATCTACATCACATATTAGTTTACAATAAATATGAAACCTAACATGGTTTCTTTCCTAATTCTAACTTTTATTACTTTGCAAAATGAACTCCAATGAAACATTTAGTCATTTCCAATTATTACTTCAGTTCAGAATATGGCAGTCCAACCTTGCTTGTTTGTCACTACAATTTATTTTTAAGCCAACTTTACAGCTAATTAATAATTATTTGTTATTATCAGTTATTTATTACTTATTAGTTGTTTTAAATTTTAAGTCAACTTTAATTTTAAGGAGTTTACAGCTAATTGATCTATAAAAAAAAGTCAATATTATTTTAAAAACCCATGATGCTACACAGAAATCACATGACAATCATAATATAAAATTTTTCAGTAGAAGAATGGGGCTTTTTTTTGGTTGAAAGATTAAAATGATTAATTTTTCTAAAATGCTATCAGGAATTGTGCAAGAGAGAAAGAACTTAGGTGATTAATCCCTTCCCCTATACCAAAATAAAATGCCCATTTTTATTAACGAGGAAAAATATGATTACTATTGAAAATATGCAATATGCAATTCATAAATAGTGTAGCGATTGTCATACAACATTCCAAAGAAGTTGTCAATCTCAAAGCTGCAAAGGTAAAATAACTTTGGTGTATACTACTCTACTTGTAACTATAGTTTTTTTTTCTAAATCATATCCAGAAAACCTTTATTTTGCAGGTTTGTTCATATGCAAGACTTGCTACAATTAGCAAGCTTGTCAGTAACAATATTAATATAAAAAAGCATAAGTCACTCATCACTCTTGAAGACTGGCATACCCACATGTATAAAAAGATGTTAATCCCTTCGCTGAAAGAAATTTTCACCCAGCAACTCAACACATTTTAAATAAAAGACATTAGCTAGATAAAAAGTCAACACAGGGATAAGCACTATGCAGTAATTAACAGATGTAATTTTACATTTATCTAACATGTTAACCTTTGATTCTTTATATTCTTAGTCTGTACAAATCAGCAAAACAAGTATATGTTTAAATCAATAATTCAGGCACAGTTTAGGCATAGAAATGGTATCAAAAACTATGAAATATATATATATATATATACACACAAACACACATGTATATATTCATATATGCAATATATTTATATACAAATACATATAGACAGCCCCTTAACTATAGATATATCCATATGCAACTAAGTAAAAAATAATCCTGAAATCAGGATACTTCAGTATTACACCTAAAAACTTTTAATTTTCTTCTTTTTTTTTTTTGTCCTGCACAGTGTCGATGGATGTAGATATGGTTTCAACAGCTGCTATCTTGATGAACCACAAAATGATCATATAATTCATAGGTAATTTTCACACAGCCTTTAAAACTATATTATTCAAATGTTCAACAAGCATATATTTTGGTGAGTTTCTGTTCCTGATCTTTGGCTAATCTCATTGATTAAATACCTGGTCATGCCTGTATTTCTCTATAATCTCTTTTAGAAGTATGCTGCGTTAATGAATTCAACAATATGGAATGTGTTAAAAAAAAAAACAAAAAAAAACCTCATACAATTTGAAATCCAGCGGTCATCAAAGTTTGTGTTGGATCGTGTCCATTATTTAGGTGATGCTTCTTTTTCTCAGCCCCTATAGCACCAGGATTCTTTCTGCTCGAGTGATCCTTAAAAATAAATATGTTCAGTGCTGAGTAATCTTCATCTATTTTTAATTATAAATATGAAAATTAAAGCAATTATAGTAACCAAAAATTAACATTTGGAATTAATTAAAACTGCAATTATATTTAAATAAGTGATAGCAAGGTAATGGAGAAATGTGTTGCCTATAAAAGTGTGAAACATACTACAGAAATCAAACAAAAAACAAAATAAAAAACATCTAAAAGCAAATATGCTAAATATACCTGCCATCTTAAAATTAGCAGAAAATGCTTGCCATTTACACTGTTTTAGTATTAGTATTTGCCATGTGGTGCAGGGAAGCCTAAGGCTGCTGCACCAGTGGGAAAAAAAAAATATATATATATATATAATAATAATCTGATAGTATGAACCAGAGCTATAATGCTCAATACATTCTAAGTTGATATTAATATTTGTAAAAGAATAAGAAGTTTAACCTCAATATGATACGTAGAACACTTCCATACTCTCCAGAAATTAAAATGAAAACAATTAAAAAAAAAAATAAAAAAATCTAAAACCTTACATTACAGTAAGAAATAATTAAAAATCAAATGAACACAATTAAAAATCAATCTAATGCAATTAAAAATTAAGTAAAAAATTAATTTAATGAAAAAAATGCAAAACGATTTTCCTTCCTGAAGCTGAATGCTTTTCGACCATTGTTGTGGCATTGTCAGCTTCAGGAAGGAAAATCGTTTTGCATTTTTTTTTCATTAAATTAATTTTTTACTTAATTTTTAATTGCGTTAGATTGATTTCATTGTGTTCGTTTGATTTTTAATTATTGTTAATTATTTCTTACTGCAATGTCAGATTTTGATTTTTTTTTTTTTTAATAGTTTTCGTTTTAATTTCTGGAGAGTATCATATGGAAGTGTTCTATGTATCATAATGAGGTAAACTTCTCTTATTCTTTTACAAATAATAATAAAAAATAAAATAAAATAAATAATTAATAAATAATAAACAAAAAGGAATTAGACAACCTATGTGTTACATGTTTCCCTCCTATAGTACATAACTAGCTGACCTTTGAATTTCTCCAAACTGTAGTAGTAGTGGCATGTGATACAAGAAAGCAAGTGTATGAGCTTATGCAGCATCAGCCAAAAAAAAAAAAAAAAAAATCACACCATTCCCTCCCAAATGCCTGTCCAGTTAATCCTTAAATTTATTCAACCCATCAACTTCCACAACGACAGATGGAAGTTTGTTCCAGCAATTAACCACCCGCTGGCTAAAGGCAAATTTCCGCACATCTATTCTACATCTGTCCTTTCTTAATTTGAATTTATGCCCCCTTAGGTTCGTAATCTGAACAAGTGGAAGGATCCCATCAGAATTCAGCGTGCTCAACCCATTCAAGGCCTTATATACCTCAATCAGATCACTGCGCAGGTGCCTAGTCTCCAGCCACTGCAATTTACAGAACTTAAGCCTCTCTTGGTAAGAGGATCCCTTCATTCCCCTCACCAATCTTGTTACCCTTCTCTGTACACGCTCAAGCAAATCTACATCCTTCCTAAAATGAGGCCTCCAGACCTGTACGCAGTACTCAAGGCGTGGCCTGACCATTGCCTTATACAGAGGGACAGTCACCTCCTTTTCCCTGCTAGCAAAATTCCTATATATCATTGACAAACCCCATGACCTGCCCTGGCAGCCTGTCTGCATTGCTCAGAAAACTTCATATCTGACTGCACAATTACTCCCAGGTCTTTTTCATTTTCTACCACCTTAAGTGTAGTACCACACAGTTGGTACATTTCTCTGGGGTTACTTCTACCCATATGCAGTACTTCGCATTTGTGAAGGTTAAACTTCAGTTGCCACTTCTTAGCCCATCTGCCCAAATTATCTGTCAGCCTCTACCATCCATGTAGGTAACTTATTCCAGTAATTTATAACTCGCTGGCAAAAATAAAACTTCCTGCAATCCAGTCTAAACATTTTCCTTCGTAACTTGAATTTATGGCTCCTAGTTCTAGAATTATTTATAACTGAAAATTTCGCCCTCATTCATTTTACTTATGCCTCTCAGAGCTTTAATCACCTCAATCAAGTCTCCTCTACGGTGCACAGGTTCCAAGCGGTGCAACCCAAATATTCAGACTTTGCTCATGTGGACACCCTTTTTCCGATCTCACCAGGCGAGTTACCTGTCTTTGGCCCCTTTCAAAAAGTTCAATGTCTTTCTTTAGGTGTGGTGTCCATACTTAAACACAGTATTCAAGTGGGTCTAACAATAGCGTTATATAATGGGATTATGACATCCTTATCTCTACTAGCAAATGTTCAATAAATCATCGATAGGGCACCAGGGGCCTTCCTTGCAACCTCTCTACAATGCTTGGCAAACATGTCTGACCGTATTATAACTCCTAAGTCCCTTTCTTCCACCATTGTCTTTAGTTCAACTCCACCAAGTGTATAACTTATTTTGGGGTTATTGTTTGCGCTTTACTGGAAACTTAGCTTAGCTGCCACTTTTCTGACCATACCTGAAGTCTATCTAGGTCACTCTGAAGAAGCGCTCTGCTGGTAGTGATCATTAATTATTCTACCAATCTTTACATCATCTGAAAATTTAGACACCACGCCCTCTATCCCTTCATCGATGTCATTTATGAAAATCAAAAAAAAAAAAACAATGGTCCCAAGACCTTTGGGAACCCCACTTCTTACATTAACCCAATCTGAGGAATAACCATTTATCACAACCCTCTGCCTCTTTCCCTGAAGCCATCCTGCTATCCATTTAAGGATTTTCCTTGAGATTCCAACCTGTTCCAACTTACAAGTAACTGCTCATGTGGGACTGGGTCAAATGCTTTGCTGAAATCTAAATAACCCCAGGAGCTCACATCTGGTGAGTATGGGCCTGGCACACCCAGGGTCCTCAGCTGAATATCATCATCATCCTCTTTTTTGGTGATTCCCTTCTGCTTCTCTCTCTCTCTCTCTCTCTCTCTCTCTCTCTCTCTCACACACACACACAGGGTAACTCAATTTTTTTTGGCTGGTGCAGCATAAGCCTCAGGCTTCCTTGCACCATATGGCTAATAATAATAAACAACGTTGAAATTATTTCCCCTAAATCCTGCTCATGAGTGACCCTGTCAAAAGAGCTAACCAGATTTCTTAAATATGATTTTCTCTTTAGTACATAACTGAGGCGTTTCCGCGAGGAACTGAAGCTTAAGCTTCAATTCCTCACGGAAACGCCTCAGTATGTTACAACAATACTCTGTATTGATGATTGGCACGACATTCCAGAAAATGAACCATGATCATTCTTTCTGCATTCCAGAAAATGAAGGCCATGATATTCCTAGTCGACTTCTGAACTCAACTTTTTCGATTGGTCTTTTGTTTCAGTGTCGAAGTGGTGCATCCATGTTTCGTCATGGATGCACACAGTGCATCCATGACAAAACCATGCTGTGTATCCTTCAGAATTCTATTTCCATCTAAATGATCCCAAATTCCAACCTTGATCATTGCCTCCATGAGTTTCCTTACTACTGAAGTTAGATTAACAGGTTGGTAATTTCTCACTGCACTCTTAAAACCACCCTTATGTATTAAAGATACATTGGCACCTTTCCAATCAAACGGAATCTCTCCTGAGTCTAGTAATGCTCTCATAATTAGCATCAATGGTTCAATGCACTCACTTGCTGCCTCCTTTAAAATTATAGGGTATATGCCATCAACTTCAGGAACCTTACTTGCCTGTAGGCTCAAATTTTTTAATTAAATAATCATGTGAATCCTTTGCTCACATGACTCTTGTCAACAATCTATGTATATCTATCAACAATTTATGTATATCCATACCTGCAATCTGTTCCAGTTTTCCTGGAAGACTGAGATAAATCATGCATCTCTTTATAGTTTTATGGAAAGTTTACTTTTTTTTTTCTTTAATTCCAACCTTGATCATAGAGTAAAACACTACGAAAGTTAAATATGTTTCTCAAATATAGGCTTACTAAATTTATTGATAGTGAATTGTGTAAGTTTGGAATTTGGTTCATTATGGTCATAGATCAAACTGGCAGCAAATGTGTCAATTAGGAAGAAACTTTTTCTATTAACACATTGGAAAAAGGCTCATTGCAGAAATTCTGCAATGATCCTTTTTCAATTTAAATTATTTTCCAATCTTAGTCTGTATCGCTTATTTACTCTACAGACAATAAAACCTTTACTTACAGCTCCCGCAGAAGATACAATAACCTAAAGCAGACACGTTAACAAATTACAAACATTATCAGCACGATCAAGACATGTTCATACAAATTCTAACACATTGTTGCGGGCTTGTGACCAAGTGCATACAAGTTGGGTGACTGCCTTTGCAATTAGAACACTGTGGAGTTGGTACCTTACATTCTGTTTGTGCATCAGTTTTACACCCACAGTTTGCACATGTTGTGTCTCCACAGCATGACCAAATTTCTGGCATTTAAAACATCTCAGGTGGTTCGGGATATAGGGCCAAACACGACAGTTTAAATATCCTGCCTTGACTGAAGCTGGTAGGTTTGGAGAACTGAAAGTTAAAATTATACTCTGGGTAGGGACTAAACTGCCATCTTTTCGGATCATGATCCTTTTTGCCTGACTGACTTTTAGATTTTTAAGTTCTTGGACTATTTCATCTTCAGGAACATTCAATAAATCCCATTCAGTGATCACTCCCCTTGAAGAATTGAGGGTGGTATGTGGCATGATTTGAACTGGGATTCCACTCAAGGATGTAAGACGTAATAATAGTTCAGAGTGTTGAGAATTGTTGGTCTCTATTAATAAATCTCCAGATTGGAGGTACTTCACCATTTCTGGTGAACCTGCAGCATGTTCGAGGCATCTCTGAATGATGAGCAGGGAGAGCCTGCTCACAGGTTGTGTTGACAGAGAATGTATTATCAGGAATGCTGGTAATTCCTGTTTGCCAGTGTCTTCTTTCATTCTCTTCGAGAGAGAGAGAGAGAGAAGTCATGGTCAGTGTCATGGTTGAGAGCTCTTTGGCTCTAAATGTGGAAAGTCATTTGTTTCCATACCTGCTCCTTTTAGCCCTGAGGGTTAGTTTATCCCCAGGGTACTGTCCCCACCATGTGGAGGCAGGAGCGATGCCACCAGTGACCAAGCAGTTTAAATTAATAGAGTTACTTAATAATAAATATAAAGACTAAGAAAAGAAAGGTGGATTTCCTTTCTTGGTTCTTACTTTTGACCTCTAAAGTGCAGAAACACTTCAAGTAAACAAAAGAATAAGCACACTAGAAAAGAATCAAACTATCACTTTAGAGAGCATGACTTTCTCTCTCTCTCTCTCTCTCTCTCTCAAAGAGCACACAATAATCACAGTAAGAAAAATCGCTTGTCGCAATCGCTTGGCACTCAGGGCCATACTGCGAGGTAATCACATCTTTGTCCCAGTTGGCAAAATTTCTCTATATCATTAATAGAACCCCATGAGATGTTTTGGCAGCCTGTTTGCACTGATCAGAAAATTTCATGTTGGACTAAAATTGCCCCAAAGTCTTTTCCCTTTTAGCATTAGCATAGGCATATGATGCAAGAAAGCAAGCTTATGCAGCTCAGCCAAAAAAAAAAAAAAAAAAACCACTTCCACTTCACCCCTCCGTTTGTTCGAAACACCTGTCCAGCTGAGCCTTAAATTTATTTAGGCTATCAACTTCCACGACAAGGGATTGAAGTCTGTTCCACCAACCAACCACCCGCTGGCTAAAGGCTAATTTCCGCACCTCTATCCTATATCTGTCTTTCCTCAATTTGAATTTATGCCCTCTCAGGTGATTATTCTGAGCAAGAGGAAGAATCCCATCGGCATTGAGCATGTTCAAACCATTCAAGGCTTCATACACCTCTATCAGATCACCTCGCTGGTGTCTAGTCTCCAGACACTGTAATTTGCAAATCTTAAGCCTTTCTTCGTAAGAGTACCCCTTTGTTCCATTCACTAATCTTGTTGCCCTTCTCTGTACTCGTTCCAGCAGCTCTACATCCTTCTTGAAATGAGGCCTCCAGACCTGTATACAGTACTCAAGGTGTGGCCTGACCATTGCCTTATACAAGGGAATAATCACCTCCTTATCCCTGCTAGAAAAATTCCTGTATATCATTGACAAAACACAATGAGCTACTCTTGTAGCCCATCTCCACTGCTCAGAGAACTTCATATCTGCCTGCACAATTACCTCCAGGTCCTTTTCATTCTCTACCACTGTCAGTGTAGTACCACAGATTTGATATGTTGCTCTGGGGTTGCTGTTTCCCATTTGTAGTACTTTACATTTGTCATTGTTAAACTTCATTTGCCACTTCTCAGCCCATCTGCTCAACCTTTCCAGATCCTGTTGCAGCAGCATAGTGTCAGTAGTGTCCTTGACAACCCTGCCAACCTTTGTATCGTCTGCAAACTTGAACATTAAGCTTGATATACCATCATCAATATCATTTATAAATACAGAAAACAATAATGAACCCAGAGGAACTCCACTAATAACATTAGTCCACGATGAGCAGTGTCCATTGATTACCACTCTATCTTCTCGCCCTCAACCACCCCTTTATCCATAGCAGCAATTTGCCTCCAATGCCACACTGCTCCAATTTGTGCAGCAGTCTTCCATGTGCAACAGTATCAAAAGCCTTTCTAAGATCCAAATATATAATATCAAAGTTATTCCCTGCATCCAGTTCTTTTGTGACTGCATCATAGTATCCTATCAAATTGGTCAGGCAAGACTTTCCCTTAACAGAACCATATGTGTCCGAGATATAACTGAAGCCTTGTCTAGATGATCCTGCAGTGCTTCTTTAACCAGTGCCTCCATTAATTTTCCTGGAACAGAAGTTAAACTCACAGGTCTATAATTACTTGTGTCGGCCTTTGATCCTCCTTTGTGAATTGGGGTCACATTTGCGCATCTGCAGTCTGTGGGTACCTCCCCTGAGTCCAAGGAAGCTCTCATAATTTATGGCTAAGGGTTTGCTTACTTCCTTTGCTGCCTCCTTTAATATAACTGGATAGATCCAATCCAGCCCAGGTACCTTTCTTGTGTTTATCTTCAACAATTTCTCCTCCACTTTACTCTCAGTTATTACAAGATTCCTTAGCTTACTACCAGAGTTGAATACACCTCTGCCATTCCCCTCGATGAATAACTCCTCATGTGTGAATGTCGATGCAAAATATTCATTTAATTTGTTAGCTACCTGAGCAGGACCATCAACAGCTGACCCATCGATATCAAGTGGACAAATCTGATTCATCCCCTTCCTTCTAGAGTTTACATAAGTAAAGAACTCTTTGCTGTTTTGCTTTGCATCCCTTGCCAAAGATTTCTCGTAATCTGCCTTTGCCTGCCTAACCTCCTTTGTAACTTGGTTACAGATCAACTTGTATCTATCATAGGCTTCTGTGTCACCCATTAATTTATGTATCCCATGCATTTTTCTTCTCTGCCATATGTCTCATTAGTTCATCTGACATCCATTTAGGTCTAAACCTTGAACAATATTTCTTAGTTGGTATGAAAAGCTTAGTAGTTTCCAAGATTAATTCTTTGAATGCTTCCCATTTTGAATTTACTGTTGGTAACATCATCAGTTGGTCCCACCGTATAGATTTTAAATACTGTCTCAGACCTCCATAGTCTCCTTTACAAAAGCAAAAACCCTTCCCTTTACCCTTGTGGTAGTTACCTCTTTGAGTAAATCCCACTTCAGCACACTGTGATCACTGCCACCTAGTGGTCCCTTTATCTGCAGGTTCTTAAGGCATGAAGAATCACTACTGATAATCAAATCAAGAGTATTACTCCCTCTAGTTGCCTCCCGAACATGCTGATGTAGAAAACATTCATCCAATAAATCCACAAAAGCCTTGCTAGTGTGTGAGTGACCAACCCTCAAATCCCAGTCAATGTGTGGGAAATTAAAATCCCCCATTATAAGACTCTCTGATTTACTGGCCCACTCTATTTCCCTGTACAGTTCCTTATTATACTCATCAGAGTCATTAGGCCTATAACACATTCCTATGCTCAATTTTGATCTCCCAATGCTTATGTCACACCAAACTGACTCGACGCTGCACTGTCCAGCGATGTGGACTGGCTTCAGTTCCTTGGATTTTGTGTTTCTTAACTAATGGCATAACCACTCCTCCCTTCCTATCCTGTCTGTCCTTTCTGTAGACGTTGTACTCCCCAAATTCCAGTTCTGCATCCCTTATATCTGTGTGACACAACGTCTCTGATATCCCAACAATATCCGCCTTTGATGCTTTGAGTAATACCTCAAATTCATCAAATTTATTTACCAAACTCCTAGCATTGGTGTACACGCAAGTATACATGCACCTGTTTCTATTCTTAGCTGCCCTAACACAACCCATGTGTTTACTTGTACTGCAATGACTCCCAGCAGTCTCTGAAATATCCTGCATCTTGTTTTTCAGGCTTCTGCTCATTCCAATAGAAGCAGTGCAAGAATCACTTTCATCTCTGCCAGTGGCTACTGTTAATCTATTAGTCTTTGTATCCCCCAAGCTAGCAGTTTTCCGACCCACCTAACACTGCCTCGATAGCATCAGCAAATATTCTTGCACCCTTTCTATTTAAGTGTATCCCATCCCTGTAGAAGCAGTCTCTCCTGTTAACAAGTACAGTCCAGGCTGAAAAAAATTCTACCCCTTGAGCCTTGCACAATCTTTCCAGGGCAGAATTGATCGACAAGGCTCTCATCATATACTCCCTCCTATCATGTCTGGGCAGAATTGCAGACACTTTCAATATCCTTATCACAATAACTTTGAGCCTGGTGTTACCAAAAATGGTTTATTATTATAAGCTACTGCTACCCAAATCTAGTACCTTGCATTTATCAATGTTAAACCTCAAATGCCACTTTTCAGCACATCTGCTTAATTTATCTAAGTTGCTTGAAGTAGCATATCCTGATTACTGCCACTAACCACTGTGCTCACCTTTGTATCATCAGCAAACTTAGACATGGTTGAATCCATATGACATTAATCAGAAGGAGAATTTTAAAAAATATATATATATTTTATTTATATTTAATTCATGTTTTGCATATCAAACAGCAAAAAAATAAGTTCTCTTCTTTCATATATTACTGATCATCTCATAACTATTTCAAACAACATTTCTCTACATCAACACTCTTGTTAGAACTGACAAACTTCACTTGTGATAAGGTGAAAAATCATTAAAAGCAGTAAAGAAATAAGTTGTCAGTGGTATTTCATAGTTTATGTACAGCACTGATATTAGGTTTAAAATTTTTAGATTTCCTTTTCATTAACTAGTTGTTTCTAAACATGGGTATATATTACTGTTCAAGATTTAAGCCTAAATGGATGTCAGATAAACTAAGACTCATGGCAGAGAAGAAAAATGTATGGGATATATATAAATTATCAGGTGACACAGATGCCTATAGTAGATATAAACTAGTCTGTAATCAAATCACAAAGGAGGTTAGGCAGGCAAAGGCAGATTATGAGAAATATTTTGGCAAAGGATGCAAAGACCTTTTACTTATGTAAAGTCTAGAAGGAAGGGGATGAATCATATTGGTCCACTTGATATCGATGTTTCCACTGTTGATGATCCTATCAGATAGCTGACAAACTGAATGAGTATTTTGCATCTACATTCACACATGAGGAATTCTGTAGGGAAGTGGAGGACAGAAGCTTATTAAACTAACAGGGAGCTAAATGATTTTGTAATAACTGAAAGCAAAGTTGAGGAGAAATTTTTGAAGTTAAACATAAGAAAGTCACCTGCGGTGGGTTAGAACTACCCAGTTATATTAAAGGAGGAAGGAAGTAAGAAAACCCTTAGCTGTAATTATGAGAGCAACATTGGACTCAAGGAAGGTCCCACTAACTTGACATGAGCAAATGTATCACCAATTCACAAATCGAATCAAAGGTAACAAGAGTAATTACAGACCTGTTAAACTACTGTTCCAGGGAAATTAATGAGACACTTGTTAAAGAAGCATTGCAGGATCATCTAAACAAGGCAAATAATAATTCAGACAGCAGCATGGGTTTGTTAAGGGGAAGTCTTGTCTGACCAATTTGATTGGGTTCTATGATGTGGTCACAAAGGAGCTGGGTGCAAAAAATAATTTTGATATCATATACAGGCAGTTCCCACTTTACAGGTATTCACTTTACGAGTTTTTTTTTTTTTTGCAAATCAGCAAAATTGAAAACATGAACAATAATTTTGTAAAAAAATGAATGTTAAACATTCATAAATACTGCATTTCAAACCACACATGTAGCTATACAATACAGTGTAGCTCCGCTTTATAATCCGTTCCAGAGACACCATCGTATCGTGAAAATATTGTAATGTGAACGCAATAACATATTGTTTTTTTGATAATTTGTTCTACGAAGTTGAAATTTTCGCTACGTAACTCTAAAAGGTCGTTTTTATAGTGTAAATTGTATTAGTTACCAATTCAAATCACTAAAATGCACTATACTTTCATAGTTATCACATGTTCTGTTATAAGAACCAATTTTGAAAGGCTTTGTGATATTTTTCTAAAGCACATTTCTGGAGGTCACGACCATAAAACAATAAAAACAATTTGCACTTTCTGGTTTATCGGGCTTTTCTGTTACTGCAAGCAATTACACACGGGTAGTAAACTGGATGTTATTGCATTTGAGAAAATACAGAAAGCTGAAATTGTGTGGTTTTTTTTTTTTTTTACGTTATTATGGTGAAACATGTTTCCCCTTTACTGAGTCAATCATATAAAAAAACAAATAAATTTCCAGAAACTTCTCTTCATTCATTTTTTTTTTTTTTGAAGCTTTGTAAACTTGTTACTCCGTGCAAATCATGTTATCTGCAATTTGTGTATTTCGTCAAAAAATGCTTATGCATGCTATTGAAATTTATAAAGAAAAGAGAAGATTATCTTGGAAATAAACGCCTCTTGAAGCATTTCTGAAGAGCAAAGCTCCTTGTACAACAAACCAATGAGTGCTGAGCCAATAATGAGTAATCAATGAATGTACATTTAGTTGATGATGATGATGAAGAATAAACATTCTTTAACATTTGTAAGTCATAAATAATTTCTCTATTATTATAATTTGTTTGATTTTACAGGCTACGTTTTTATTTCTTTCGATAAATCAATCATTGTTTAAACAAACTAATTAGCTAACTAATTTCACTGTTGATAACGTAACTCCTATTTTTAACATTATATCTATGGGAAATAAATTCCCACTTAATGAGTTTTTGCTTTACGAGCGTGCACTAGGAATGAATTAACTTGTAAAGTAGGGAACTACCTGTACTTGAATTTCAGGAAAGCTTTGGATACTGTTGCACATGGAAGACTACCGTACAAATTGGAGCAGTATGGCATTAGCAAGTTGCTACAATGGATAAAAGGATGGTTCAGTGGAAGAAGACAGAGTGGTAATCAGTACACTGCTCTTTGTGGAACAATGTTATCAATGTTGTTTTCTATATTCATCAAATGATACTGATGAAGGTATATCAGGCTTAATGTCTAAGTTTGCAGATGATACAAAGGTTCAATAAAAAGGCCTCTGGAGTCAGGAACTCGATGATTCATTTTAATGCACTAAACACCGACTCAAACAAAATAAAACAAAGCTTCAATACAAAATAAATCTGTACAATAAAATATAAACAGAGGTTAAAATACAATAAAATAAAAGTGTAGTTAAAAGCGCTAAAAAGATTAAAATCACTAAAACCACTATACAACAATAGCTTTCGGCAGCAGCAGCAGCTGCCTTCATCAGCTGAAATGGTTATGGATTATCCAAACAATATATATACATATATATAGCTCCCAGCAAAGGTTGACAGGGTTGTTAATGACAGTATGCTACTGCAACAGGATCTAGAAAAGTTGGGCAGATGGGCTAAGAAGAGGCAACTGCAGTTTAATATTTAAAAATGCAAAGTACTGTATGTGGATAGCAATAACCCTGGAGAAATGTACCAACTGGGTGGTGTTACACTCAGGGTAATGGAGAATGAAAGAGACCTAGTGGTAATTGTGCAGTCAGATATGAAGTTTTCTGAGCAGTGCAGACAGGCTGCCAAAATAAGTCATGGGGTCTTCTCGATGATATACAGGAATTTTGCGAGAAGGGATAAGGAGGGAGTATATGATGAGAGCCTTGTCGATCAATTCGGCCCTGGAAAGATTGTGCAAGGCTCAAGGGGTAGAATTTTTTTCAGCCTGGACTATACTTGTTAACAGGAGAGACTGCTTCTACAGGGATGGGATACACTTAAATAGAAAGGGTGCAAGAATATTTGCTAATGTTATCAAGGCAGTGTTAGGTGCATCGGAAAAATGCTAGCTTGGGAGGGGGATACAAGGACTAATAGATTAATAGTAGCCACTGGCAGAGGTGAAAGTGATTCTTGCACTGCTTCTATTGGAATGAGCAGCAGCCTAGAAAACAAGATGCAGGGTATTTCAGAGACTGCTGGGAGTCATTGCGATACAAGTTAGGGTAGCTAAGAATAGGAACAGGTGCATGTATACTTGCGTGTACACCAATGCTAGGAGTTAGGTAAATAAATTTGATGAACTTGAGGTATTGCTCAAAACATCAAAGGCAGATATTGTTGGGATATCAGAGACGTGGTGCCACACAGATATAAGGAATGCAGAACTGGAATTTGGGGAGAACAGCAGGTACAGGAAGAATAGACAGGATAGGAAGGGAGGAGGGGTTATGCTATTAGTTAAGAAACACAAAATCCAAGGAAGTGAAGTCAGTCGATATTGCTGGACAGTGCAGCGGCAAGTCAGTTTGGTGTTACATAAGCATTGGGAGATCAAAATATAGAGTAGGAGTGTGTTATAGGCCTAATGACTCTGATGAATATAATAAAAAACTGTACAGATAAATAGAGTGGGCCAGTAAATCAGAGAGTCTTTATAATGGGGGATTTTAATTTCCCAGATATTGACTGGAATTTGTGGGTTGGTCACTCACACACTAGCAAGGCTTTTGTGGATTTAATGGATGACTGTTTTCTACATCAGCATGTTCGGGAGACAAATAGAGGGAGTAATACTCTTGATCTGATTATCAGTAGTGATTCTTCATGCATCAAGAATCTGCAGATAAAGGAACCACTAGGTGGCAGTGATCACAGTGTGTTGAAGTGGGATTTACCCAAAGAGGTAACTACAATCAGGATTAAAGGGAAGGGTTTTTGCTTTCGTAAAGGCAACTACGGTGGTCTGTTGTTGTTGTTGTTGTTTTGGGATTTTAGGAGCATTAGCAACTAAGGCCATATTACTCCGGAATATGCGGTGGTCATTCCCTGACCTTTCCGCATCCTCCGTATTTGGTGGTGACGGGCTCGAACCCCGGTCTAATCAAGAAGCGTATGCTACGCACTGTTGCTCCTTCCCACCTGGCTACGGAGGCGCCTACGGTGGTGTGAGACGGTATTTAAATTCTATATGGTGGGACCAACTGATGATGTTACCAACAGCAAATTCAAAATGGGAAGCATTCAAAGAATTTATCTTGGAGGCTACTAGGCTTTACATACCAACTAAGAAATATTGTTCAAGCCTAAATAGATGTCAGATGAACTAATGAGACATATGGCAGAGAAGAAAAATGCATGGGATACATAAATTAATGGGTGACATGGAAGCCTATGATAGATATAAGCTGGTCTGTAACCAAGTCACAAAGGAGATTAGGCAGGCAAAGGCAGATTATGAGAAATCTTTGGCAAAATCTTTGGATGCAAAGAAAAACAGCAAAGAGTTCTTTACCTATGTAAACTCTAGAAGGAAAGGGATTAATCAGATTGATCCACTAGATATTGATGGTTAAACTTTTGATGATCCTGCTCAGGTGGCTAACAAGCTAAATGAGTATGTTGCTTCTACATTCACACATGAGGAGTTAGTCGTGGAGGGGAATGCCAGAGGTGAATTAAACTCTGGCAGTTAGCTAGATGACTTTGTGATAACTGAGAGGAAAGTGGAAGAGAAATTGTTGAAGATAAACATAAAAAAGGCACCCGGGGTGGATGAGATCTATCCAGTTATATTAAAGGAGGCAGCAAAAGAAGTAAGCAAACCCTTAGCCATAATTATGAGATCTTTGGACTCAGGGGATGTACCCATGGATTGGAGATGTGCAAATGTGACCCCAATTCACAAAGGAGGATCAAAGGGCGATACAAGTAATTATAGACTTGTTAGTTTAACCTCTGTTCCAGGAAAATTAATGGAGGCACTGGTTATAGAAGCACTGCAGGAACATCTAGACAAGACTTCAGTTATAGCTCGGACACAGCATAGTTTTGTTAAGGGAAAGTCTTGCCTGACCAATTTGATTGGATACTATGTGGTCACAAAGAAACTGGATGCAGGGAATAACTTTGATATCATATATTTGGATATTAGAAAGGCTTTTGATACTGTTGCACATGGAAGACTGCTGCACAAATTGGAGCAGTGTGGCATTGGAGGCAAATTGCTGCTATGGATAAAGGGATGGTTGAGTGGGAGAAGACAGAGTGGTAATGAATGGACACTGCTCATCGTGGACTAATGTTATTAGGGAGTCCTTCAGGGTTCAGTGTTGGTTCCATTGTTGTTTTCTGTATTTATAAATGATATTGATGATGGTATATCAAGCTTAATGTCCAAGTTTGCAGAAGATACAAAGGTTGGCAGGGTTGTTAATGTCACTAATGAGAGTACACTGCTGCAACAGGATCTAGAAAAGTTGAACAGATGGGCCGAGAGGTGGCAAAGGAAGTTTAACATTGGCAAATGTAAAGTATTACATATGGGAAGCAGTAATCCCAGAGTAACGTATTAACTCTGTGGTACCGCACTGACAGTGGTAGAGAATGAAAAGGACCTGGGGATAATTGTCCAGGCAGATATGAAGTTTTGCGAGCAGTGCAAATGGTCTGCAAGTGTAGCTCATGGTGTCTTGTCGATGATATAGAGGAATTTTTCTAGCAGGGATAAGGCGATTATCCCCTTCTATGAAGCAATGGTCAGGCCACACCTTGAGTATTGTATACAGGTCTGGAGGCCTCATTTTAAGAAGGATGTAGAGCTGTTGGATTGAGTACAGAGAAGGGCAACAAGATTAGTGAATGGAACAAATGGTTGCTCTTACGAAGAAAGGCTTAAGTTTTGCAACAGTGTCTGGAGACTATGCACCTGCGAGGTGACCTGATTGAGGTGTATAAAGTGTTGAATGGTTTGAGCATGCTCAATGCTGATGGGATTCTTCCTCTTGCTCAGAATAATCACCTGAGAGGGCATAAATTCAAATTGAGGAAAGACAGATGTAGGATAGATGTGCAGAAGTATGCCTTTAGCCAGCAGGTAGTTGGCTGGTGGAACAGACTTCCATCCTTTGTTGCACAATCTTTCCACGGCCGAATTGATCGACAAGGCTCTCATTATATACTCCCTCCTTGCAAAATTCCTGTATATCATTGAGAAGACCCCATTACATACTCTGGCAGCTTGTCTGCTCTGCTCAGAAAACTTCAATCTGACTGCACAATTACCACTAGGTCTCTTTCATTCGCCATTACCCTGAGTGTAACACCACCCAATTGGTACAATTTCTCCATGGTTACTGCTACCCACATGGAGTACTTTGACAAATGCAATGTTAAACTTCAGTTGCCACTTCTCAGCTCATCTGCCAAACTTTTCCAGATCCGGTTGCAGCATCATACTGTTATTAACAACCATGCCAACCTTTGTATCATCTGCAAACTTTGACATTAAGTTTTATATACCTTCATCAATCTCAATGATAAATATACAAAACAACAATGGGCCCAAGGACACCACTAATAACATTAGTACACGTAGAGCAGTATCCATTGATTACCACTCTGTTTTTTCTCACTCAACCATCCTTTTATCCATTGTAGCAACTTGCCCTTAATCCCTTCACGGATTATCCTGAGATATCTCATTTTTAGGTTTAAAAGTTATTTGGAACATACACAAAATATCTCCGGATACAATAATACCCGAAGCAAACAATAATACCTCCAAATTTTGGACTGAAACATTTTCTCTGGTATTTATCTGGCTAATTTTGCATTAGGCAGGTAAATCCCGAGTTTTTGCAGGATTTTCTTACACCTGGCAGCAAAAACGACTGGCTTTCGTTTTACTTATATTGTACAGCAATGTCAGAACAGTATCACATGTTCCTGTGCCGCCAGTAAGCAAAATATAATTTGCTGTCCTAAATACAGAATACTCAACCCACAAAAATAACTCACAAAAATAATATCGAAAAATATTTCGGCACCCTCTTGAATTTTCGCCCATAAGCAACGCTTACCTCGTCTGTCCACTTGTGGCGGCCATGTGTCAGAATGTAGTTAGTTCACGATTACTGCTGGTGCGTTCCACTTGATTTTTTAAATTTATTTATATAATGAGTAATGAAGAGTTTTTCTGTGCTTTCTTTTAGCTCAAGTGCTAATTTATTAAAAAAAATCTGTATAATTTGCACACTTTTTGGCGTACCCGAGTTGTTGTTTTGGTTTTTAGGAGCATTAGCAACTAAGGCCATATTGCTCTGGGAATATGCGGTGGTCATTCCTTTGACCTTTCCGCATACTCCGTATTTGGTGGTGACGAGCTCGAACCCCGATCTAATCAAGAAGCATGTACTACGCACTGCTGCTCCTTCCCACCTGGCTACGGATGGGCGTACCCGAGATAACTTGGGATAGCCCAAATGGGTTAATTACTTCCATGTATTTTTTACGAAAAAATTAATACATGACACAAAAAAACTATACAATGAGTATTTGCATGATGCATACTTTTAATCTGTAAAATAAAAAAAAGTCGATCGGTTAAGGCACATTTTCTGGAAAAAAATGTTCCGGGAAGGGGTTAATGCCATATTGCTCCAATTTGTACAGTAGTCTTCCATGTGCAACAGTATGAAAAGCTTTCCTGAAATCCAAGTATATGATATCAAAATTATTTTTTGCATCCAGTTCCTTTGTGACTACATCATAGTATCCAATCAAATTGGTCAGACAAGACCTCTAAATAAACTCACGCTGTGTCTGAACTATAACTGCAGTCTTGTCTAGCTGATCCTGCAATACTTCTTTAACCAGTAACTCCAGTATTTTTCCTGGAACAGAAGTCAAACTAACAGGTCTATAATTACTGGTGTCATACTTTCATCTCCATTTCGTGTGAATTGGAAATACATGTGCACATCTACAGTCCGTGGGAACTTCCCTCTGAGTCCAAGCATACTCTCATAATTATGGCTAAGGGTTTGCTTACTTCTTATTCCTTTGTCACCTCCTTTAATATAACTGGATAGATCTCATCTACCCCAGGTGTCTTTCTTATGCTTAACTTCAACAATTTCTCCTCCACTTTGCTTTCAGTTATTTCAAAATCATTTAACTCCCTGTTAGAGTTTGATATACATCTGGCCCTCTCCTCCTTGAATGACTCCTCATGTGTTAATGTAGATGCAAAATACTCATTCAGTTTGGCATCTATCTGAGAATGATTGTCTACAGTCAAACCATTGATATCAAGTGGACCAATCTGATTCACCCCCTTCCTTTTAGAGTTTATATAAGTAAAGAAGTCTTTGCATCCTTTGCCAAAGATTTCTCATAATTTGCCTTCGCTTGCCTAACCTCCTTTGTGACTTAATCATAGACTAACTATCTACCATAGGCTTCTATGTTGCTTGATAATTTATATGCATCCCATGCATTTTTCTTCTCTGCCACGAGTCTTATTAGTTCATCTGACATCCATTTGGGCATAAACCTAGAACAGTATTTCTTAGTTGGAACAAAAAATGTAGTAGCTTCCAAAATTACTTCCTTGAATGCTTCCCATTTAGAATTTGCTGTTCATAACATCATCAGTTGGGCCCACTGTATAGAACTTAAAAAATCTGAGACCAGTGCAGTCACCTTTATGAAAGCAAAAACCCTTCCCTTTACCCCTGATGGTAGTTGCATCTTTAAGTAAATCCCATATCAGTACACCATATCATTGCCACCAAGTGGTTCCTTTATCTGTACATTCTTAATATGTGAATAATCACTGCTGATAATCAGATCAAGAGTGTTTACCCCTTCTTGTTGCCTCTCTAACATGCTGCTGTAGGAAAAAAATCATCCAATAAATCCACAAAAGCCTTGCTAATGTGTGAGTGATCAATCCACAAGTTCCTGTCTATATCTGAGAAGTTAAAATCCCCATTATAAGACACTCTGATTTACTGGCCCACTCTATTTCTCTGTATAATTGTTCATTGTACTCATCAGAGTCATTAGGCCTATAACAAACTCCTACCCTCATTTTTGATTTCCCAGTGCATATGTCACACCAAACTGACTCTACATTACATTGTCCATCTATGTCAACTAGATGAACTTCCTTAGACTTTGTGTTTCTTAACTAATAGCATAACCCCTCTTCCTTCCTATCCTGTCTATCCTTTCTGTACATATTGTACTGCCCAAATTCCAATTCTGCATTCCTTATATCTGTGTGACAGCACATCTCTTATATCCCAACAATATCTGCTTTTGATGTCTTGACCAGCACTTCAAATTCATCAAATTTATTTACTATACTCCTAGCATTGATGTACATGCAAGTATACATGCACCTGTTCTTAATCCTAGTTACTCTAACACAGCACGTGTATTTACTTGTTTCATGACTCCCAGCAGTTCCTGAAATCCCCAGCAACTTGCTTTCCAGGCTGCTGCTCATTCCAATAGAAGCAGTGCAAGAATCATTTCCACCTCTGCCTGTGGCTACTGTTAAGTTATTAGTCTGTGAATCCCCTCAAGCTAGCAGTTTTCCAACCACCCTAACATTGCCTAGATAGCATCAATATTGACTATTATTATCTACAACAGTGGAAGACTGAATATTCACTATCTCCCACTTCACAAAAAGGTTGATAAAAAGCTGTACATAAAAATAAAAATACCTTCGTTACAGAATTACAAGAATTCTTCCCAAATAATGAGTCTACTGATGGTTTACGGCTATATTCCCTGCGGTGCATGTCATCTACATGAGTTAAATACCAAGTTCCAGGAAAAAGATCCTCCACTTTCCCAACTGGCATATAAGGTGCTGAAATAAAACAAAATCAAACATTAACCTGGCACACACTTGCATCTAAATTCAGTAAACATAACAAAATAATTATCATTATTATGATAATTATAGGTTAATTTCATTGATTATAATAAAATAAAATATAGTTATATACAAATTAAATTATAACTTCAGAGAAAGTAAGGTAATTATAGTTATGTTCAAATTAGTAGTGGCAACATGATGCAAGGAAACAAAGTTTAACAGTACCAGCCAGAAAGATGAAATAAAACAAATGATGTGCAAAGCAGTGGGTAAAAATTAAAATTTTATCCACTTCAGTTTTAGTTTACTTAGCTCTTTTAAAGCCTTATACACTTCAATTAGTATTAGTAAATGATGCAAGGAAGCAGCTCATACAGTGTCAATCAAAAAAAATAAATAATAAAATAAAAATAAACAATACAAAAATAGAGAAAACACTTCCCATATTACCTGTATATCCCTCCTAATAATTTTTCTAATTATTAGAGGGTGTCCTTAAATTTATTCAAACTACCCATTTTCCACACCAGATGGAAGTTTCTTTCAACAATCAACTATATTTTTGGCTGAAAGCAAATTTCCATATACATCTATCTTGCAACCATCCTTCCTCAATTTAAATTTATGCTCGTGTGTGTGTGGTCTGAGCAAGAGTAAGGATACCATCAACACAACTTATTTAATCCATCTAAAGCCTTAAACATGTCAATCAGTCAGATCTCCCTGCAGATGCCAGGTTTCCAGAACACTGGGATTCACAGAGCTGAGGCCTTTCTTGTAGTATATTCCATGGTCTGAGGCTTTTAGCCCTAAATTTTATTTTAGTCTTTAACTATTGTATACTGTTTCGCAACTCTCATATTGTGGAGTTAACGTCATAATTGGGCTGTCAGTCATCATACCACTGGGTACCTACCCACCCATCAATGAAGGGTCCTAAAATGGCCATCTGTGGAGGTATCCATTGAGAATAAGTAATAATAGTCTTCTCTAATGGGGAAGCATTACTTATTCAAAGTAGTTGACGTTGTTCTTGATTTGGTTTTTTAGGAGCAATTAGCAACTAAGGCCATATTACTCCGGGGATATGCGGTGGTCATTCCCTGACCTTTCCGCATCCTCCGTATTTGGTGGCTCACGGGCTCAAACCCCAGTCTAATCAAGAAGCGTGTGCTATTCAAAGTAGTACAATGACAGGCAACTCATTGTGAAGGTATTCACAATATGAGATATAATGAAAAGGAAGCCATTTTTAACCAACTTTGGTGATTTACTATGTAGAGAACTGATGCATTATACTAACCTGTACGTCTAGTCGTCTAGTATATTCTATGGTTTTAGGCTTTTTAGCCCTAAATTTTATTTTGGTATCAATAAAGTAAAACCCGATGTAAAATGAAAGAAACTTTAAGACAAGATCTAATTGTTATTGTATTCTTCTTAATATCAACAACCTTGGTGATATCATAAATCTTGTACTGCACAATGTTTGATTTTGGCCTTTCAGAAAGTGATCAAAAAATAAGTAATGATATATTAGCTCCCATAATTTCACCATTTATTTATAACTTTATTTACTTTTTTTATTATTATTATTATCATCATTAGCCATATGGGACAAGGAAGCCTGAGGCTTTTGCTAAAAAAAAATTCCTGAGTTACCCTGAGAGAGAGAGAGTTGTTGTTTGTTGTTGTTTGGTTTTTAGGAGCATTAGCAACTAAGAGGCCATATTGCTCCGGGATATGCGGTGGTCATTCCCTGACCTTTCCGGCATCCTCCGTATTTGGTGGTGACGGGCTCGAACCCCGGTCTAATCAAGAAGCGTGTGCTACACACTGCTGCTCCTTCCCACCTGGCTACGGAGGCGCCTTGAGAGAGAGAGAGAGAGAGAGAGAGAGAGAGAGAGAGAGAGAGAGAGAGAGAGAGTGTGTGTGTGTGTGTGTGTGTGTGGGAGGGAATCACCAAGGAAGAGAAGAATGATGATATTCAGCTCAGGACCCTGGGTGTGCCAAGCCCATACTCACCAGATGTGAGCCCCTGGGATGTAAATAGGTAGATCACTTTGTTTGGGCATCTCCTTATTAGCCAGTTGGAATTTAAGTAACTATAAATATTCCTTTTAATAATATATCATTTCAATTTTACGATCTAATCTTAATTTTTAAATACATATGTATATATATAGATACTGAAGTATGTAAAGGGGTATGGAACATTATAAATATATGAATTAGATTACATATACCACACAATCATGTATTACTAGAGTTTACTTAATGCATGTTTAGTGGTCACTACTCTGCTGTACTACATATCAGATAGTCCATGTCCCTGACAAAATGAAAGAGAACTCAGGAATTTGAGTTACGTGGTAGTGTTGCTTAGGAAATATTAAGCTTTTATTATTTTAATAAAAATGTAAAAAATATAAAAATATGAATTATTACTGTTTGTTTATTCAATGAATCACATCGGTGAATAAACTGAATAGAATAAACAATGATTGGTGAAGTGTTGAATTTCTATTTATAATGGTGTCCAGGAAATAAGTATTAGTAACAATAATAAGAGGAGTTACCTCAATTATAGTGCGTAGAACACTTTCCGTATGATACCCTCCAGAAATTTAAAACGAAAAAATCGAAAACTTACCGGTACATTAGAGTAAAATATAAATAATTAAATAATCAATTTAACACAATTCAAATCCATTTAAAACAATTAAAAATCAAATTAACGCAATTAAAATAATCTAACGAAAATATTCAAAACGATTTTCCTTCCTGAAGCTGACAACGTTTTTTTCAACCGTATGTCGTGATCACAGGAATGAAAATTCATTCCTGTGATTTTTTGGCTGGTGCAGCATAAGCCTAAGGCTTCCTTGCACCATATAGCTAATAATAATCATAATAATAATAATCAATGAGTAACTTATTAATTTATAAAAATGTTGGCTAATTATTTACTTTTCCACTTATATCAATAAAAGAAAATGGGGGAGAAATCATTGTGAGGAAAGCAGATGGAGATACTATTTATTTTAATGCCCTTTTAAACAGCATAGCAAACTCCAATATGCTGCTAAGGGATGAAGACTTGTCATACTGAGTAGAAAAAGATATTCTGTAGTTATTTAGTGACTGAAAAGATTCAGTGTACTATCATATTAACTCTCATTAAATCTGTGGCAATGGGGATGTCATCCAATCCTTCAATATCAGGGAAGATGTATTCTAG
This sequence comes from Mastigoproctus giganteus, assembly GCF_048544385.1. Classification (NCBI taxonomy): domain Eukaryota; kingdom Metazoa; phylum Arthropoda; class Arachnida; order Uropygi; family Thelyphonidae; genus Mastigoproctus; species Mastigoproctus giganteus. The sequence goes on from NC_143588.1 coordinate 119,397,799, forward strand.
ATGAATAAAAATTAAGTGTACAGAAGTCACATAAAATTGGCAATTCTTTTCAAAATTTATAGTTTCTGAAAATATTTATAACACTGAATGGCTTTGAACTTATCACTCCCGATTTTTAAAAACATATCTTGGGTTACATTTAATATATTTTCATAATGCATGTATAAGATGACCAATAGTAATAGCCATACAGTGCAAGAAAGCCACAGGGTTTTGCTGCACTGGTGGGGGGGGGGGTGAGAAACTGTGTAGATAAGATAAGAAAATACAAATTACTTGCTTCCATCCTCACACAGGTAACTATCAAGTTGACCTTTGAATTTATTCAAGCTTTCAGCCTCAACTACCTGTGAAGGCGACCTATTTTAGCAATCAATGACTTGCTCGAAAAGAAAACTTCCTACAATCTACTCTAAACCTCTTCCTCCCGTAATTTGAATTCATGCCCACAAGTTCTAGAATTCTTTAGAACAGTGAAAATTCTGCCTTCATTCATTTCCAGCTAACCCCCTCTCAGAGCCTTATAAACCTTGATCAGGTCACCTCTGTGTTGCTTGGTTGCCAAGGTCTGTAAAACACCACATATTCGGAGTCTTTCCTCATATGGTTGCACTTTTACTGATTTCACCATGCAAGTTGCCTGTCTTTGGAACCTTTCAAAAAGCTCAGTCCTTTTTCAGTCTCCATACTTGAATAGTGTTTCAAATGTTGTCTTACAACTGCCTTATAAAGTGGGACTATGACCTCCATGTCTCTACAGGATGTTTGATAAATCATTGATAGGACACCATGAGCTTTCCTGACTGCCTGTTCACACTGATAAGAAAACTTCATATCTGCCCATATTATAATCTAGATACCATTTCCCTTTCTTCCTCTACCACTTTTAATTCAACCCCACCAAATGTATAAATTTATTTTGGGGTTGCTATTCCGCAAGTGTAAGACTTTGCATTCTGCTGCATTATAAACTGCCACTTTTGTGACCATTCTTGCAGCCTGTTCAAATCATCCTGAAGGAGCGCTGCTTGGTACTGATCATTAACTACTCTAGTCTTTACGTCATCTGCAAATTGACTTCAAGCCTTCTATCCCATTGTTAATGTCATTTATGAAAATGAGAAACAACAGTGGTCCTAGAACCAATTGCTGGGGAACTCCACTTCTGGCTTTACACCAGTCTGAAGAATATCCATTAATCGCAACCCTCTGCTTTCTGTCTTGCAGCCACCCAGCAATCCATCTTAGAATTTTTCCAGTAATCACAATGTGTTGCAACTTATACAATAACCTCTCAGGAGGGACCGAGTCAAATGCCTTGCTAAAATCCAAATAACCTACATCGAAACTGTTCCTACATCCAGCTCATGAGTAACTCTGTCAAAATAGCTTACTCAGTTAGGTTATTATTATTATTTTGTTTTTAGGAGCATTAGCAACTAAGGCCATATTGCTCCAGGGATATGTGGTGGTCATTCCCTGACCTTTCCGCATCCTCCATATTTGGTGGCTCACGGGCTCGAACCCCGGTCTAATCAAGAAGCTGTGTGCTACGCACTGCTGCTCCTGCCCACCTGGCTACAGAGGCGCCCTCAGTTAGGTAAATCTCATGAATATTGTGCCACTGCGCCAGAAGTCTTCTGTGCATGTTATTGGCTTAGATATACCAATATAAATCTTGAGTCTGCCTGTACAGCATTAAAAAGAAACCAGTGTAGTTAATGGTAGGTAGAGTTGCTAGAACAAATATGCTGACAAGGCTAGTAGGGCCAGACGTGTTCAAAGCCGCTAAGTGGATTTTTTTTTTATTGATTTGAAATTGTTGTTTTTCTAAAACTTTTGATTTAAATTTAGTAGTATAGCATTATTTTGTGATATTTCTGATTAATCTGGTGTATTTATTCTTTACTCGGCCTTGTAATTGCATAAAAGTATCGGTAAGGGTATCAAATCCACGTGTTACAAGTTACAACTCCGCTGAACGAGAAGTTTTTTTAGCGATATTTTGCCGCTTATTGAATATTTTTTACATCAAATTATTTTTTGTAAGTAGCTTATAGACCTAGTAAGGATCGTTACTTGTTCTGAATCGAGACAGCGAGATTGAAAGTTAATTACTACTTAAGTGTCCATAGATTACCGTTCGTAAATTCCCGCCTTTGTCTTTGTCATACGATCGTTATATATCGAACCTAGATAGCGTTAGTATAGTATACGTTATAATATTTTCAGCGATCGGTAAAATCTATTAAACTTGTTGAACTTCGTTGGCATTTAAATTGCACTTTAACTAAATATATTAATTAATACTTAAGTGTCCGTAGATTACCGTTCGTAACTTTCCCGCCTTTGTGATACGATAGTTATATACCGTACTAGATAGCGTTAGTTGAACTTCGTTAGCAGTTAAATTGTACTTTTAAATAAATACATATAACGACTTAGAATACAAACGTAATATAATTAATTATATTTAACATAATTAATAACATAACATAATTAATTATAATTAACTAATTAATTAATAGAATCATGACTCAGACAAGAGCAGCAAAGCAAAAGGCTCAAGCTAATGGAAGTGCTGTGGCTCAGAGTAGAACTGAGGGGGGCAGTTGTCCTCTGACTCACAGCCTTATAAAATGCACTGTTTGCTTGAGGTTTGCAGAGCAATCGGGTACGGGACATGATACTGCCATGGGGGATGTCTTTGTGTGTGCGCGATGCAAGGAGTGTATCGATATCAGGCAACAACTCAGCGTTCTTGTGGGCCTATATGAGAGCTTGAAGGACAGGGTGGATGCCCTCGAAGAAACTAAAATGAGGGGCCCATCAAGCTCTCAGCTGCCCACATCAACGCCAGAGCTTGCACTTGGGCATCGCGTGACACAGAGGCAACCCCCAAGGCAGAATGCGCTGGTCCCGAAGGAACTAGTAGTTGTTGGTGACTCTATTGTCAGGGAAACGGGGAACATGCTTTGTAAAAAGGATAGGTGGAACAGGACCAGGGTATGTTTGCCAGGGGCAAAGGTTGATGACGTTGTAGAGCGAATATCATCTTTTAAGGGCACAAAAGGTGATATAGTTGTACACGTTGGCACTAATGATATTAAGAGTAGGAGACCGGCAGAATTACTTAACAAGTACAGGTCACTGTTGAACAAAAGCCGAGAATTAGGGTTGAATTTGAAAGTGTCTGCAATTCTGCCCAGACACGATAGGAGGGAGTATATGTTGAGAGCCTTGTCGATCAATTCGGCCCTGGAAAGATTGTGCAAGGCTCAAGGGGTAGAATTTTTTTCAGCCGGGACTGTACTTGTTAACAGGAGAGATTGCTTCTACAGGGATGGGATACACTTAAATAGAAAGGGTGCAAGAATATTTGCTGATGCTATCGAGGCAGTGTTAGGTGGGTCGGAAATCTGCTAGCTTGGGGGGAGACAAAGACCAATAGATTGACAGTAGCCACTGGCAGAGGTGAAAGAGATTCTTGCACTGCTTCTATTAGAATGAGCAGAAGCCTGAAAAACAAGATGCATGATATTTCAGAGACTGCTGGGAGCCATTGCGGTACAAGTAAACACATGGGTTGTGTTAGGGTAGCTAAGAATAGAAACAGGTGCAGGTATACTTGCGTGTACACCAATGCTAGGAGTTTAGTAAATAAATTTGATGAATTTGAGGTATTGCTCAAAACATCAAAGGCAGATATTGTTGGGATATCAGAGACGTGGTGTCACACAGATATAAGGGATGCAGAACTGGAATTTGGGGAGTACAACGTCTACAGAAAGGATAGACAGGATAAGAAGGGGGAGGGGTTATGCTATTAGTTAAGAAACACATAAACACCAAGAAAGTGAAGCCAGTCGACATCGCTGGACAGTGCAGTGTTGAGTCAGTTTGGTGTGACATAAGCATTGGGAGATCAAAATTGAGAGTAGGAGTGTGCTATAGGCCTAATAACTCTGATGAGTATAATAAGGAACTGTACAGGGAAATAGAGTGGGCCAGTAATTCAGAGTGTCTTATAATGGGAGATTTTAATTTCCCAGATATTGACTGGAATTTGGGGGCTGGTCACTCACACACTAGCAGGGCTTTTGTGGATTTATTGGATGATTGTTTTCTACATCAGCATGTTCGGGAGGCAACTAGAGGCAGTAATACTCTTGATTTGATTATCAGCAGTGATTCTTCATGCATTAAGAATCTGCAGATAAATGAACCACTAGGTGGCAGTGATCACAGTGTGCTGAAGTGGGATTTACTCAAAGAGGTAACTACCATTAGGGGTAAAGGGAAGGGTTATTGCTTCCGTAAAGGCGACTACGATGGACTGAGACAGTATTTAAATTCTATACAGTGGGACCAACTGATGATGTTACCAACAGCAAATTCAAAATGGGAAGCATTCAAAGAATTAATCTTGGAAGCTACTAGGCTTTACATACCAACTAAGAAATATTGTTCAAGGTTTAGGCCAAAATGGATGTCAGATGAACTAATGAGGCATATGGCAGAGAAGAAAAATGCATGGGATACTTACAAATTAACACATGACACAGAAGCCTATGATAGATACAAGTTGATATGCAACCAAGTTACAAAGGAGGTTAGGCAGGCGAAGGCAGATTACGAGAAATCCTTGGCAAGGGATGCAAAGAAAAACAGCAAAGAGTTCTTTACTTATGTAAACTCTAGAAGGAAGGGGACGAATCAGATTGGTCCACTTGATATTGATGGGTCAACTGTTGATGACCCTGCTCAGGTAGCTAACAAACTAAATGAATATTTTGCATCGACATTCACACATGAGGAGTTATTCAGCGATGGGAATGCCAGAGGTGTATTCAATTCTAGCAGTAAGCTACAGAATCTTGAAATAACTGGGAGTAAAGTGGAGGAGAAACTGTTGAAGATAAACACAAGAAAGGCACCCGGGGTGGATGGGATCTATCCAATTATATTAAAGGAGGCAGCAAAGGAAGTAAGCAAACCCTTAGCCATAATTATGAGAGCTTCCTTGGACTCAGGGGAGGTACCCATAGACTGGAAATGTGAAAATGTGACCCCAATTCACAAAGGAGGATCAAAGGCTGACACAAGTAATTATAGACCTGTGAGCTTAACTTCTGTTCCAGGAAAGTTAATGGAGGCACTGGTTAAAGAAGCACTGCAGGATCATTTAGACAAGACTTCAGTTATAGCTCGGACACAGCATGGTTTTGTTAAGGGGAAGTCTTGCCTGACCAATTTGATTGGATATTATGATGCAGTCACAAAAGAACTGGATGCAGGGAATAGCTTTGATATTATATACTTGGATCTTAGAAAGGCTTTTGATACTGTTGCACATGGAAGACTGCTACACAAATTGGAGCAGTGTGGCATTGGAGGCAAATTGCTGCTATGGATAAAGGGGTGGTTGAGGGGGAGAAGACAGAGAGTGGTAATCAATGGACACTGCTCATCGTGGACTAATGTTATTAGTGGAGTCCCTCAGGGCTCAGTGTTGGGTCCATTATTGTTTTCTGTATTTATAAATGATATTGATGATGGTATATCAAGCTTAATGTCCAAGTTTGCAGACGATACAAAGGTTGGCAGGGGTGTCAAGGACACTACTGACACTATGCTGCTGCAACAGGATCTGGAAAGGTTGAGCAGATGGGCTGAGAGGTGGCAAATGAAGTTTAACATTGACAAATGTAAAGTACTACACATGGGAAACAGCAACCCCAGAGCAACGTATCAACTCTGTGGTACTACACTGACAGTGGTAGAGAATGAAAGGGACTTGGGGGTGGTTGTGCAGGCAGATATGAAGTTCTCTGAGCAGTGCAGACGGGCTGCAAGAGTAGCTCATGGAGTATTGTCAATGATATACAGGAATTTTTCCAGCAGGGATAAGGAGGTGATTATTCCCTTGTATAAGGCAATGGTCAGGCCACACCTAGAGTACTGTATACAGGTCTGGAGGCCTCATTTCAAGAAGGATGTAGAGCTGCTGGAACGAGTACAGAGAAGGGCAACAAGATTAGTGAATGGAACAAAGGGGTGCTCTTACGAAGAAAGGCTTAAGTTTTGCAAATTACAGTGTCTGGAGACTAGGCACCAGCGAGGTGATCTGATAGAGGTGTATAAAGCCTTGAATGGTTTGAGCATGCTCAATGCTGATGGGATTCTTCCTCTAGCTCAGAATAATCACCTGAGAGGGCATAAATTCAAATTGAGGAAGGACAGATGTAGGATAGACGTGCGGAAATTTCCCTTTAGCCAGCGGGTGGTTGGTTGGTGGAACAGACTTCCATCCCTTGTAGTGGAGGTTGATAGCCTAAATAAGTTTAAGGCTCAGCTGGACAGGTATTTTGAACGAACAGAGGTGTGAAGTGGAAGTGGGTTTTTTTTTTTTTTTTTTTTTTTTTGGCTGATGCTGCATAAGCTTGCTTTCTTGCATCAAATGCCTCTACTAATGCTAATGGTTGGAACTAGTGATGGGCATCATCAAGAGGTCTTTCGATAACTGAAAAATCACTGGGGGGAGTGAAAGAGAAAGACATAAGACAATGCAGGAAGGACTTAAGCTTTAGTTTTGATAACATCTGTTTGAATTCCTCCACTATCACTTTTTTTTACTTTTGTTGTTTTTAATTTTATAAAATGATTTTGATAATCTATTATTTTGATTATTGAAATAATTGATTATTAATCACTCAGTTATGCCTATCACTAGTTAGAAATGACAGATTTTCAATGTAGGATAACAGCTGGGTACTATATCATTAACCTTTCTGTGCATGCAAATGCAACTCATCGAACCTCGTAAAATCCATGGAATGTTTTCAATGAACAAATAAAGGGGATAGTTCATGCCTAATTGCATGTATCTAGGTAAAATTTCATGGGGCAAGTCCAAGAGGCCACGGGAACAAGATGAGGTCATCAGTATGCATTAACCATTCACAGGAAGCTGCACATAAACATATCACAGTCACTAATGAGAAATGGCATTTGAAGTGGCTTTGTTCCTGGTGTTCATGGACTCTAGAACAGACAGAAAGTGCTACTGAGTGACAATGGCAGTGGCAATGTTATTGCACTGGTTGATAACTTTTTTTTTTTTGCCACTGATGCATAACTGGTGTACTCCATAACCTTTCTTCAAAACTTTGCAGTATAGCTTTCTTCTCTGTTGATTCATTATTGTAATGATAACTTTTTCCTTAAGGATTTCACCACTGATAGGTAGTCTCCCCTCACTCTGCTACCATGTAAACAAAATCCACAAGGTCAGTAACATCCTGGGAGTTGAGACTTTAAGGTGTAGTATGAATAGAGTGTTATCTCCTAAAACTATTTTTTTTAAAGCTCACTAAGCTTATTCAATCTTTATAGGACATCAAAAATACTTGGGGGCAATTGTGCAGTCAGATATGAAGTCTTCTGAGCAGTGCAGGCTGCAGAGCAAGTCATGGGGTATTATATCAATGATATACAGGAATTTTGCTAGTAGGAAAAAGGAGGTGATTATTCTTTTGTATAAGGCAATGGTCAGGCCACACCTTGAGTACTGTGTATAGGTCTAGAGGCCTCATTTTAGGAAGGGTGTAGAGTTGCTAGAACGAGTACAGAGAAGGGCAACAAGACTGGTGAGGAGAGCGAAGGGGCCCTCTTAAAAGTTCTGCAATTTGCAGCATCTGGAGACTAGGCACCTGTGAAGTGATCTGATTGAGGTGTATAAGGCCTTGAATAGTTTGAGCAGGCTCAATGCTAATGGGATTCTTCCTCTTGCTCAGATTATGAATGTGAGGGGGCATAAATTCAAATTGAGAAAAGACAGTTGTAGAATAGATGTCCGGAAATTTGCCTTTAGCCAGCAGGTAGTTGATTGCTGGAACAAACTTCCACCTGCTGTTGTGGACGGTGATAGCTTAAATAAATTCAAGGAAGAACTATACAAAGTTTTGAAGTGAATGGATGGGTGAAATGGGATATATATATTATTTTTTTTTGATGATGCTGTATAAGCTTGCTTCTTGCATCATATGTCTCTACTAATGCTAATTTCTTGTCCACAGAATGCACAACATGCATCTGTTAGTTATTCAGTGTAGATTTACTGACAAGAAATGAGCATGAGAGAGAGAGAGAGAGAGAGAGAGAGAAAGAAACAGAGCGCTTAGCAATATGAAAGAACTGATTAAATTGAGATACACTGGTATAGACCAACCTCTAATTATGAAATGTAAAACTGAAATACATACAGTTAATTAGGTCAATTAAACCAGAGTCAGTTGTAAAGCAGTGGTTGGTTAAGAATGATGCCACTATGATTATTTCAAGCATATACAGTCTGTCTTATAATTTTATTATAAATATACATAGTTGATATAAATACCTACGGGAAATTAGTTAATTGACATTTAAACAATTCAGTCATTCAGCATTTCATCACAGGATATATTACAGATATTCCAAAATTTAAGCAATAATTCATTATGCCTGTTTTAATTAATATTATAGGTGAGCTAAATTTTGTTTTAAAACAAAATTTAGCTCAACAGTTTTCTATAAATTATACCTTTATGATGTGTCTCTTCCCTTAGGTGCAACATAGAGGTAAAATCAGTGGGACTGACTTTTCTTCTTGATTCTAGTCTGGATTTTATATCCTTTAAACTGCTGTGTAGCTTTTCTAAAACAGAGCCAGGTGAGATATCATTATTGAAGTGTAAGGAATATAGTGTTGCAGCCATACCAGAGCCATAAGAAAACATAGCAACCCGAATACCTGATAACTCCTGGACAGTTTTACTGCAACAAAAAAATATAATATTTCGTAATTATATTTTTCTCCTTTTCCTATACACTGAGAAAATAATATATGAAAACTGGCTAAAATTTATTGGAATCACAAAATACAAACAGAAAATACAATTTTACCTATAAAAAGTATTTTATAGTTTCATAAAATACATATAGAATCACAAAATACAAACAGAAAATACAATTTTACCTATAAAAAGTATTTTATAGGTAAAATTGTATTTTCTGTTTGTATTTTGTGATTCCAATAAATTTTAGCCAGTTTTCATATATTATTTTCTCAGTGTATAGGAAAAAGAGAAAAATATAATTATATTTTTTTGTTGCAGTAAAACTGTCCAGGAGTTATCAGGTATTCGGGTTGCTATGTTTTCTTATGGCTCTGGTATGGCTGCAACACTATATTCCTTACACTTCAATAATGATATCTCACCTGGCTCTGTTTTAGAAAAGCTACACAGCAGTTTAAAGGATATAAAATCCAGACTAGAATCAAGAAGAAAAGTCAGTCCCACTGATTTTACCTCTATGTTGCACCTAAGGGAAGAGACACATCATAAAGGTATAATTTATAGAAAACTGTTGAGCTAAATTTTGTTTTAAAACAAAAATTTTGTTTTAAAACAAAAATTTAGCTCAACAGTTTTCTATAAATTATACCTTTATGATGTGTCTCTTCCCTTAGGTGCAACATAGAGGTAAAATCAGTGGGACTGACTTTTCTTCTTGATTCTAGTCTGGATTTTATATCCTTTAAACTGCTGTGTAGCTTTTCTAAAACAGAGCCAGGTGAGATATCATTATTGAAGTGTAAGGAATATAGTGTTGCAGCCATACCAGAGCCATAAGAAAACATAGCAACCCGAATACCTGATAACTCCTGGACAGTTTTACTGCAACAAAAAAATATAATATTTCGTAATTATATTTTTCTCCTTTTCCTATACACTGAGAAAATAATATATGAAAACTGGCTAAAATTTATTGGAATCACAAAATACAAACAGAAAATACAATTTTACCTATAAAATACTTTTTATAGGAAAAATATTGTTTAATTTGCTACAAATTATACATTAGTGAATGCTTTCAAAAATTATTTAATGAGGACACTGGATTAAAAACATGTTCATACCTTGCAATGTAAGATGAAAGACAACCATATAAGGATGGAGTGTACATATTTCCAACTTGGTTAGCAATCAAAAGACTGGGCTTGGTTTTTTCTTCAAACATCTTTTTACTGACTTCCACAAATATTTTTTCAATATCTTTATTATGATACGTGCTTTCTAATGTAAGATTCCTATTAAGATTGTAAAGAAATATGTAAGAGATAATAACACACTTATTAAATGAATTAAGAATATAATTTATGTAAAAAGGTCTTATACAGTAAACTCCAACTATTATAGTGCCTTTCTAGGTACCCATCTCTAAAGAGTGTAGTAGGTGGAAAAGCATCATAAGTGGGGCTCCTTTTTTGAGTATTTTTCATATTTTGTCAATATTTTGTAAGATATTGATTTTTAAGGTTTTTTTTTAGACATGTTTATGAAGCAGTGATTTATGACAATATTACTACACTTGTTTTTTTAGCCCTCAAGCTTTTCCCCCACATGCAATTAAGGAACGAAATTTTTAAAAGATTTTATTAAATTATTAAAAGATTCTGCAAAAGCTTTCATCACACTCAAGCGTGACTCCACCACCCAATCTGTCTTCCTTATCCCTGCTAAATACATTGCATGTACCATAGTGAAACTCATCCCCTATTTCTCGGCAAGAGCATGTTCCTGCTAGTCTGTTACATCAGTGTTAGTTGTCCTAACAAGTAGTTTCAATTCACTCATTTTATTGAAGACACTCCTGAAAACACTGTAGACATGGTTAAGACTCAGTGTTTGTCTATAGTTTACTACATTGACATGCCCCTCAGAGTTATTTAAGTTTGTTTCCCTAGTATTAGCTTCCCATTCATTTGGAGCAACCTCTACCCTCAGCACATCTTGCCAATATCAGCTGTTGAGACAACAAACAAAAACATTTGAGATGTGTGCAATAGTTTGACCCATTTCATTTTGGGAATTTTTCTCCCCCAAAACCTTTGCAGATTCCCTCAAGTGTTGAGTTAATACATGAAGCTTTCATCATTCAATCCTTCCTATCATGTCTGAGCAGAATTATCAGCACATTTTTCTGACCTAACCTACAGAAGTTTTCAGCATGTTCCTATTTTGATCAAAAAAAATTGTTTGATTTGGTGCACTTACCATTTGTCACACAGATAATGCACTGTTTATTCCCTCTTAATAGCCAACAATCTATTAGTTACATCATCAACTGTTGCTCCTGGCAGACACACCCTGATCCTAGTTGACCTATCCTTATTACAAAAAATGCTATCTGTTTCCCTGACAAAGGAATCTCTCAATAAAACTGAACCTTCTTCAACCAGAGCAATATGCATTCCCCTATTCTTTTTTTTGGAGCCTGAATTAGGGATCTACCACTTGTCGGATCACCAGATACTTTAGTCCCTAACAAGTTTATTTTATTTATCACTGGTTCCACCACCCATTTCTTGAACAAAAAAAAAAAAAAAAAAAAGAATGTTTCTTTATTTACAACAATCAGGAGTGTTGAAATTTTTATTGTAAATATTTTTGTTTAGAAATCTCAAAAATGATGGGTAAACACAAGAGTTATATACTTTAAATTGAACAAAAACTTGAAATTATTCAAAAGTTTGAAAAAGGTGCATCCATTAAATTTTTAATGAACCTGCTTCTACTGTTGTTGTTAATTGGTTTTTAGGAGCATAAGCAACTAAGGCCATATTGTTCCAGGGATATGCGGTGGTCATTCCCTGACCTTTCCGCATCCTCCGTATTTGGTGGTCACAGGCTCGAACCCTGGTCTAATCAAGAAGCATGTGCAATGCACTGCTGCTCCTGCCCACCTGGCTACGGAGGTGCCAATGTGTGACATAAGCATTGGGAGATCAAAATTGAGAGTAGGAATGTGCTATAGGCCTAATGACTCTGATGAGTATAATAAGAAAAAAAAACTGGCCCATTCTATTTCCCTGTACAGAGAAATAGAGTGGGCCAGTAAATCAGAGAGTCATAACAGGGGATTTCAATTTCCCAGATATTGACTGGAATTTGTGGGTTGGTCACTCACACACTAGCAAGGCTTTGGTGGATTTATTGGATGATTGTTTTCTACATCAGCAGGTTCGGAAGGCAACTAGAGGGAGTAATACTCTTGAGCTGATTATCAGTAGTGATTCTTCATGCATTAAGAATCTACAGATAAAGGAACCACTAGGTGGCAGTGATCACAGTGTGCTGAAGTGGGATTTACTCAAAGAGGTAACTACCATCAGGGGTAAAGGGAAGGGTTTTTGCTTTTGTACAGGCGACTAAGATGGTCTGAGACAGTATTTAAATTCTATACGGTGGGACCAACTGATGATGTTACCAACAGCCAATTCAAAATGGGAAGCATTCAAAGAACTTATCTTGGAAGCTACTAGGCTTTATATACCAACTAAGAAACATTGTTCAAGGTTTAAGCCTAAATGGTTGTCAGATGAACTAATGAGACATATGGCAGAGAAGAAAAATGCATGGGATACATATAAATTAATGGGTGACATGGAAGCCTATGATAGATATAAGCTGGTCTGTAACCAAGTCACAAAGGAGATTAGGCAGGCAAAGGCAGATTATGAGAAATCCTTGGTAAAGGATGCAAAGAAAAACAGAAAAGAGTTCTTTACCTATGTAAACTCTAGAAGGAAAGGGATGAATCAGATTGGTCCACAGGATATTGATGGTTCAACATTTGAGGATCCTGCCCAGGTGGCTAACAAACTAAACGAGTATTATTATTAGTAACGGCCGCATGGTGCAAGAAAGCCTATGGCTTATGCTGCACCAGCCAAAAAAAAAAAAAAAAAAAAATCCGAACAAAACAATGATAAAAACAAAAAATAAATAAATAAAATTAATAACTAAATAATAATAATTAATAAATAAAAAAAAAATAAATAAATAAATAAATAAATAAAATAAAATATAAATAAAAAGGAAATTAAACCCATAATCCCATGCGCTTCCCCTACCCGAAAGCACTATCCAGATGACCCCCGAATTTCCCCAAACTGTCAGCCTCCACCACCCATGAAGGCAACCCATTCCAGTAATCCATAACTCGCTGGCCAAAATAAAACCTCCCGCAGTCCAATCCAAACATTTCCCCCCGCAACTTGAACCCATGTCCCCCAGTTCTAGCATCATTTATAATCTTGAAAATTTTGTCCTCACTCATTCCACCGATGCCTCTCAGAGCCTTAAACACCTCAATCAAATCTCCTCCAAGGTGTCCAGTCTCCAAACTCTGCAACCCACATATTCGAAGTCTTTCTTCATAAGGACGCCCTTTTGCCGATCTCACCAGGCGAGCCGCCACCCCCTCTAGAACATGGGTACAACCCCATACTTCGACAAGAAAGAGAGGAGGAAGAAGAAGGCTAACTTGGGATGGATTCGAGCAAAAGAAGTGTGGGTTTTTTTAATAAACTTTCATTTTTGGTTACTGAAAAAAAAAAAAAAAAAAAGGTTAGGTTACGCCACTAATTCAAGACGGATTCAAGCAAAAGAAGCCATGCCTGTAAAGTGGTATCCAAGAAAAGTGGTATCCATGTTCTGACATGGATACCACTTTTATACCACAATTGTTCATGGATACCACAATTATTCTGATAATAAATTATATTTTCCTTTGATTGCTTTTTGGTTTACTTTTAAAACGAAAACCTTAGAATGAAATTTATTCCTTTTGTAAACTGGTTTGCACAGAGATGAAAACATGCTTCCCGAGCAATTATTTGAAAGGTCAATATGGACTACTCAGATATTCAGTTAAAATCGCTAATGTCATATCATCTGTAGGTGTTCATGGACATACACAGAATTGAGACATGTCTGCAGTGCCTCCAAGAATGCTTGGTTTGGATTAAACTTTTGAGGATAAAGTTCAAAAAAATTTGTCATGGGCCTACCATATACTTCAAACAACAGCAGTGTGCAGAAATATCAACTGAGCTTGCTTCTGAATTCTCTGCTCCACACGCAGGTCCTTAATGGCAAAAGATATGGCACTTCTACTTCTGATTTGGAACAAGAACTTTGTTACTTTTGTTTCTCTTTCCATGAGTGGTTACCTTCCTTCCTCCGTGATAAAAGAAATAATAACACATGTCGCACTCATTTTCTCCATTCAACAAGAATAATTTGCTAAAAAAAAAACTTTAGTAAAATTGCATCCTTGCCATATCAGTTTTTTTTGTTAACAGATATTTAAAAAAAAAATAGTCTTTTCTTCATACTGAACTATTGGTTCCATGTTTGTTAGCATAAACAAACTCTTAAAAATTAGTAATTTAAATACCATATTCAACAAGGCTGTTCAGCCAAAAATGATGGCCAACTTCCATCAAGTGTGATTATTCCAACATATAATACACATGCATTTATTTTCATGAAGGCAGCACATGCACCAGAAATGAATCGTAGAACTTACAACACACGCATGACTGCAAACAAACCACAATTAGATAATGCAGAAAAACTTTACAACATGGAGGCACTTTCTACAATGAAATATAAATAGAACAGTCATACACTCTAAATGATAGATCTACCCCCCCCCCACCCCTGGTAGATTTTTCAAGCGTCTGGCATCTTGAGAAAGTTAAATTTTCTACTAGCCAATCAGAAAATAAGCTTTCCATTCATTGCTCTTGAATATGCTAATTCACAACGAGTTTCTGAAAAAATTTGTCCTCTTCTTGCCATTACGTTTATTTAAGAGTTACCATATTCAGTTTCATGTTTTATTACCAGCTAACAAGTTTCAACACACTCAAGGAAATGCACTTTGGGAAGTAGCATTTTAATGGTTTTTATCTTATTAGTCTTCTTTCTTTTAATTTAAAGATTTACCATGTGAAAATTTAAATATGCTGAATAAAGAGGTGAGTTATTTTTGATGATTTTATTAAATAATTATTATTAATGTTCAAATGAGTACTTTTATTTTATTTATTTTTTTACTGTTTTCAAATTAAAATGAGTGCACCACTGAGAGACCTATCAACTATTGAAAATTTCTCAGTTAAATACACACAGTATCTCGAAACAGAACTGATCAGATGAATCCTAAATGATTTCACACAAAGTTTGCTCATGTACAGAATAAACAGTTCAGTGAAATTCTACATTCTAAACAATTCTCTATATATCAAAATTTCTTGGTAAACTACTGTAAAATTAACAGAAAGGAAGAGCTGCACTTCATATATTATATAAATAAATTAAAATAAAACATTGATACTAACCTGTAGGCATCTAAACCTTGATACCTGCTTCTATCAGGATAGGAATCCCTAAGAAAATCATTAAGTACCAATCTTCCCAGGGATTTTTGGACTAACTTACAATAAGGTGCATGGAAGATAACAGCATCCAAGTCATCCAATGTAAACCTCTGATTTTCTATATGGAACAGAAAAAAGTATATTTATAAATTAATATTTTAAAGTTGCTAATATATAAAAATAGCTCAGAGACAGATGAACTACTTCACCTATAAATCACAAAGAAAGAGAAACTATTTTGCTTAAAACCCTTTTTGGTACACAATTTCAAGTATAAATTCCATTATCAATTAATATGAAATATGATTTACACTAATTAACAAGTAAATTGTTAGCAAGTATATTTTATTGGGTATAAAACATTAAAATAAATAAGTTAAACTTCTACACAATATAAATATTTAATAACACTAGCCAACAAAATTTTTTTTTTGTCATACCTCTGCTCTGGAGGCCTCATTTTAAGAAGGATGTAGAGCTGGAACGAGTACAGAGAAGGGCAACAAGATTAGTGAATGGTTTGTTATGTTTGTTATTTGGTTTTTAGGAGCATTAGCAACTAAGGCTATATTGCTCCGGGATATACGGTGGTCATTTCCTGACCTTTCCGCGTCCTCCGTATTTGGTGGTGACGGGCTCGAACCCCGGTCTAATCAAGAAGCGTTGGCTACGCACTGCTGCTCCTTCCCACCTGGCTACGGAGGCGCCATTAGTGAATGGAACAAAGGGTTGCTCTTATGAAGAAAGGCTTGAGTTTTGCAAATTACAGTGTCTGGAGACTAGGCACCTGCGAGGTGATATGATTGAGGTGTATAAAGCCTTGAATGGTTTGAGCATGCTCAATGCTGATGGGATTCTTCCTCTTGTTCAGAATAATTCCCTGAGAGAGCATAAATTCAAATTGAGGAAAGACAGTTGTAGGATAGATGTGCTGAAGTTTACCTTTATCCAGCAGGTGGTTGATTGCTGGAACAAACTTCCATCTGTTGTTGTAGAAGTTGATAGCTTAAATAGATTCAAGGCAGAACTAGGCAAACATTTGGAGTGAGTGGTTGGGTGAAATGAGAAGGGTTTTTTTTTTGATGATGCTATATAAGCTTTGCTTTCTTGCATCACGTGCCTTTACTACTGCTAATGAAAATATGATTCTGAAGGAAATAAATGTGCTGATTCTGAAAATCACCATAAAAAGTATTTATCACATCTGCATCAAATGTACCAACATTTAATGTTAAAATAAAGGGATATATGCATATAATTCAAGTTTGTAATACAAGTGTAAAAAATTATTATACGTTCTCTATAACTCATTTAACTTTGGAAAAAATATCATAAATCATAGTGAAATAGTTATATTTCAATAATATATAATCAGCATACTTGTAATTGTCCTTATACATGTTTGCTACTAAGGGATTTTCTCTTGTATTCCTGCTTACTCTCCCTCACAAGGAATCAGCAGTAGTCTCCAATCATTACAGGATCCCAGAGACCTTGGTACTACTTTTCCATCATGGAAATACCTTGATGAAAGCACTCCTCTTGTTCATCACTCACATCTCCCAGCTTTTCGGAGAAAAATTCGAGATGGGAATGAAGAAAATGAATTTCGATGACATTTGACAGCCCAGGTTTTTGTGTAGCACTCAAGTAAATTAGACACCAACATTTCATAGTTTTCTTCTTTCCTATTACCCAAAAAACCATGTGCTGAATGATTGCCAAGCTGCCAATTCAACCTCCTTTAACTGGGCTTCAAACACATCATCTTTCAGGAGATTCCTAATTTGGGGTCCTACAAAAATTTATTCCTTCAGTTTGGTATATGTTAAATTAGGAAACACACTTCAAGTATGCAAATCGTGAAGTGTATGCAATTTCGTGATGCGACTAGATTTCTTCATCTAATCACTTCACAAAATTTTTCATCAATCCAAGTCTGATGTGCAGGATAACCTTGTTTGATTACACTAAGGGAATATATTTCACATTACATGGTCCTGGTATGAACTCATCCCGCTTGTCCCAATGTTGCACAACATAATGTTCTTCTGTTGCAAGGTTGTCCCACAAACACAAGAAACAATATTTTGTGAAACTCCTCTGTAAACCAATAGAGCAGTTCATGGGGTTTTGTCAATGATATACAGGAATTTTTCTAGCAGGGAAAAGGTGATTATCCCTCTGTATAAGGCAGTGGTTTTTGACATTTTTTTAATAACGGCACCCCTAAGTAATTTACTTTATTTTGTGGCACCCCTATGCAATTTTCTGCCTGTTTGATAATTACATATCCAGACTTCAATATACTAATCAGTCCTGAGTAGAAAGAATGAATGGACAATAAAAATTAGTTTCTAACTGGTTCAAAAGAAAGTAGTAGAAACAGAAATAACTTGGAAAAATAACGCTCGATCAAATATCTGTAAAAAAAAGCTTGCAGCAGAAACTGGAAGTCTGCATGACAGAAAATGAAGTCTGAGAGTGAAACCAATATCAGACATCTTTCATTCCATTAACCAAAATAATGGCAAGATTACTTATATATCATTTCTGGAGGTGACTTGCAGTTTCTGGAACATGACATAATTAACTTTAAACCATTAATATATATCATACATTAAAAGATAACCCTATATCATGTTTTTCTGTTAACACATGGAACTACAGGAAAAATTTTTAGTGATAAAAATGCACATCCCAATGAATGACTGAAAATTAATATTTCCCACCTTGCAATATAAACATGAAACAATTTCTATTTTATTTGCATAACACAAGTAATGGTGATGCAGTTCAAGTGATATGAAATATGGAAATCACTTATATCATTATAAAAGTATTTTGCCTTTGCCTATTAGGTATAAATTCTCCCTATGGAAAATTTAAAGCCATTATAGGTCAGACGATGACTCACTTATAACTTATGAGATGCTCCCTAAGATCTTTAATGTAAATTTGCAGTTTTTGACCTGTGTTCTATGGAATCCTGGAATTCTATAAATGTCCCATTATTACTGATTTTTTAATTTAATCTGTACACATCTATATTATAATTTTTAAAGATATTGGAGTTCTGCAGAAAATCTGGGTTTACAAAAGGATTCTACAACTGAAAGAAGACTGAAACGCACTGAAACAAGTAAATAAATAAACAGAAATTCCTCTCACCTCTAGTTAGAATTATTTCTGACTTTCTGCAGAATCCTTCATAGCACTTATCCAACGCCTTGGCATAACACTCCACTGACAACTTTCCATCAACTCGTGGATATTCTGACATTAAGTCTGGCTTATAAAAGTCATAAACATTAGCCATATGGGATGCACGCATACCTACAAAACAATTAAGAATATTAATTAGAATTCAAGATGCATTTTTATCTTAAAAAAATCTATACACAATAAAGATATACCATATATTCTGGTTTATAAGTAAAAAAACTATTTTTAAGCTTGAAAATTTTTGTTTAATCATTATTTGGCATAAATTGATCTTTTTTTTGCAGTCATCTTTCATATCTTGCATAATGGTGTAAACTCTGCCTTAAAAAAGTAATTTACTCTTTCAATTAATTTAACTTCTATTTCTTTTAAAAGTGTTCATTGTAACATTTTGCTATACTACGCAATGATCTGTAAAGAAAGCAGTAAGTGCATATTTATTTTTATTTTTTTATGAAAACTCCAAACACGAAACATATCAAAACCTATAGTACTTAGTACCGTGCATGGGTTGAAGGAGAAGTATGGGGGGATGGGGTTGCCGGAAACTTTACTCTAGAGACTAAACATGGGTTTCACCACTTCAAGCCTCCAATAAGCAAAGTGATTGAGTTTGTAAACACAGTCATGAAACCAAAACTACAGGTGGGGGGGGACTGGCCCAGGCAGCTGGATGATGATTACCATTTAACGTGACATGCAAATTTCCCAAAAATTGGACAGAAACTTGCAGTCTAAGCCTTATAGGCATAGATGACAGCATGAACTCTCTTACTGATGCTATAAACATGGAAGCCAGTGATTGTGTAACTGAGCCATTCCTTTCTGCCTATTTCGTACTGTACTGCAAATTGGTTTCTCTGTAAACAATGCCTCAAATATGGAAGAAACTGCTTTAAAAAAATAGAAAATCTTGAAAATTTAACCCAAAAACATAACTCCTGATGAATTCCATGAAGTGTTTTTGTATTGTAATCCTCAAATCCCTTTCTTCATTTTCTTTTTTTAATCAAGAAAATGAAGAAATTCTGGGTTTAAAAGGGTGAGCAGCAATTTATAATTGGGTAAAAATATATATGTAATATTGTAAACTGTTATTAATTTGTGTCTTTGTAATCTTAAGTCCGTGACTTTAAGTTCAGTTGAGAATTTTATATTCAGCACATCAGCTGATTTCAATTTTTTAGCACTTCAAAGATCAGCTATGCTGGAACAAATGCATACTGTAAAAAATGCCTTGTGCATTGGGAATAAGCATATTATAAAATAAATCCTGCTACAACTGATGAAACTAAAGAAATATGGGCTTTATTAAAACTTCTTTACATATGTAAACTCTAGATGGAAGTGGATGAATCATATTGATCCACTTGATATCAGTTGTTCAACTGTTGATAATCCTGCTCAGATTGCTGACAAACCAAATGAGTATTTTTAATCTACATTCACACATGAGGAATTCTTTAGGGGAGAGGATTGCCAGGGCTGGCAATCCTCTCCCCTAAAGCCCCGTGTACGGCAGAAAAGTTAAAATTAGACGAAAAAAGGAAAAAAGAATAGATGAAAAAAAAAAAAAAAAAGATATTGATGGCCATATGCTAGTGGAAGAAATGGAAGCATTGAAACCAATTCTTCCAGAATCGTGCTTCAAAAATTCTTAAATATTTTAAAATTTCTAACAACTAACAAAAGAGCCACTGGATTTCCAAATTTATTCATATCGCCAAGAATATTTTTAATGATTCTAGTGACTGCAGCGTCAGGGGAAAGAAGCTTTTCCCGATTACAGTTAATTAAAACATATCTGAGGTTGACAATGGTTCAAGAGAGACTCAACAGCCTTGCAATTTTATCTGGTGAAAAAGAAGAAGAAAGGAATTTAAATTTTGAGAAAGTTTTGAAAGATTTTGAGGATAAAAGGGCAAGAAAGATATCCTTCTGATTAGTTTTGTTTATATTATCAAAATAAATAAATAAAAATGCCATTGTGGTCAGTGATCGGAACTATTGCGAATCGGCACAAATCGGACCAGCACAAAATGAGGGTTACCTGTATAATACAAAACCTCTTTTACCTCGGTTGCATTTATTAATTGAAACTACTGTAGAACGTAGGTTATCCAGAATAGAAAGTCAGTTATCTGGAATAATTTGAAAGGCTGATCTTTCGTCTTTTTTTTTTTTATTTACTATTATTAATGGTAGAACAGTAAGCGCAGTTATAGTGAACATGTTTGCAAATAAATTTGACTATAATAAGCGAAAGATCAGGTTAACTGCCTGTTTATAACAGACTGTACAAACAAAAAGCCCAATAAACTGAAAATTGCAAATTTTTTTTTATTGTTTTATGGTTGTGACCTCTAGAATTATGTGATCTTCAGAAATGTGCTTTAAAAAATATCACAGAGACTACTGGGTTTTCTCGGAAACCATGAGTGAATTTCAGATTAGTTTAGCTAAAGTAAGAATAATGTTGGCCCGAAACTGTGCAATTTATTATTTTTCTCATTTTTTTTAAGGTAAAATGTGAACAAAAAGAAAACATGTAGTTTTAACATTGCAACAAAAAATGGAAACTATTATTAGGATTAGAAAAGGTGAAAATTTAGGAAATCTCTCCAAAGAGTAATGTGGGGATAATATCTTGTCAGTCTCCGAGAATCTGCTGTAAAGTTTATTAGAGGTTGGTTCTTGGGTTTTATTGGCGCATTAGCAACTAAGGCTATAATGCGCCAAGTTTATTAGAGGAATCTAGATGTGAAGAGAAAGCCATTTGTTGTTCTCTCAAGTATAATGGGCTGAAAATGCCACTTTAGAGAGTGCACTTTAATTTTTTTTTTTTTCCTTCAAAAGTGAAGTTTAGGTGAATCAGTGTCTGGCCCAATGTTGTTGTTTGTTTGGTTTTTAGGAGCATTAGCAACTAAGGCCATATTGCTCTGGGATATGCGGCGGTCATTCCCTGACCTTTCCACATCCTCCATATTTGGTGGTGACGGGCTCAAACCCCGGTCTAATCAAGAAGCGTGTGCTACGCACTGCTGCTCCTTCGCACCTGGCTACGGAGGCGCCTCCCAATGTTGTGTGAAAAAGCATAGATTTTAATCAAAATTTAAGAGGCAAAGAAGATTTTAAGGCAAGCACAAGTTGGCTGAAAAACTTTAAACTGAGAAATGGTATACGTACGTGAATTAGATATTCAAGGTAAGAAACTTTCTTCACACAAATCAGCAGTGGTGTTCTTTAAAAGAAAGTTTGCTTCAGTTTTAGCAAATTATGAGAAAGAAAACATTTATAATGTTGATTAGATGGGCTCATTATGGAAAGCATTACCGAGAAAAACCCTAGCCACTAAAAGAGAAAGTTTTAAGATGAGAAAAGAGCGAGTTACAATTGCTATGTATGCAAATGCCACTGGGACGCACAGATTGTTCGTGCTCATTAACAGAAAGTTGAAAAAAAACTGAGCATTTAAAAATCTTTCTAATTTTCCTGTTTTACATAAAAATCATAAAAATACCTGGATGGATGTTTCTGTTTTCCGAGATTGGTTTATAATTTTTTTTTATTTAATTAATCTTATTTAATTTAATTTTTATTTAATCTTACCGGAAAAATTATCCGGTTCAATTATCCAGAAAATATGGCTATTCGGAAGAGGTCTGACATCAATTATTCTGGATAATTGACACTCTACTGTATTTAAATTTATCTTTCCTTTTAGTACCACATTCTAGATAGTAGGTTAGTAAATGCTTACCAAATATTCATCTTCTTTCACAGAAATCATATGCCCCCCCCCTTTCAATACACAAATTAATGAAATGGCAAGGACAGACAACTATAAATAATTGCAGCCATTATCAACCCAATGCAGGATGGAAGCTTCCTCAACAATTCATGTTGGGGAGATGGACCATAATCTGCCACGCTGGTACAGTGCGGGTTGGCAGATCAACCATATTTAGCAGCAGTCAGGGGCTTGAACCTCGGTCTACTCAAGGAGCGTGTGCTACTGCATTCCCACTCCTGACCACTCTGCTACAGAGGACAGACAACTAGTAGTGACAAATGATGCAAGAAAGCAAGCTCATAGATAATTGTGATTAAAGATGTTCATACTAAAACTGGTGTTGCCTTTGTTCACAAATCCAAATTCTATTATGCTACAGTTAAAAAATGTGTAGTTTCTTACCACAAAAAAAAAAAATATATATATATATAAAAAATATATATAAATGAATAAATACAAAAGGGAAAATCTACCTCTTTCAAGTACTAAAGCAGCATTTGGTCCAACTAACATTGCTACTGCACCAGCACCACCTGTTGGCCGAGCATTACCTTTAGCATAAACTGCAATGTCTCCTGCCACTACTATAGCATAGCGACCTGAAAGTAATTTATATAATTTTTAATATATATTCATAATATTTATAAGAAAAGTTTTTCCCAGTTTTCTTATAAATTTATAAGAAAACTGGAATTTAAATTTTTCTAAAAGAACTGTAACGTGAAGGTAGAAAATCATATTATTCTGGTACTGGGCTAGTAAAAGAGAGCCCAGTACCAGGAATTTTACAAATATTTAATGCACGAATATGATACTGAATTAATGCATAAGTATAGTACAAAAGCATCAATAATACATAGCCAAATCTGAATGAACAGAATATCAGCAAAGCGGCATCGTTTTAAGTTATATCTCATATTGTGAATATGAGATATTACTCGGGTACCTACCCACCCACCGAAGAAGGGCCAAATATCCCTGAAACGGTGCCGTCTGGGTGGTGGTGGTATCCATCTGAGAATAAGTAACATTAGTCTTCTCCTCAGGTGAAGCGTTACTTATTCGAAGTAGTGCAATATCATGGCAACTCGTTGTGAAGGTATTCACAATATGAGATACAACTTAAAACGATGCCGCTTTGCTAATACTCTGTTCATTCAGATTTGGCTATATATTATTGATGCTTTTGCACTATACTTATACATAGTCTAGACTTTTCCATAGCTTGAGACTTATGCCCTAAACGCTTTATAGTCTAGATATTGAATTAATTAAAAGTGTGCTAAACGGCTTTCCTATGAATCCTTTACTCTTTGACATTTATTCTCTTTTATTTAACAGTTCACCAAGACACCGGTTCTCATCTTGCCAATAGATGTGTTGACTTTCCAATTACTAAAAAAAAAAAAAAAAAAAAAAGTCTTATTTCTACTGAAACATTACCACCCTAATAGCCAATTCATTTATTTTAAAACTTTTTAATTGTATCGATTAATCCCACAAGACTAGCCATATACTGCAGTTACCAGGGCGAGATACTGAAGATTTAAGCATAAGCCAAGGCTTATGCTTAAATCTTCCTTGATATCTGGGGGCCTCTTCTCATGCTTTGGCTTAAGACCGTGTTTTAGCCCAGCCTGGTTCTACTATGCAGAAACTACATATTAAATAATTAAAGTGAGAAAGGAATGTAATAATTCAAAAGAACATTAAAAGTGGAATTTTAAAGTTCAGATAAACATATTTGTTATTGAAATTATTTATGTATTACAAAAAACTAAATTATCAATAAAAAATTTAATTCTCATACAATAAAATTTATTTCTGTATCTATATTGAAAAAAGCCATATATATTTTAATTTCTGAAATTCAATGTGGATCACTTTCTCTCCTCCCCCAACATTATTTGCAGACACTCATAATATTACTTATCTGCATACTCCACTACTACCATAAAGAAAGAGCACTTGAATAATGACCACATATTACAGCATTTAGTTATATGAATATTCACTTAATACTTGCTCATTAAAATTTACATGGAGTTTCTTGTAAAATAAAAAAACAACATACTACAAAATACAGTAACATTCTTGTACTCTCTACCTTGTAAGTTCCACTGACCTGCATGGTACATAGTTTACAGCTGTTCGATATGACTGCCAAGGTGATACTGGACATCCCAAAAAATTTTATTTCCTGTTATGGAACATATATCAAGTATCAGGAGTTACTTGGGTGACAGCAATAATAAACTTTGCCTTCAGCGTTACTGGTAGGCCGATAAACTGCATCTTTGATAAAATGTTACAGAAAGAAATTGAGGGTGCTTAGGTCTGTGAATGAAAATTACCATGCAAAATCACAAGAACCAATTTAGTGCCCAGGTACTGATGGAACAGATAATCTCTTAATTGCAGCAGGTAATGGAGAGATGCACTATCTTGTTTAAAAATGATATTTCCAGGTCATTATTATTAATTTGTGATAAAAGAAAGCTCTTGGGCATATCCAGCCACATAACACCAATACCATCCTTTTCAACAAAAAAAAAACAAAAAAAAACAGGCCTGTAAACTCCTGTTGAGATAAATATAAAACATAACTTTTATGGCTATCATGTTCCCATTCCAGATGTTCACTGGACCCCACTGTTCTACACACTAACTTTCCCCAATAACCTGGAAGGCACTCTAATCACTGAAAACAACACTTCGAGGATGTGTTTTTCATAATTTTCAAGCTATGGCAAAAATGTTAACACAATGCTTTTGTTTGTCTTTTTCACTATCCATGACTGCTATAAACACATGTAATTTGTAGTGTTCAAGTTGCAGTCACCAACACATGTTTAAAACTGTTAATTGTGGAAACAGCTCATAGCTGGCACAACACAGAATTTTTAAGACCCTGATGACACATCCAACTCACTCATTTATTTCATTTATTTTGTTCAGAGAAGGTCTATTAATAAGATAAGCAACATACACATAAACAACATAGAAACAGTTGTTTAACACATTAACTGCATCATAACACACGTGTATCATGGGTGGTTTAATCCACTTGGAAAAGAAACCACCCGACTTGAGAACCAATTTCATCCATTTTGATGGAAGAAAAACTGGATATTTTTGTCAAGTAACCTTTGCCAGCAGCTGACTAATTCGTCCATAGTGAGAAAAAAGCCCAAAAAGGTCTCTGCCTTCCCCAACACAGAGTTTTCCTGTAGTTTTCAATCCTAGGTCAAAAAGGTCATTGGAAAAAAAGAGGCAGCAGCAAAAGTGTTAAGTACCTATAATGGATGTATCAGTAATAAAATTTAAACTTTTTACGCTGCTGTTCAAAGAAAGTGCATCACCCTTAAAAACTAATTTTCGTCCGAATAACGAAAGTATATGGCAATATTTTTTACAGATTGTATCAGATAAGATTGGCACACATAGGTGACGACATAATATTGCATCAGCTGTTAACTTTCAGCTATATAAACACGCTCTTCAAGAGTTGCAATCATTCCTTGATTGTGACAGGATGGCGAGTTACGTGCAGTTGATGCCACGAAGAAAGAGTGCTATTGTAGCTTTACGTGAGGAAGGATGTTCTTCCTGTCATATTGTTTATACAGTGTCTTGTAATCAGTCGACAGTGAGTAGATTTCTTTCCAAACTCAAGAATACCGGTTCTGCTGATAGGAAAAAAGGAACTGGATGCAAACGAGTCTCTATGCCAAAACAGGACCGCATTTTGAAGCGCTTATGCCTTAAAAACCTTAAAGCCCCTTCATCTGAGCTGAAAACAGAATGGAAAGAACATACAGGTGTGGTAGCAAGTGCAGTAACAGTCAGAAGGTGCCTCTTCAAAAATGGACTTGTAGCCCATCGTCCTAAGAAGTCCCTCACATAAAAAATGAAAAAGACCCAATTAATTTGGTGTAAGGAGCATGTCAAATGGACCCCCGAGCAGTGGAAGTCAGTTATTTTTCTCAGACGAGAAGAAATTCAACCTGCATGGCTCTGAATGGGAGACAAATGATTCGCCATAGATGTCGTGAATAATACCATCCAGACTGTATGGTGTCTACAGTGAAATTTCCTACCAGCCAATGATATGGGGGTGCATTTCGTATCGCGGAGTAGTTCACCTGTAGTTTATAAAAGGTTCTGTAAATGCCAATGGATACCTGGCTATATTGGAAGGTAAATTGCTGCCAACCATTAGAGACCATTTCAACCTGCCAAGTAACCGCATCTTTCAGGACGACCCTGCTCCTTGTCATCGGGCAAAAAGTGTAAGTAGGCACTTCTGTAGTTACTTTAGCTTCATTTCTGCATTAGAGGTTCAACAGTAATGTGCTTACATTTGTTACAGGTGAAAAAATAGTTGGAAGAACGGTCCATTACAGCTGGCCAGGAAACAGCCCAGACCTGAATTCTATAGATCTGTAAGCAATGTAAGATAACTGCGATTTTTATTTTTTTTAATAACACAACTGCTAAAGTTAATAAATATGCTATTTGTTATTGCTACCTAGTAGAGTGTCACCATACACTTTTAAAGGGCACCAATTTAAAGCATTTCTTGTCTTTTTACCAAAGGAACTGATTGGTAACTGGTGCACTACAATGTATCTGCTGTCATAACTCAATGAGCCAGCTGGTATTAGAATTAATATTAGTAGTGACATACAAATTAAGGAAGCAAGCTTATACAACATCAGCAAAAAAAAAAAAAAAAAAAAAAAAAGACTACCCAGTAAGTTGAATAAAGTTAATCCTTAACTTTATTCAACTTACTCACTTCCACAACACCAAATGAACTCTGTTCTAATAATCAATTACTCTCCGGCTAAGAGCAAATAATGAGTTCTCATTACCAGTACGAATGACAAAATCCCACCAAGATTATTATTAGAATATTCATACCATTTATCCATATGAATTTTCTTAACATTTTTTTTTTTAGAATTGAGTTAATTTATCCACAAAGGGGTGCATTTATTATTTAATATCTTCTTGCTAGTAGATTTTTTTTTTTTTTTTGGATTTTTTTTGCATATGTAAAGAGCAGGTTTTTCATGATTGAAATGAGACAATCATTATTATCTGATGGGAGATCTTTGACAACAGAATTTTCAGATGCAATCCAATGAATAATATGTAGTAATATTTTTAGCAGTATTAACTGAAAAGGAGATAATCAGAAGTGGTTTTATCAGTGAGAACTTGCAAATCATGAATAAATTTTGATAAGTTATTATCTGTGATGAAAATATCTATCTTTGATCTGTGAGGAAATCTAATCTTTGATTGTCCAAGAGAGGAGGAGAAAGGCTGATTTGAGGTATTAAATTTATTGGAGTTATGGGAAAATATTAAACTGAGCATCATCAGAAGAACTATGCCACAAGACAGATTTGGATTTTACATTCATCAACATCACTATTGGTTCATTGTTAACAGAGTATTTTTTTTGACTGATGAGAGTGGTAATCAATGGACACTGCTTTTCGTGGACAAATGTCATTAGTGGAGATCCCCAGGGTTCGGTGTTGGGCTCATTGTTGTTTTGTATATTTATCAATGATATTGATGAAGGTATATCAGGTTTAATGTCCAGGTTTGCAGATGATACAAAGGTTGGCAGGGTTGTTAAAGACAGTATGCTACTCCAACTGGATCTAGATAAGTTGGGCAAATGGGCTGAGAAGTGGCAACTGAAGTTTAACATTGACAAATGCAAAGTACTGCATATGGGTAGCAATAACTGAAGAAAAATGTACCAACTGTGTGGTGCTACACTCAGGGAAGTGGAAAATGAAAAAGACCTGGGGATAATTGTGCAGTCAAATATGAAGTTCGCTGAGCAGTGCAGATGGGCTGCCAGGGCAGGCCATGGAGTCTTGTCAATGATATATAGGAATTTTGCTAGCAGGGACAGGGAGGTGATTATCCTGTCGTACAAGGCAATGGTCAGGGCACACCTAGAGTACTGTGTACAGGGTGAAGGTATCATTTTAGGAAGAATGTAGAGTTGCTAGAACGGTGAGGGGAAGAAAGGGGTGCTCTTACCAAGAAAGGCTTAAGTTCTGCAAATTGCAGCACCTGGAGAGTAGGCACCTGCAAGGTGATCTGATTGAGGTGTATAAGGCTATATTGAGGTGTGTATGAGGTGTATAATGGGTTGCGCAAACTGAATGCCGATGGGATCCTTCCTCTTGCTCAGATTAAGAACCTGAGGGGGCATAGATTCAAATTGAAGAAAGACAAGTTGTAGAATAGATGTGCAGAAATTTGCCTTTAGCCAGCAGGTAGTTGATTGGTGGAACAGACTTCCATCTTTTGTTGTGGAAGTTGATAGCCTAAATAAATTTAAGGCTAAGCCGGACAGGCATTTGAAACAAATGGAGGGTTTTTTTTTTTTTTTTTTTGGCTGATGCTGCATAAGCTTGCTTTCTTGTCGTATGCCTCTACTAATGCTAATAACAGACTCAAGATACTGTAAGTGGGAATAATGCCCATGAATAGAGGACAATATTGAGAAACCAAAAAGAAAGTTATAGCACTGTAGAGTTGATCAAACCCAGGGTCCTGAGCTGGATATCATCATTGTTCTTTCTTGCTGATTCCCTTCTCTCTCTCGGTAACGCAGGAATTTTTTTTTTTTTTTTTTCTTGGCTGGTGCAGCATAAGCCTCAGGTTTCCTTACACCATAAGGCTAATAATAATAATAATAATAATAATAATAGATTGGATACTATGATGTGGTCACAAAGCAACTGGATGCAGGGAATAACTTTGATATCATATATTCGGATCTTAGAAAGGCTTTTGTTACTGTTGCACATGGAAGACTGCTGCACAAATTGGAGCAGTGCAGCATTGGAGGCAAATTGCTGCTACGGATAAAGGGATGGTTGAGTGGGAGAACACAGAGTGGTAATCAATGGATACTGCTCTTCGTGGACTAATGTTATTAGTGGAGTCCTAAAGGACTCAGTGT
This sequence comes from Mastigoproctus giganteus, assembly GCF_048544385.1. Taxonomy (NCBI): domain Eukaryota; kingdom Metazoa; phylum Arthropoda; class Arachnida; order Uropygi; family Thelyphonidae; genus Mastigoproctus; species Mastigoproctus giganteus. Next base: position 119,427,094 of record NC_143588.1, read on the forward strand.
TGGGTCCACTGTTGTTTTTTGTATTTATAAATGATATTGATGATCAGGCTTAATGTCCAAGTTTGCAGACGATACAAAGGTTAGCAGGGTTGTTAATAACACTAGTGACAGTACACTGCTCCAACAGGATCTAGAAAAGTTGAGCAGGTGGGTTGAGAGGTGGCAAATGAAGTTGAACAGTGACAAATGTAAAGTACTACATATGGGAAGCAGTAACCCCAGAGTAACGTATCAACTCTGCGGTACTACACTGACATTGGTAGAGAATGCAAAGGACCGGGGAGTAATTGTGCAGGCAGATATGAAGTTTTCTGAGCAGTGCAGACGGTCTGCAAGACCATGGTGTCTTGTCAATGATATAGAGGAATTTTTCTAGCAGGGATAAGGAAGTGATTATCCCCTTGTATAAGGCGATGGTCAGGCCACACCTTGAGTACTGTACACAGGTGTGGAGGCCTCATTTTAAGAAGGATGTAGAGCTGTTGGAACAAGTACAGAGAAGGGCAACAAGATTAGTGAACAGAACAAAGGGTTGCTCTTACAAAGAAAGGCAGTTTTGCAGATTACAGTGTTTGGAGACTAGACGCCTGCAAGGTGATCTGATTGAGGTGTATAAAGCCTTCCATGCTCAATGCTGATAGGATTCTTCTTCTTGCTCAGAATAATCACCTTAGATTGAGAAATTGAGAAAAGACAGTTGTAGGATAGATATGCAGAAGTTTTCCTTTAGCCAGCGAGTAGTTGATTGGTGGAACAGACTTCCATCTTTTGTTGTGGAAGTTCATAGCCTAAATAAATTTAAGGCTGAACCGGACAGGTATTTGGAACGAACAAAGGGGTGAAATCGGAACTTTTTTATTATTTTTTTTATTTTATGCTGCATAAGCTTGCCTTCTTGCATCGTATGCCTCTACTAATACTAATAAAGTTAACTTAGTTTAATAGCTACTGCTTTAAAGACTTAAAAGGCGTTTAGGGCTAAATCCCTCAGACTACGGAAACTAATCGAACAAGTTAGTGCATAGCATCATGTTAGTTTGTAGTAAATTGCCAAAGTAGGTGAAATGGCATTGTTTTTGTTACATCTCATATTGTGAATACCTCACAATGCAACACTTTGCCAGTAGGGAAGACTAATGTTACTTATTCTTGGCGAATACCACCACCCAGACTGCATTGTTTCGAAGCTTGTTGACCTCTTGTTGGTGGGTGGGCAGGTACCCTAGTGATACGAGTGACAACCCAGTTATGAAGTATAACCAGTGGTGAACTATAGTGGGCTCACATGGGTTTGCGAGAGCCCACTGTTATTTTTTTTTAATTTGCAAGCCCATTGTTGAGACGATTATTTATTTTACAAATGAAATTCTGAATGCAATTATTGAATATCCAGAGCCGAAACTACGGTGGGGCGAGGGGAGACCATTCCCAGCATTTTAAAATTGCTTCATTTTTGATTTATTACAGTCGGTCCTCTGTTTAACGAACTTCTTTATAGCGAATTTTTTTGAATCCCCTTGGTAATTACATTTAAAATAGTTTCCGTTGAATGAAGAAAAGTTCCATGTAACGAAAGAATTAGGAGAGACAACTTTGTATGCATTGTTCTCACCTCTGGCCTTTAGACAATTTAGGTAATTAGAAAGTGCAAATTAAAGGTGAACGGGATTACCGTTCCACAATGTTAGTGGTATACGTAAAACCTATTCAGTCACATACCGAGAAGTTGCGTTAGTCAATATGCTTTCCATAGCCAGTCAGAGGATTAAGAAGATTCCCCGACACGGATTATAGCCTCTGGGTCAATGTGTGTTGTTCTTCCCCTTTACTCTGACAAATGGGCATATGTTTTTCGGAGAAGTGAGTGATCCAAGCCTTCCAATAAATTTCTCCTGTCTAAGTTTACATGGTCACAGTAGCTGAATATCCGAGTGATTCCGATATTTTGCCCTGTAATCAAAGAACTAGTGAGGGTAGCAACGTAGAGGGTGGGGGATTTAGGCAACTAAGATATTATATAAACTTTACAAAGATGAAATATTCGCAGATTTTGAAACTTTGTTGAGCCTTTCGCTGTGTAGAAATGTTCTAAAATATAATGGTATACAGGCAATGATTAAAAAAAAAAAAAAAAAAACTATCACCAATCTCCAAAAAAACCAGCATGAATTAAGGATGATTGCTAAAGAACTTGATGTGGAAAGCATAAAGATTGGTAGTGTGTTGGGACCAAGATGAGCGGCTTGTAGCTTGGGGATGGCAATTGTGGGTTGGAGGAATTATCCCGCTTTGTGCAAACATTGTGAATCAGAAAGTTAATTAAATATTCCGGATTATTAAATCGACTTTTAAATTTGGAATTTCTTAACCATTTAGTACTAATGATTGACATCCTGCAGGATGCTCTCTTACCTTTCAGAAGCTTTACAAAATCACAATGGTAAAAGCATATAAATTAATTATCCTAACTATCAATGCTAGTGCTAATTTGAAAAATTCTGAAGGAAATTATGAAGCTAAAATTGAGAGCATGTTAAAGTGGAAAGAATTTAAAGGAATCAAAATCGAAAGCAAAAAAATTATCTCGTGACAAGTTATGAAATGCATTGTTTTATGCTTAAAGGGTAAGTTATTAATGCAACAGGGCGATTTTAAATTAAATAAAGAAAATAACGATACCATTGAACGAAATTTTAAATCATGAAATGTGAAAGAACTTTCATCTCTGTGGCAAGACGGTGAAAACCGAATAAGAAATTTAAGTTTTCTGATAAAATGTGAAATAAAAATGAATGATTTTAGAGATTGTGTCGGAGACCCCAGGGGTTCACATCTGGTGAGTATGGGCTTGGCATACCTGGGTCCTGAGCTCGATATCATCATTCTTCTCTTTCTTGGCAATTCCCTTCTACTATTGATTTTCTCTCTCTCTCTCTCTCTCTCTCTCTCTCTCAGAGTAACTCAGAAATATTTCTTTTGGCTGGTGCAGCATAAGCCTCAGGCTTCCTTGCACCATATGGCTAAATAATAATAATAATCTTTAAAATCAAGTGTAATGTAATTCCCTTTTTAATTAAGAAAGCCAGAAAATATCTTTGAAACCACTGCAATTAGCAGTGCTAAAGTTGAGCGAGCTTTCAGCATAATGAATAATATTGACTGAATGAATGAATAATGTTGACAATTGAACACGTTGCAGATTATGATGACCATACATCTAAATGGAAAACCATTGCTTCAATTTGATCCGGATCGTTATGTCAAATCCTTCCTCTGTAATCATCACTCAGCTAATGAGCAAAGCTCGACAACAAATATTAATAAAGAAGTAAATTAGGAATTTTTAGAATAAATTTTTCTTGAATATTTGTGAAATAATTTTTTTTCGTGTAATCTGTGATTTTTTGTTTACTTTTTCTAGAAAGTTTGTTTTTTATGCAATATTTGTTTTTATATTGTGGAATGTTTTGTGATAGTTTTTGTTATTTGTGATATGGGAAATATTTAGTGTTATTTTTTTATTCGCAATATTAAAATTTTATCATGAAAAAAATGTATCCATTATATTTTCATAGTTGTTGAAAAAAAGTTGCGCATGTGCCGGGCAAGCACGGTAGATGGTTTATGCGAAACATCCTTCACGTTTCTTTTAGGTATTTTGATTTGTATATATCAATTACGAAATAAAAGAGCTTTTTTATTGTAAATATTTTATTGATCATTCACAAATTTCCATAATTTCTGGAAGACAAGATACAATGGATTTATGATAACTAAAGTAAGAGATGTATACTTGCAAGTGCAACGTATCTAAATATCACTGTAAAATAGCACCGATTGATGTACCGATCTTGTAGTTGAAGTGACATACGCAGCTGTTAGGGGAACCTAACAATGGAATGTAACGAAAATGTGAGACGAAAAAAGAAATTGTTGACAAATATTTGTATTGTTGCAATCATACTTACTGCAGTAGTAACTTCAGGAAGCATGTTATGATGTCATACTATTCAAAAATTCTAAAAAGTTAGAACTCTAGACACTGTTGTATCCAGTTATCATCGTAAGGCGAGGCATGACGACCAGGTTTTTAAGTTTTTTTTTTTTTTTTTAGATAGAATGTTTTACACATTCACTTCTTATACTCATGGTTAAGGGGTGATAAGATGCATCTGTCCACCCCCTGAAACCCATTCCTGACTCTAGATATCATACTGGTCACAAAAAATGCATCACGTGCTCTAATCACACTACTGGTAGTGCGAGCGTGGGAAGCGCCTCTAGTGGAAGCCATGGATGACGTCACTTCCGTGACTGATCAAATTTACTCGGTAGAAAGTCCTAAAAACTGCGAGCCCATTGTTAAAATATTCACAGCTCACTACTGAGTATAACTCCACAATATGAGAGATGCCAGATGGTATGCAACAGTAAAGACAAAAAAAAAAAAAAAAGGATTTACAGCTAAAAGCCACAGGTTACAGGAAATTCACTAATCAAACAAGTTAGTGCATAGCATGTTAGTTTGTAGTAAATCGCCGAAGTAGGTGAAACAGCATCTTTTTTTTTTTTTTTTTATCTCATATTTTTAATGCCTTTACAACAAGTGTTGCCTCTACTGCAGAAGCATTACTTATTCGAGGCAGCGCAATATCAAGGCATTCACAATATGAGATAAAATAAAAACGATGCCATTTCACCTACTTCAGTGATTACTATGAACTAACATGATGCTATGCATTAACTTGTTTGATTAGCTACTGCTTTTTGAATAACTTGTTCTCTCCTTGCTAAGTTTTTCAATATTGTGCTATTATAGTTTACGGTTAAGAGTGATTTTGTCACTGATAAAAGTAACTGATACTTTAAGTGGGGAAAAAATTACAGAGAAATAGGCAAAGTGATTCCTTGGTTCCACATAATTTATGCAATGTAGAGGAGCACACCTCACAGCTCATATGTTAATGAAATTAAGAAAACATTCACAAAATTTTAAAAGATTCAGATTAACTCCAAAACTATTGGTTTTACTATTTTTTTTTTTTTCTTTTTGTGGAATAAATACAAAGATGGAGTTCCCATCATAAATCCAGAAAAGTACCATATTTTTTGTGCCATCATGTTATTACATGAAAAGATACCACTACTCATTGTAGTGGCACTAATGAATAGAAACTATGCTCACAAATGAATAAATAAATTTATAAAAGTATGGTATTTTTATATACCATATCTATAATTACAATACAGAAAAATATAACATTACAGTATAATATTAAGAAAACCTAATTAAGAAAAAAATATTTAGAAAAATTAAATTTCCACATTAAATTTATTTGAAGCATAACATTTTAACATAACTGATTATCTGTTTGAGAAAGAGTATAAATGGAGAAATTTACCATTTTTAGAAGAACAAAAAGGCATTTAAAAATTTGCAATAAAAGGTCTTACCATCCCAAGAACTGGATTCGATCCAGTTAACTGCATTAAAAAGTGCAGCTGTGCCTCCATAACAAGCATTAGTTGTGTCTATTCCTTCAACATCATTATTTCCACTCTTTTCAAACAATTTCATTAATACAGTTTTAACACTTTTTGATTTGTCAATTATTGTTTCTGTTCCTACTTCTAGCCGGCCAATATTTTCATAACCTACTCCTGTACGTTCCATCAACTTCTCTACAACAGTCAAACATAATGAGTTTATATCTTCTCTATCTGAGCAGAATCCCATTTTTGCCTGTCCGAGACCAATGGTATATTTTCCACTAGAAACTTTGTCAAACTCTTCTAATTCTTTCTGATCAACATAATATGAGGGGAAATATAACTCCATTGCAATAATGCCAACATCTTGTGGCCAGGAACAAGTGCCTTGTTTCTTATGCATAGACATTTTCTGAAAAACAAAAAGATTTAGTATGATATGGATACTGTTATATAATATATCTGGTCATCCTATGAGTAATAACATTTCCTCACACCTACAGAATTGCTTATTTATGCACACTGCACGAAACATTTCTATGCCAATTTGTGTATATAAGTAACAAGTTAACAGTGCTTCACTTTTTAAGATAGATAATAAAAAAAAGTTGGATGTATCAGAATATATTAGGCATACATATATTTTATGAATTTAAGAAAGTAAATAATGCAACTCCAGCCCCACCAAAAAACCTTGAGTTTTGGAGGAGCTGAAGACAAATCATTATCATCAATCTAAATTCTCATCACTCAGTTTACCAACAGTGCAGCCATCATGACTCTGACCAATGCACCCACTAGTCCACTGAAGTCAAACAAATTCTCTTACATCCAGTTACTACTGACAACGATTTTGCTCTGCTCAGACATTTAAATGAACCAGTATCATAAAATTAATTCACAACCAAAATTCAGCCAAATAATTACAACCAGACGATGAAAACTCAAACTAAATCTAACATACAGAATGGTAAGACAGTACTAATTAGAATCTCTTATAAAGCTTCCTTGAGGGCATTCTAGAAGTAGTAGTAGTGGCATGTGATGCAAGAAAGCAAATGTATGAGCTTATGCAGCATCAGCCAAAAAAAAAAAAAAAAAAAAAAAAATCACACCATTCCCTCCAAATGCCTGTCCAGTTCCTCCTTAAATTTATTCAACCTATCAACTTCCACAACGACAGATGGAAGTTTGTTCCAGCAATTAACCACCCGCTGGCTAAAGGCAAATTTCATCACATCTATTCTACATCAGTCTTTTCTTAATTTGAATTTATGCCCCCTTAGGTTCGTAATCTGAACAAGTGGAAGGATCCCATCAGAATTCAGCGTGCTCAACCCATTCAAGGCCTTATATACCTCAATCAGATCACCGCGCAGGTGCCTAGTCTCCAGCCACTGCAATTTGCAGAACTTAAGCCTCTCTTGGCAAGAGGATCCCTTCATTCCCCTCACCAATCTTGTTGCCCTTCTCTGTACACGCTCAAGTAAATCTACATCCTTCCTAAAATGAGGCCTCCAGACCTGTACACAGTACTCAAGGCGTGGTGGCCTGACCATTGCCTTATACAGAGGGATAATCACCTCCTTTTCCCTGCTAGCAAAGTGAGGTGCTAAGTTTCAATGCCAAGTTTCACCTCTTCCATGTGGCCTTCAGTAGTTCCCCATTCTATAAAGCTTTGATTATTATAGTGAAATACAACACACACTAACAGAAATCAGAATAATCTAGATTCCAGTAGCACTGGATGTCCTGACAAGCGTCAATGTTGAATAACAAAGAGGTTGCACATCTTTGCTGTACACCTAACTTGCAGGGATTTCAACAAATCATTAAATCTGGGGATGAGTTAATTTGTAATGGTCGTTAACAAATTTTCTCCCAATCCATCTAAAAGTCATCAATGAGTCACAACCAGAGAATCACTGGTTTAAACTTTATCCTCAGCTTCAATGAATGAATAATCGATTCCGTGTGAGAGAGAACATAATTTACTTCTAATCATGAAGTAATTGTAGCCATATTTCAGTTACTCTCAGTAAATATTAATGTCCTAGTACTATGGAGCACATGGTTGCAGTTTCCCTTACTTTCCTCAATCCCACTGAATGTTTTCAAGCAGCACCAACCATACCTAAGCACCAAACCATACCTAAACATTGGAGTGAATGGATGGGTGAAATGGTTTTTTTGCTGATGCTGCATAAGCTTGCTTTCTTGCATCATATGCCTCAACTAATGCTTATGTCCTAAAGAACTGCAATCTACTCTTAGCAACTCTTAGAAATTGTACTTATCCATCACAAGATGGATAAGTACAATCACTTTGTATGCACCTGCAAAAGCAGTTTGTATTTGCCCAAGAACTGAAGTATAGTGAACACTGAACTTCTCAAATTACTTCAAAATCAAGTAAAACCTCCACAGCCAATGACAAAAAAAAAAAAAAAAAAAAAAAAAAAACTTAGGTACCATCCAATTCTCTCATACAAGAGCTATCTTGATTTCACATAAAGTGGTAGCAATTAAAAAATTCATTGATGCAACCATTACCAGAGAAAAATTACCTCCTTGAATTGATTATTCTGGCTTTCCTTCACATCTGGAACCAACATTGTAAGATTCCAGTTCAGTTCTTTTTCTCAATAATTTACTAAATCTACTGAGAGAGCATGGCCCAGCCCTGGATCTCTCATTAATTTGATTAACAGAAATAAATTAACAGAGGTCATAAATTCACTGTGGTCAATTTATACTGCAGGAGACAACATGGCACGTCATTTTATTATTAAATTTCGCAGTCCCTGCATATTAAATCCCTGACAGAATACATATAATGCAATTCTACCAGAATTTTCCCCAAAAAATGGATAGATATCTAGTAAGGCCACTACCAAAAAAAAAAAGGCACTTTCCACATGTAATAAAAAAATCTTCTCGGGCCAAATTCCACCAAGTCTACACTCCTTAAGATCTTCGAAAAGATGCTCTTTCCGGTCTCATTCAAACAACTTTTCCTCTACAATTCTGAATGAGCTGCACTTTGCGTTGGGTCAACTATACCCAACCTTCTTGCTACTGAAACAACCATACTTGATGCTTTTGAGAACAAATCATCTATGCCAGTGGTGTCTAACCTACGGCCTGCGGGCCAGATCCGACACGCAAATAATTTTTATAAGGCCCGTGTGGAAAGTGAACTAAAACAGCATCAATCTCCACTGCGTGCGTCCAGCTCGACTGTATCAAGCATGTACATGTGGTTCAGTGCAGTCATACGTATGCTAAATACAGTTATGTATTTTGATATAGTTTGTTCGTTGCATTGAATTAAAAATCATTCTTAAAAACGTTACAAAAGGAGAAAATAGATTTGGAATGTCGTGTTTTTGATCCAAGGTGGACTGAAGACTACTTCTTCATTGATTACCATGAAAAAGCAGTGTGTTTGGTGTGTCAGGAGACTGTGTGAGTTTTTAAAGAATATAATTTAAAACAACACTGATTCCAATCATAAATCTTATGATCAACATAAAGGAGTGCAACGAAAAGAAAAGTGTTCAAAGTTACAAAACGAATTAAGAAAACAACAAAACATACTGAAAATGTATCGGTCAAAAAATTTATCTGCTATACATGCCAGTTATCAAGTTGCACATTTGATCGCTTTTGAAAGTAAACCGTTCAATGATAGTGAATTTGTTAAGCGTTGTTTGTTAAAAGTTGTGGAAGAAATTTGTTCAAACAACTTTTGGAAAACATAAAACAAATGAAATATTTTAGTGTGGCACTGGATAACAATACTGATGTAAATGACACAGCCCAACTCCTCATCTTCATACGTGGAATTAATCATAATTTTGTACCAGTTGAAGATTTAGCTGATCTACAGAGTATGCACAGAACAACTACAGATGAAAATCTCTGCCAATCTATTGAAAAATTAGGATTAAATATTAAAAACCTGGTAGGAGTCACAACTGGCAGTGCATAAAATATGATTGGTAAAAACATTGGGCTTATGGGTAGAATAACCAAGAAAATGATAGATATGGGAGCTGAAACTCCAATTGGAATTCACTGCATTGTGCATCAAGAAGCTCTTTATGGGAACGTTCATAACATATTGGATCTCCAACACATTATGAATGTGGTTATTTCAACTGTAAATTTTACAAGATCACATGGCTTTAATGTGGCTGTTGAAACATCACCGAATGTTTCAAGTGTTCAAAGTTACAAAACGAATTAAGAAAATAACAAAACATACTGAAAACGTATCAGTCAAGAAATTTATCTGCTGTACATGCCAGTTATCAAGTTGCACATTTGATCGCTTTTGAAAGTAAACCGTTCAATGATGGTGAATTCAGGGGAGGTACCCATGGACTGGAGATGTGCAAATGTCACCCCAATTCACAAAGGAGGATCAAAGGCTGACACAAGTAATTACAGACCTGTTAGTTTAACTTCGGTTCCAGGAAAATTAATGGAGGCACTGGTTAAAGAAGCACTGCAGGATCATCTGGACAAGAATTCAGTTATAGCTCAGACACAGCATGGTTTTGTTAAGGGCAGGTCTTGTCTGACCAATTTGATTGGATACTATGATGTAGTCACAAAAGAACTGGATGCAGGGAATAACTTTGATATTATATATTTGGATCTTAGAAAGGCTTTTGATACTGTTGCGCATGGAAGACTGCTGCACAAATTGGAGAAGTGTGGCATTGGAGGCAAATTGCTGCTATGGATAAAGGGATGGTTGAGTGGCAGAAGACAGAGAGTGGTAATCAATGGACACTGCTCAACGTGGACTAATGTTATTAGTGGAGTTCCTCAGGGTTCAGTGTTGGGTCCATTGTTGTTTTCTGTATTTATAAATGATATTGATGATGGTGTATCAGGCTTAATGTCCAAGTTTGCAGACGATACCAAGGTTGGCAGGGTTGTTAAGGACACTACTGATACTATGCTGCTGCAACAGGATCTGGAAAGGTTGAGCAGATGGGCTGAGAGGTGGCAAATGAAGTTTAACATTGACAAATGTAAAGTACTACATATGGGAAACAGTAACCCCAGATCAACGTATCAACTCTGTGGCACTACGCTGACAGTGGTAGAAAATGAAAAGGACCTGGGGGTAATTGTGCAGGCAGATATGAAGTTCTCTGAGCAGTGCAGACGAGCTGCAAGAGTAGCTCATGGTGTCTTGTCAATGATATACAGGAATTTTTCTAGCAGGGATAAGGATGTGATTATTCCCTTGTATAAGGCATTGGTCAGGCCACACCTTGAGTACTGTATACAGGTCTGGAGGCCTCATTTCAAGAAGGATGTAGAGCTGCTCGAACGAGTACAGAGAAGGGCAACAAGATTAGTGAATGGAACAAAGGGTTGCTCTTACGAAGATAGGCTTAAGTTTTGCAAATTACAGAGCCTGGAGACTAGGCATCGGCGAGGTGATCTGATAGAGGTGTATAAGGCTTTGAATGGCTTGAGCATGCTCAATGCCGATGGGATTCTTCCTCTTGCTCAGAATAATCACCTGAGAGGGCATAAATTCAAATTGAGGAAGGACGGATGTCGGATAGATGTGCGGAAATTTGCTTTTAGCCAGCGGGCAGTTGGTTTGTGGAATAGACTCCCATCGCTTGTTGTTGAAGTCGATAGCCTAAATAAATTTAAGGCTCAGTTGGACAGGTATTTCGAACGAACGGAGGGGTGAAATGGGAGTAGTGGTTTTTTTTTTTTTTTTTTTGGCTGATGCTGAATAAGCTTGCTTTCTTGCATCATATGCCTCTACTAATGCTAATGCTAATGCTAATTTGTTAAGCGTTGTTTGTTAAAAGTTTGTGCCACAAGAGGAAAAGAACTGAACCTTGGGGGATACCAGCATTAGTAGTGAAGTTAGAAGACAGAGAGCCATCTACCATCACCCTCTGTGAGCGGTCAGAGAGAAAACTGGATAACTAATTACAAAGAACGGTTGGCAAACCATAAGATGGAAGCATGTTTAGAAGATCTTTATGCCAAACATGATCAAAAGCCTTTGAGATGTCAAGAACAACTGCTTGTGTTTCACTGAACTTTCCCATTGAATTTGTCCATAAATTGTTAACATAGGCCAGAATATCAACTGTGGATCGACACTGATGGAATCCATACTGACGATCGCTGATCAGGAGGAAGGTTTCTAGATAGTTTAAGAGTTGACGATTAAGTGATTTCTCTATTACCTTAAAAAGAGTAGAAGTAATTGGATGGAGGGATTTGTCACACTTTTTAGGAACTGGCTGGATATGAGCAAATTTCCAAGCAGAAGGAAAAACACCTTTGGAATAAGAAAGTGAATAAAGGTGGTATAGAACAGGAGTAAGTTCCAGAGCACAGGTTTTGAGAACAAGTGGAGAAATACCATCAGGACTGAAGCTCCATCAAGAAATACCATCAGGATATAATCTTCAATATCATCATCAATATTATAAATAATATTGATGATGGTATACCAAGCTTAATATCCAAGTTTGCAGACGATACAAAGGTTGTTAAGGACACTACTGACGCTATGCTGCTGCAACAGGATCTGGAAAGATTGAGCAGATGGGCTGAGAGGTGGCAAATGAAGTTTAACATTGACAAATGTAAAGTACTACATATGGGAAACAGCAACCCCAGAGCAACGTATCAACGCTGTGGTACTACACTGACAGTGGTAGAGAATGAAAAGGACCTGGGAGTAATTGTGCAGGCAGATATGAAGTTCTCTGAGCAGTGCAGACGGGCTGCAAGAGTAGCTCATGGTGTCTTGTCAATGATATACAGGAATTTTTCTAGCAGGGATAAGGAGGTGATTATTCCCTTGTATAAGGCAATGGTCAGGCCACACCTTGAGTACTGTATACAGGTCTGGAGGCCTCATTTCAAGAAGGATGTAGAGCTGCTGGAACGAGTACAGAGAAGGGCAACAAGATTAGTGAATGGAACAAAGGGTTGCTCTTACGAAGAAAGGCTTAAGTTTTGCAAATTACAGTGTCTGGAGACTAGGCACCGGCGAGGTGATCTGATAGAGGTGTATAAAGCCTTGAATGGTTTGAGCATGCTCAATGCTGATGGGATTCTTCCTCTTGCTCAGAATAATCACCTGAGAGGGCATAAATTCAAATTGAGGAAAGACAGATGTAGGATAGATGTGCAGAAATTTGCCTTTAGCCAGCAGGTAGTTGGTTGGTGGAACAGACTTCCATCCCTTGTTGTGGAGGTTGATAGTCTAAATAAATTTAAGGCTCAGCTGGACAGGTATTTTGGAGGAGTGAAGTGGAAGTTTTTTTTTTTTTTTTTTTTGGCTGATGCTGCATAAGCTTGCTTTCTTGCATCATATGCCTCTATTAATGCTAATGCTAATTATGTATTGAGATTGGCATCACAAATCTTGAACAATTATTTAAAAATATCCAGCCTCAATCATCTCATTAAATGTTAAGTTTTGTCCAGTAAATGTTATTTGGTAGTATTGAACTTAATAAAATTTTCGAATATTTCAATTTTAGGTTTATCATTATATTTATTCACCTTAATATTGAAAAGGAGTGATCCTTTTCAGGTTGTAAATTTTCTAAAATGAGCATTTAAAAGCAAAAGTAAAGTATTTCAAACAGAAACAAAAGTAAAGTATTTAAAAAAAACAAAACAAATAAAAGTAAGTCATATTTTTATAATTTTAATAAAATCTAAAAAATAAAATAAATAAATAAATAAAATTGACATAGATTTGTTGCACATAAAAGTGCTGGGAATTTGCATTTTTTATATAGAGCTTGAAAAGAAAACACGGTAACATGAAAATAGAAACTTCCTTTTACTAGTAACAAGACATAGAAAATGAGACAATTTTTTTTCGAATCACTCTGTGCAGCCCGCGAAACAAATCTAACTTTGAATAAGGCCCCCATATGGGAAAAGATCGGACACCACTGATCTACGATATATCTTCTACAATCTTTCTATAGGAAAAGGGAAGATATATCAGTGTTCCTTACTGCATTGCTACTAAACAGGAGTATCAGTCTTATTATTTAATAACAGGCCCTTCACCCATAGATATCTAACTGGTGTCGCACAGGGCGGTGTTCTGTCTGGTCTCTGTTATTGCAATTTTGAGTCCCTTTTTATCACCCACAATGATTATACTTGTTTTATATAATTTGTTTATGCAAATGATATAGTATAACTTCCACCATTAACTTTCCTCATACAGTAGGTATAAATTTAATGTAAATTGAGGAAGGATAATTGCACAATATATGTGCACAAATTTGATTTCAAGCCAGAAAGTAATGCATTGCTGGAACAAACTTCCATCAAGTGCTGTAGAAATGGGAGGTTGAATAAATTTAAGGAGAAACTAGACAAATTATTAGATGGGTTGGACAGGTGAGGTGGTAAGCTTTTTTTTTTTGTATACTTTTAAGCTTGCTTTCTTGCATCATTTACCAGTACTAGCACTAACAACCTCCAGGCTCTTGCTACCTTCTTGTACAAATTCGGGATTCACCTCAATGCCAACAAATCAATTGTCACAGTATTCTCACTAAAGAAAGTCATCTGTGATACAGGCAGGGGGGTCCTCGTTATCTGAGGATAATTGGTTCCAGAAAATTACACTTAAAACGGGGACCAAATTTTCATAATGTGTATTATTATGTATTTGAGAGACAGTAAAAAATAGATTGTAGGAATTGAAAAATTAGACAATTATTTTATTAGAAATTTTTTATTATAATACGTTGCACAATGTAAGGTTAAGTAAAGTTTATTGAAGTTATACTATTTTTCAGTTTTATGAATGAAGAATAAATCCAGAGGTTTGTTTTTTTTTTTTTTTTTTTTTTTTTTCCCTGTATTTTTTCAGAATTGTGCCGTAGCATTTAGTTATGTCTTTAACTTTGCACTTAACCTTTGCAGCACAATTATGAAGAGAGTTGTTGTTATAAAAATATTGAAGTGCTTGGTCAATTTTGTCAATCCTTTAATTTTCAAATCCTCATAACTTCGGGGACACTCTGATAATAAATACTCAGATACCAGGGATCCCCCCTGTACTACCAGCAATTTGGATGTTGGATACCTTCTGTTATTGGCCACTAAGACACCTCATACAGCCTGCTTCAATCTAAAATTTATGTTCCACGAATACATCGAATACTTCCTCAAGCGGTTCAATTGCCTATGATGGACAGTCAAGCAGCATCTGTTTTACAGTAATAAGGAAATGGAAAGCAAATACTTCCATGCATCTATATATCTTGAAATTATGTATATTGCAAAAATGTGAACCTTAGTCTACCCATCACTTCAGAGACCAATATTTGTTTCTGAATACTGGGCTTAAAATGACCCACAAGAATTGTCTCCCTCCCCATAGTAGAACCACTGATATAGCCCAACAACTAAACATAACAAAGTTGCTAATTCTTATCAGAGTGAGGCATTATGATGTCAACAATTGAATTGTTAATATATGTGATAAACTTCCAAAACATCTGAGATATCTGCAAGTGGTGCAATCCACCTCCATCTTCAAGATAAGATCAATTCCCACAATGATATTGGAGCAGAATCATCTTGACTTTAACAATCGTTTTTTAATGACTCAGGCACGGTTGATAATCTAGATAGCAGAGCACGTGGAACCAAACCTATATAATTTAGTGAAGGGCAAGAAAAACTGACAGCTACTTACAGAGTAGATCTCCCATGTAATTATTAAATAGAATGCTCCAATAAATTAATCGGGAAGAATAGGTCCACAAAAATTTCAGATATCATGATAAGATGTACCACAAAACTTATGTGAAAAACAGAAAATACGGCATTGATAATGAATAAAGAAACATTGTTCAATTAATTCTTTTCATAAATTTAACACTCCTAGTCTGTTACCATGACAAGAAAAAAGTAGTCATATACACTTATACAGCACACAGAAATTAGTAGTGAATGTAATGTAAAGCATCATGTATACTAATAAAAATTATTTATTTTATTTGAACCTAATTAAGATTAGCTCAGCAGAAAGCTTGAAAACTGTTAAGCTAGCCAGAGCCACCACCATATGGAGACCCTGGCAGTATGGTAGGTTTTCCACTTTAATAATAAATCCAAAACCTCAATTGATTCATTTGACTGTTCTCCAGTCTGAGGGGCAGAGACTACAATACAGAATTAATGGAATGCTGCATCAGCAAGATCCCACACTGGACAGCCCATGGAGTTTTGTCAATAATACACAGGAATTTTGCCAGCAGAGATAAGGAGAAGATTATCCTGTTGTATAAGGTAATGGTTAGGTCACATCTTGAGTACTGCCCACAGGTCGAGATTCATTTATAAATCTGAAACTGTTGGAGTATGCACAAAGAAGAGCAAAAAAGTTAGTGAGGGGAACAAATGAGTGCTCTTATCAGGAAATCTTTAGTTCTGCAAATTGAAACATCTGGAGAATGGACACCTGTGAGGAGATCTGAATGAGGTATTTAAGGCTATCTGAACAGATAGAGCTTACGCAATGCTAATGGAATCCTTCCTCTTGTTCAGATATTTCAGAGACTGCTGGTAGTCATTGCGGTACAAGTAAACACATGGGTTGTGTTAGGGTAGCTAAGAATAGAAACAGGTGCATGTATACCTGTGTGTACACCAATGCTAGGAGTTTGGTAAATAAATTTGATGAATTTGAGGTATTGCTCAAAACATCAAAGGCAGATATTGTTGGGATATCAGAGACGTGGTGTCACACAGATATAAGTAATGCGGAACTGGAATTTGGGGAATACAATGTGTATAGAAAAGATAGACAGGACAGGAGGGGAGGAGGGGTTATGCTATTAATTAAGAAACACATAAAGTCCAAGGAAGTGAAGCCAGTCGACATCGATGGACAGGGCAGTGTCGAGTCAGTTTGGTGTGACATAAGCATAGGGAAATCAAAATTGAGAGTAGGAGTGTGCTATAGGCCTAATGATTCTGATGAGTATAATAAGATATTGTACAGGGAAATAGAGTGGGCCAGTAAATCAGAGAGTCTTATAATGGGGGATTTTAATTTCCCAGATATTGACTGGAATTTGTGGGTTGGTCACTCGCACACTAGCAAGGCTTTTGTGGATTTATTGGATGATTGTTTTCTACATCAGCATGTTCGTGAGGCAACAAGAGGGAGCAATACTCTTGATCTGATTATCAGTAGTGATTCTTCATGCATTAAGAATCTGCAGATAAATGAACCACTAGGTGGCAGTGATCACAGTGTGTTGAAGTGGGATTTACTCAAGGAGGTAACTACCATCAGAGGTAAAGGGAAGGGTTTTTGTTTTCGTAAAGGCGATTATGATGGTCTGAGACAGTATTTAAATTCTATACAGTGGGACCAACTGATGATGTTACCAACAGCAAACTCAAAATGGGAAGCATTCAAGGAACTAATCTTGGAGGCTACCAGGCTTTACATACCAACTAAGAAATATTGTTCAAGGTTTAGGCCTAAATGGTTGTCAGATGAACTAATGAGACATGTGGCAGAGAAGAAAAATGCATGGGATACATACAAATTAATGGGTGACATGGAAGCCTATGATAGATATAAGTTGGTCTGTAACCAAGTCACAAAGGAGATTAGGCAGGCAAAGGCAGACTACGAAAAATCCTTGGCAAAGGATGCAAAGAAAAACAGAAAAGAGTTCTTTACATATTTGAACTCGAGAAGGAAAGGAATGAATCAGATTGGTCCACTGGATATTGATGGTTCAACAGTTGAGGATCCTGCCCAGATGGCTAACAATCTAAACGAGTATTTTGCATCTACATTCACGCATGAGGAGTTATTCAGGAAGGAGAATGATGTAGGTAAAGTAAACATGGGCAGTGAGCTGGATGATTTTGTAATAACTGAGAGGAAAGTGGAGGAGAGATTGTTGAGGATAAACATAAAAAAGGCACCTGGGGTGGATGGGATCTATCCAGTTATATTAAAGGAGGCAGCAAAGGAAGTATGCAAACCCCTAGCCATAATTATGAGAGCTTCTTTGGACTCAGGGGAGGTACCCATAGACTGGAGATGTGCAAATGTAACCCCAATTCACAAAGGAGGATCAAAGGCTGACACAAGTAATTATAGACCTGTTAGTTTAACTTCTGTTCCAGGTAAATTAATGGAGGGACTGGTTAAAGAAGCACTGCAGGATCATCTAGACAAGAATTCAGTTATAGCTCAGACGCAGCATGGTTTTGTTAAGGGCAGGTCTTGCCTGACCAATTTGATTGGATACTATGATGTAGTCACAAAAGAACTGGATGCAAGGAATAACTTTGATATTATATATTTGGATCTTAGAAAGGCTTTTGATACTGTTGCACATGGAAGACTGCTGCACAAATTGGAGCAGAGTGGTATTGGAGGCAAATTGCTGCTATGGATAAGGGGATGGTTGAGTGGCAGAAGACAGAGAGTGGTAATCAATGGACACTGCTCAACGTGGACTAATGTTATTAGTGGAGTTCCTCAAGGTTCAGTGTTGGGTCCGTTGTTGTTTTCGGTGTTTATGAATGATATTGATGATGGTATATCAAGTTTAATGTCCAAGTTTGCAGATGATACAAAGGTTGGCAGGGTCGTTAAGGACACTACTGATGCTATGCTGCTGCAACAGGATCTGGAAAGGTTGAGCAGATGGGCTGAGAGGTGGCAAATGAAGTTTAACATTGACAAATGTAAAGTACTACATATGGGAAACAGTAACCCCCGAGCAACGTATCAACTCTGTGGTACTACACTGACAGTGGTGGAGAATGAAAAGGACCTGGGGGTAATTGTGCAGGCAGATATGAAGTTCTCTGAGCAGTGCAGACGGGCTGCAAGAGTAGCTCATGGTGTCTTGTCAATGATATACAGGAATTTTTCTAGCAGGGATAAGGATGTGATTATTCCCTTGTATAAGGCAATGGTCAGGCCACACCTTGAGTACTGTATACAGGTCTGGAGGCCTCATTTCAGGAAGGATGTAGAGCTGCTGGAACGGGTACAGAGAAGGGCAACAAGATTAGTGAATGGAACAAAGGGTTGCTCTTACGAAGAAAGGCTTAAGTTTTGCAAATTACAGAGTCTGGAGACTAGGCACCGGCGAGGTGATCTGATAGAGGTGTATAAGGCTTTGAATGGTTTGAGCATGCTCAATGCCAATGGGATTCTTCATCTTGCTCAGAATAATCACCTCAGAGGGCATAAATTCAAATTGCGGAAGGACGGATGTCGGATAGATGTGCGGAAATTTGCCTTTGGCCAGCGGGTGGTTGGTTGGTGGAACCGACTTCCATCACTTGTTGTTGAAGTTGATAGCCTAAACAAATTTAAAGCTCAACTGGACAGGTATTTCGAACGAACGGAGGGGTGAAATGGGAGTGGGTTTTTTTTTTTTTTTTTTTTTTTGCCGATGCTGAATAAGCTTGCTTTCTTGCATCATATGCCTCTACTAATGCTAATGCTAATGCTACACACGTGAGGAGCAGAAATTCAAATTGAGGAAGACTGGTTGGAGGACAGATGTGCAGAAATTTGTTTTCAGCCAGTGGGCAGTTGATTGTTAGAACAAACTTCAATCTGATTGCAAGACAGATGTACTTCCAAATGGTGTTGTGAAAGTGGGTAGTCCAAATAAATTTCATGAAGAATTAAACAAACAGCTGGCAGGTGTTTGTTTATTTATTTTTATTTTATTTTTTTGCTGAAACTGTAAGCTTGCTTCCATGCATAATATGCAAGTAATACTAAATTCAAGGAAGAACTAGCAAGCTGTTAGAGGGATGGACAGGTGATATGGGAAGTGTGTGTGTTTTTTTGTTTTTTTTTGCTGATGCTGTATAAGATTGCTTTCTTGTATCATTTGCCACTAATAATCCTAATACAAATTACTGTGCTGACATTTTGGGAACATTTAGTATATAGATATAGTTAGGCTGCATCTTGAGTACTGCATATAAGTCTGGAAGCTTTATTTTAGGAAAGATGGGGATCTGTTGTAACAGGTACAGAGAAGAACAACAAGATTAGTCAGAGCACAAAAAGGTACTCTTACAAAAAAAAGACTTCAGTTCTGCAAATTGCAGCATCTAAAAACTATGCATCTGAGAGATATGACTAAAGTGTTTGTGGTTTGAAATGAATAAAATAATTTATTGACAAAATGAGAATGGATGGTTGCAAGACAGATGTGCTTCCATCTGGTGTTGTGAAAGTGGGTAGTCTGAATAAATTTCAGGAAGGATTAAACAAACAGCTAGCAAGTTTTTATTTTTAATTTTTTTTTTTTTTTGCTGATACTGTATAAGCTTGCTTCCATGCATAATATGCAAGTAATACAAAATCTGACAGTGAAGCAGGTAACAGGAATTTCCTTTGTTACAAAAGATTTTCCTGTTCAATACTTTTTGAACATAGTACAAGGATTTCTGTGCTCTTCTTTCCACTGCTCTGCTGTCCCTTTCACATATGAAACATGAAATTTTAGTGTAACCTGATTGCTAAATCCAATAACATTCAAAGAATTTTGAAATCTTCACAAAAGCAGCCATTTGTACAAGTCAATACTTTACATTTATTAAGAAAAAATATCAAGTTTTCATAATATCACCTTATAAATGAACCAAATTTGCAATTGGAACATAAGAATAAATGTATTCTGTTATGAAAACTAATCCTTTCAGGCTGGTTTTTGATTAATTGGAATTAATAAACAAGAAAATAATAAAAAAGTTCAAGTAAATGCAGTTTTACATGAACTGCTATGCATGAATTAAAACAACAAAAAAAGGTGCTTCCTGGTCTGGTGTCCAACATGTTGGGCCATGCATTCTCAACACTTCTGAAAAAGTGTTCTCTGTCAGCAATCAAAACAGAAAACAATTTAATTAATGCACACAGTGTTACATTTCAGGTGTGGTAATAACTCATGATTTACGCAAAAAAAAAAAAAAAAAAAAAAAGAGAGAGCAAAAAGTAACGACTTTTATGCACGAACTGAGAAAATTTTGTTTTTGCATACTGCCACATTGCCTACTCATCCCTCCAACCAGCGCATGGCAATATATGCATATGGTTAGCCTATGTAATATGTATGAAAAAGTAAATAATTGAGTGATTTATTGGTCTGAATTTAATGAAATTTAGGAAGTCCTGACAAATCGTTCTAAAAGGGAGAAATGTAAAATTTCATGGAAATCCATCCACTGGGAGTCCAGTTATTACACGAGGACGTAAAGGAATTAACAATTATCGGATTTCTACTGTTGCGATTTTAATGAAATTCGGAATGGTTCGACAAATCTTTTTAAAAGACTTAAATACAAAATAGCGGGAAAATCCGTCCACTGCGAGTCGAGTTGTTACATGCAGAAGAACGGTCAGGGGAATTCAATATGCACGTTGAATGTGCCCAAAACCAGTAATCTTGAAACTTGTAATAATAAACTGTATTGAAATTTTTGCGTACGCTATTTAAAAAAAAAAAAAAAAAAAAAGTGTTGCAACAAATCTGTACATGATGAAAAGAAATTTATATTCCTTATTTTTTTAATCGACGAAATTGGTGTATGACACACTTCCATTTATTTTCAAAGAAAAATGGCACACTTCCATTTATTTTCAAAGAAAAATGGGGGTTCTTAATTTAATTGGGCACACTCATTTTATTTACCCTGCTATTACGGAAGGGTACTCCCCCCCCCCTTACTTATGTTTACATAACACCCAAAAGGAATAAGGGGCGAGGGAGGAAGTTTGGCTAGAAATGGTTGAGAAATTCTAGCGTAAAACATCCTCCCACCTGAATGACTTTCAGCCAGATGTACGATAACAAATCGAATGTATTTTAATATTCAATTATTATTTTTAGTCACAAATTTGTGGAAGCGGTATATTTATATTTATTATTATTAGCCATATGGTGCACCAGACAAAGAAAAAAAATTTCTGAACAACCGAGCGAGAGAGAGAGAGAGAAATAAAAGGGAATCACCAAGGAAGAGAAGAATGATATCCAGCTCAGGACCCTGGGTGTGCCAAGCCCATACTCACCAGATGTGAGCCCCTGATACACGCGGAAAATTATAAAATAGCAAAATCCCGACAAAACCAATTTTTTTTTAAATTATAAAGTTTGCATATGAGCTACACTTTCATGTTCAACTGAATAATTAGTGAAATTATTATTACAGTATAACTGAATAATTAACCAAGCGCATCTGTCGTCGTGGAAGTTGATAGCTTAAATAAATTCAAGGAAGAACTGCACAAACTCTTAGAGCGAATGGATGGGAAAATGGGATTTTTTTTTTTTTTTTTGGCTGATGCTGTATAAGCTTGCTTTCTTGCATCATATGCCTCTACTAATGCAATTAATCACTGGGTATCACTCAAACCGCCGACTGGGCTAACTAGGCTAGACAGGTGGGTAAAGTGCCTGCCTGGCAACCCAAAGGTCGCGGGTTAACATCTGGTGAGTATGGGCTTGGCACACCCTGGGTCCTGAGCTGGATATCATTGTGCTTCTATTTCGTGGTGATTCCCTTCTACTACTGACACACTCTCTCAGGTAATTCAGAATTTTTTTTATTTATTTTTTTTTTTGGCTGGTGCAGCATAAGCCAGGCTTCCTTGCACCATATAGCTAATAATAATAAAATCAAACAATATCAAATCTTCATAAAGAGTTAATTATTCGCGGTTTATCAAGAAACACGTAACTGATGAGGGGACAACATCTTCTAGAAAGAAGTTTATCTCGTTGCCGATTTCTCTCATAAATCTAAAGTACACGCATTTATTTTATATTTAAAAAAAAAAACCTTGGGAGGTAGGCAATTTTTTTTATCTCTTCCACCGATTAGATTCTCGGAGCAAAGAAATATCAGATGAAAACTAGCACGAATACTTACTTTCAGATGTGAAGATAGCACCGCGTTGCTCGATTTCACGTTTCCTTTCTCGTAATTCCTCACACACAAAAATCGGAATGAAAGAAAGTACAACTATACCAAGATTTGCCTTAAAGGAAAGTTCGCATCTTAAATACTAGCAAAAGCCAGCTGACTTTCTACAAGAGCCAATGGCAGCTAGGTGCATAATTACCCAATCAAATAAATTGCAAGGAAAGAATACACAGTTTTTTTCTCTCTTTCCTCTGACCTTCAACCTGTTACATTATAATGGTCATGTGACCACTCTTAAGGAAATATATATGAATGTGGTTAAGACTGGACATCCTAAAAGTGTTCTATTATTAGTAGTAACCTATGTGAAAACAGCCTACACCGCAAAATAAAAATAGTATTTTTTATAATAAACAGAATTCGTTAACACAATATCGAAATTTAAGTCAATAGACAAAGCTGCTAATATCATCCTGTGGAACTCTGAATGTGTGTGTTTATTAATAATAATCATCGTATAAAATCAGCAGCCATTATCTTTTATTAAAAACAAACTAGGCACAAAATGGTACCCCCTCCCCCCGCCATTTTTTTTTCTGGATCCGTCAGTGCTCATAGCCTTGGCTATGAGGTAAACGTATATGGTGCATATAATTGAGGTATTGTTCGGCCAGTTTGCTGGACGTAAAATCCGAGTTTCTGGGGGAGGGGGAACCAACGAATACTCGGCTCAGACCGACTAACTCTGCTACATTGTGAAAAAAGCCAATAAAAATTCCTCGCATCATTTATGGAATGCGCACACGGGCCTTTTCAAGCCGGTGAGTGTAGAACAGTGATTATAAGTACTGTGGTACCCGCGAAACCGCTCCTTGACTTTGCTGATGCAGTGTTTGTAGTCGTTGATGCCAAAAGGTATTCCAAATATCCTTTGAATCAAACTTGTTCCTCTATTTTTTGTTCACGATATTCGTCCCCGTCGAGTAGCTTTTGACAAGATGTCTGACAACCTAGGAGTATGTCGAGTTCACATTGGAGTGTGGTGACTGTTTCCATTTTTCAGTCGGTTTACGAAAAAAAAGAGTATAATTATGTGATCATTCAGATTCAGTCTTCAGGAACAAACTAGCATATTATTTATTACGAAAGACTGATTAACATGTTAACTAAGTTATTAAATTTCTCCTTATGTTCCTCTTACTTTGGCCCTGCATGGTCTGATGATGGGATCCAATAATGATCCTGAAAAGGCACCTTTGTAATAAGTTTAGGAATGAAGTGAAAAACATTTAATTAATAAACTAACTTTATATTATCAATGTAAAAAGCGATTGATTTCAAAAATAATCCATAAGCTGTTATTCTCCACAAGGCAATAATTTTAAGTATTTAAGATACTTAATCTAAATCTTGGAAATAAGTACATGTTAATCTCTCTGAATGGATATCAACAACATAAAAATTTAATTAAAGAGTAATAACTCCAAATCATAGTTCCTGGAACTTTGTCTTTATAAGTTTAATTCATAAATTATTTTATGATTGTTACGAAGGATATATTATTATTATAAAATCCTATTATGGCACTATTGCTACGAGGTTTGGCTACCAAATAACGAAACTGTGCGCAGCCACTACACACTAAGAGCCACCTTTGATTCAAAATCACAGCAGTTGACTTAAAAACGTTCCCTAGTTGTCTGCTAAGTCAAGTTCCAACACGCAACCCGTTCGGTTTGCAGTGAGATTTTCATTATCATGCGTGTTTGCAATTTGTGGGAAAATAACAGAAAAGAATCGAACGAATCAAACTCAAATTTTAAAAAAACTAAAGAAAACACCAACTGAAAGTTATGAGTTGCTACATCAAGTTTATAGGGAATATACTATACGTTTGAATGGCATAAGAGTTTTAGGAGGAAGAGAGAATGTAGAAGACTGAACGACCAGACCGTCCGTTCCGTATCCAAGAAAATAAATGAAAATGTGAACCGATAAGGAAATTGATTAGAAGTTTAAGCATTAGAATGATTGCATCACAACTCAATACGGACAAAGAAACTAAAAGTTTAGACAAATTCACTAAAAGTTTAGGCATGGAAAAAGTGCGTACCAAGATGGTGCCAAAAAATTTGAATCACGTGAAAGAATGAGAATACTCCACGTTTGTGAAGATATTTTGAAAAAAAATTGAAGATTCAGACTTTGAATACTGTAATCAATTGTGATGAAAGTTGACTGTTCCAGTGAGACCCTTAAACTAAAGAAAACTCCAACTAGACAGCCAGGGACAACAAAATTCCGAATAAAGAAAACTCCAAAGGGATCGACTGTGACAAATTTAATGAACACCCTATTTCGGATCTAAACGACTCGGGACAGATCGATATAATCTTATTAGACATTAAACCTGCTTTCGACAATGTCTCAATCAATGCCTTGAAGACAATACTTGAAAGGTATTTTGGAATACAGGGAGGCATATTAAAAGTCCTCGTTTCCATTCTCAAACAGGAGCATTTGAGAGTTGACACAGTGGTGTATTCGAGCCGGAACGCACCGAATTTAATTAAATTTATACACCTAATATTATTAAACAATGGCATAATCAAAGGGGAGGGAGAAATATCTATTTTACCATTGCTACTAATATATATATATATATATATATATATATATATATATAAATATATAAAAATATATATTAAAAACAAAAATATAAATTTCGCAATGAAACTCGAACGTTTCTTACTAAAGTACAATGTGTTAGATCAGGCCTGACGTAGCCGAGTGGTCAGGAGCGAGAGTGCATAGCACGCGTTCCTTGAGTGGACCAGGGTTTAAGCCCGTGACTACTAAATACGATAAATATTTGTATTGACGATTTATTGTAAACTCTACTGACTTGGTTGTCGTGCTGGAGTATAAACAGAAAATTTATAAAGAGATCCAACGAATGAGATATACTGTGATGCGTGCGAACGCTGCATTTTGATTCGCCATGAGCTGAACGCTAGAACTGGTTGTTCTATGAACCGTGAGTTTGAAGTCTGATTCAGTTACTGTACAGTCGATGTGGCGTTATCATATAGTCTTCTGGAGAACGAGCGTTCTGGTACTAATTTTTTTACGACGAGCGTTCCGGTACTATTTTTTTTTTTTTTTTTTTTTTTAGCAATACACCTCTGGTTGAACACAGGACCTTCCAATCGAACCACAATATACAGAAAAGTCCCCCAAGGTAGCGTCCTTTATGCCCTATTTTTTCTGCCACTTGGGAGTCCTCTGAGTCCTCTCTCTCTGTGCAACCTTCTTCCTTGAATTTATTCACGTCGCTGCTGTATTACGAGACAGGACACATGACGCTCACCAAAACCACTGACCACAACTAACCTTTTCGAACGCTGTGGTGTCAGTCACGGTGGATTCGTAACACCAGTTGTTTGTTTCTTTCTTTCTAGAAAGTATAAAGACCACAGCGGTCGAAAAGGTTACAGTTGTGGTCAGTGGTCTTGGTGACCACTGTTTATTTGTAGGCTTCACGGCGCAAGGTCATAATGCGCCTTAACACGACAGAACGAGAAAACTTAACCATGTTGGCGAGATACTGCCATCTGTACGAGCAGATGTGGGAAACCACCGGTGGCGTCTGACCCTAAATACTATGCACGTCTTGTCCCAACAATCATTCCATGTTCGAATAAAAAAAAAAAAAAAAGACGCCGATCCATTTCATCTCGCAGACATTGAAAAAAAAAAAAAAAAAAATCGCCACGTGTGTGAATACTTAAACGGATATATGCGTTTATGATAACCACCGCCATTGACCAGCACATTCCTACACTGAGTTGGCTTTGCTAATGCAAAGCCAACTCAGTGTAAACACAAACATTCTTATTCATCTCTTTATTCATTTCTGCCAAATATTGTTCTCCCCTCTTGTTATTTACTCCAATCTTCAATTACCAGATGAAAATCTGGAGGGCAAGACCGTAGACCTACATTCAGGGGCTTTAAAAATGGACTGTGCTAAATTATTTATCATTATATGTACGCGCACCAGAGCCGGATTTACACTTAAGTTAAACAAGCTAAGCCTCACATTACAAGGGGCCTCGCTCCATCTTAAAAAAATCCTTTTTTTTTTTTTCAATATTGTCACAGGTGAACTGTAAGAGAGAAGGGCCTCATACATGTTATAGCTGATGGCCACAACAAGTTTAAATCCGGCCCTGACGCGCACACAAGATTGCCCGATTTGACAAAAGGCTTGTAAGATTTAAAAACATTAAAATCATGTGCTGGGCGCGACCTCAAACTAATGGTTCAGAAATCATTAATTTTTATTGCATTCTTTTTCTTCTCTATCGGAAACATAAATATAATTTCCTGGTTATTTTCCCTTCTCGTACATCTGTATCTTATCCTGCATTTCCCATTGCTTCGAGGATTTTTCTATTGGCATCCCATCCGCTCCAGTTGCCTCAGTAGACAAATTACCATGCCGCAGCGGGGAAGGGAGGGATAGGAGTGAGAGGAGGTCCGGATGATTGGTTTGCCATGGCTCTTAAAGACAACGGGGGTACATTCTTGAATCAGTCTCGCGGGGGAATCTGCAATTTATTATTATTATTATTTATTTAAATCAGTAGTACGCGGTACGAGTACACACCTTAGGGGGGAGTTAAAGAAGAACACAGGATTATGTTATTTAAATCATGCTTAGATAATAATACAACAATAAATACTACGCAAATATAAGCAGATAATATTAATTATGCTTAAAAAGAAAATCTACACGTTTAATTAACAGGCAACACCTTTCTGATGCCCAATGTAAACTGGTGGGTTGACACACTCGATAAACTGTCTCAGACTGGCAGGTCGGTCTATTCTTTGTAAAGCAGGTTACAATGCATGTCGACATACAGTGTGACCTTTATTGGATGTTCTTAGAAGTGGTTTAGATTTAAAAAAATAAATAAATAAAATAAAAAATAGAGCTTCTTGAAAGCGCTCAGAAACTGGCAACTCGTCTAGTGAGATTATCAAAAGGGTGCGCATATCAGAATAATATCTCATATGAACACATATTCGAAGTCTTTTCAAATATGTCAGCAACAAGGCGCCTCAGTGGAGACGTAACTAAGATGCATAAAGCTCTGAGAAAAGAAGGTAAAATGAATGAGGCGAAATTTTCGCTGTTACGTGAAAATTTCGAGAAAAAGAATGTAATCTGGGTGGCAGCAGCAAGTTTCTCTTTTAGCCGGCGACGAGTTTTTTAGTATTAGCAATGGCCACATGGTGCAGGTAAGTGTATGGCTTATGCCGCACCATTTAAATAATAATAATAAAATAAATAAATAAAATAATAAGAAAATTTAAAAAAAAATAATTAATAAGAGAAAAGGAAATAGACAATGCGTTTCCCTCCTCCGACAGGTAATTATCCAGCTGACCTTTGAATTTCCCCAAAATGTCAGCCTCTACCACCCATGTAGGTACCTTATTCCAGTAATTTATAACTCGCTGGCTAAAATAAAACTTCCTCCAATCCAGTCTAAACATTCCCCCCCCCCCGTCACTTGAAATTATGGAACCTAGTTCTAGAATAATTTCTAATCGTGAACATTTCGTCCTCATTCATTTTACTTATGCCCCTCAGACACTTAAACACCTCGATCAAGTCAGGTGCCTAGTTTCCAAGCTCTGCAACCCACATATTCGACGTTTTTCCTCATATAGATCACCTTTTGCCGATCTCAACACGCGAGTTACCAGTCTTTGTACCCTTTCAACAAGCACGTCTTTCTTTAGGTCTCCATACTTGAATACAGTATTCAAAGTGTGGTCTAACAATAGCCTTATTATAATAGGATTATGACATCCTTATCTCTAACAGCAATTGTTCGATAAATCATCGATAGAACACCATGGGCCTTCCTTGCAACCCGTCTACAATGCTGTTATTGTTGTTATTTGGGTTTTTAGGAGCATTAGCAACTAAGGCCATATTGCTCCGGGGATATGCGGTGGTCATTCCCTGACCTTTCCGCATCCTCCGTATTTGGTGGTCACGGGTTTTCGAACCCTGGTCTAATCAAGAAGCGTGTGCTACGCACTGCTGCTCCTGCCCACCTGGCTACGGAGGCGCCCCCGTCTACAATACTGTTGTTATGTTGTTATTTGGTTTTTAGGAGCATTAGCAACTAAGGCCATATTGCTCCGGGATATGCGGTGGTCATTCCCTGAATGACCTTTCCGCATCCTCCGTATTTGGTGGTGACGGGCTCGAACCCCGGTCTAATCAAGAAGCGTGTGCTACGCACTGCTGCTCCTTCCCACCTGGCTACGGAGGCGCCGTCTACAATGCTCGGAGAATTTCATGTCTGACCGTATCGTTACACTGAAGTCCCTTTCCTCCACTACTAGCTTTAGTTCAACTCCACCAAATGCTGCACCAACACGCCAAAGGAAGGGTAATCACACATTTGGGATACACTACGGACCCAACTCTGACTAGACCACAGGAAAAAGGACGTCTTACAGACCACATGAGAACAGTGTGGCAGAATCGATGGAATGACTCCACTAAAGGCCGCATAACTAGAAGCTTCATACCAGACATTGGACGTGTTTACCCTATTTCCCCGACCTGGTACTCTCCTGGACTTCATACCACTTACCTGCTGACAGGGCATGGCTCCTTCAGGAAGAAGCTACACGATTTTGGAATCTCGGACATAGCGCAGTGTAGATGCGGACAAGAAGAAACTTGGGAGCACCTGCTCTATGAATGTAATATATATGAAGACCTCCGTGGCCTGCTGTTTACCAAACTATGCTCCATCCTTAGAAATCAGGAGGACATAGTGCTGCAGGAAGAAGAAAACTATAAGGCTTTCACGCTTTTCGCTCAAAATCTCTTCGCGAGGCAAAGAGCACTCCCACCACCCTGAAACAATGGCGACCCAGATCCGACACCTTTCCGGGCCTGCTTTATCTCCTTTTCCCGGTGGGGGGGGAACACCCTGTCTCCCCCTCTCCCTGCAAAACCCACTTTCCCTCTGGTGTGGCATGGGCATGCCC
This sequence comes from Mastigoproctus giganteus, assembly GCF_048544385.1. NCBI lineage: Eukaryota > Metazoa > Arthropoda > Arachnida > Uropygi > Thelyphonidae > Mastigoproctus > Mastigoproctus giganteus. The sequence continues at coordinate 119,456,653 of NC_143588.1, forward strand.
ACTGAACATTTGGGGTCCACCTCCTCTATCGGTCCCTTTCTTCCTTTTCTACACTCCAGCCTTCCTTCTCCCCACCTAAATCTGTCTACCCTCACAGCGCACAGCCCCACATGTCAAAATTATAACTACACCAAAATTGCTTGCCCGACCCTTTTCGGCCAAAAAAAAAAAAATAAATAAAACTCATCCAGCGTACAATCCATTCTCGCTCTTAAGGCAAATCTCTATGACCAAACAAAGCACTAACAGCGATTAAAGCAATGTTTTTTTTTTTTTTTTTTTTTTAATAGGTCCTAGCCATTGAAATCTGAGGAAAGTAGGTGGCAGGACCTGCCAGAGTACTGATTCCTTATTGGTAACACCTGGCTAGCCTCCACGTGGCGCGGTATGGGCAACGTCGGGTCCCATCAGGGGCCCGATGGCCAATAAGCCAGATGAACAATGGGCACAACAGACTACACTATACACGATCCACACACTTTAAATCTCTGGCTTGACAGGGTACTGTCACTCGATACAGAGAACACCGCGGAGATGGGAGAAATCCCAGGAGCCGCTAGACCCTCAACATACCAAATACCAAAAATCCACCAAATGTATAAGTTATTTTGGGGTTACTGTTCCCCAGGTGTAATATCTTACACTAGAGTTGTCCTGTCTATTCTGGAATAAGTTACCTCCGTGGGCAGCTGAGCCTGACAGCCTGGAGAAATTCAAAAGCCAGATGGATGTTTTACCTGTACGAGGAGGGAAATACATAAGCTCTTTATTTTATTTTATTTATTTTTATTTATTTATTTTTTTTTTTTTTTTGTAACGCTAATGCCAGTACTAACTGAATTTCCGCCGCTGCATTCGATCATGTTCAAGTACCGTACTACAAAACTAAAGTGGAGCCCACAGAAGACGACGACTGCTAGAAAACTGAACTTTCAAATTTTTATTTTACTGTATCGCGGTCATTCCTGTTGTTTCATATGCTGTACGGCTGTAAATATTACTTATGTTTATGTAAATATGGTGAAACTCCCAATTGCGTGTATTTAAGCAGAAGGTATGCTTCAATTGTCACGGTGTTATGTTCTTACCAGTTTACAGTAGTTCAGCAGTAAAAGCCTTTGCGAGTAATTAATAACTCAAATATTTTATATTCCAGATAAAATGTACTTATAAATCAGATATTATATATTTCATAATTGTATGACATTTTGTAACATAGTTGTATATGTATGACCACCCCCTAGCCAGTGGCTGTAACCGGGTGTTCTCCTAAGAGAAATAAACTGATAATAATAATAATAAAAAAAACACCACCAGACTATATTCAGCCTCCTTGAATTTCTTAAAATACAGTACTCTTATTCAGAGCCAGTGCCAAATCACAACTTGATGGCAAACCCGATAATTGAAATATGTAAATTTTTTAATTAAATTAAGTTAATTTAGTTACTATGATAAACTCGATTTCTTGTTAGGATTTTTGAATGATACGTTTGTAGATGACAAACTGGAGGGCAAGATCGTGGACATGCATTGTGAGACTGATAATGGACTATAAACCTAATTCTGTTTTTGCACGAACTTGTTTTACACGAATTTGATTTAACACGAATTTAAAATAAATATTTAATTCTCTTTTTACGCGAGTCATTTTGATTTAACACGATTTCAATGAATTTTTTTTGCCTAAATTCTAAGAAATTTTTTTTTTAATTTGTGGCATATTAGTATCATTTCTATTTTACACGCACCAATAGATTGGATAACAGCTAGTGTGTGCGTTTTGAAACGCGTGCTTTTGTTTACCAATGTGTACGTCTAGATATCTATGAATCGTCAACGTTTTTTATTGAATTTGGTGCACATCTACGGTATTCGTGCATTGTATCTTTGGAAGACATTTAGTAGTACGCTCTATTTCAAAGTGAAAGAATCTTTAGTGAAATTTGTGCACATAAAAATTTATTAATTTTGCCGATAGTCAATAAATTGTAAGTTTACAAATTTTTCATACCTTTTTTTATTAATTATAACTGAGATATTTTTCGGTAGCCCTTATATAATGTCGAATAATTCGCCTATTGCCAAAATGAAAAGGAAAGCGATTTCTTTGGAACTTAAAATTCAAATTTTAGATCGTCTTGCAACTGGACAAGGGGCTACGTCTGTAGGAAAGCATTTTGGTGTACATGAAGCTACCGTAAGAACTATTAGGAAAAATGAAGCTGCAATTAGGAAGTCGGTATGTTCTGGAACAAAAGTAAGTGTTAATTCATCATCATATACAAGAGATATTGTCAAGGAAAAAATGGAAAAGGCTCTGGTAACATGGATAGAAGACCAGTCACAAAAAAGAGTACCAGTAGATGGAAATGCCATCAAGCAAACAGCACTAAGAATTTACAGACAGTTTAAAGAAAAGGAGCCAAGCACTTCATCTCAATTAAACAGAAAGTATGAATTTTCTGCGAGTACAGGTTGGATGACAGGGTTTCTTAAAAGGAATACTCTTCATAATATAAAAATTAAAGGTGAAACTGCATCTGCAGATGAATCGGCTGCTAAAGTATTCCCGCAGGAACTTGCAAAAATTATTGAAGATGGAGGATACACTCCCGATCAAGTGTGGAATGCAGATGAAACTGGTTTCTTCTGGAAACGAATGCCGAACAGAACGTATGTAGCCAAATCGCAGAAAACTGCTGGTGGTTTTAAGGTAGCTAAGGATCGTGTGACCTTATTATTTTCCTCCAACGCTTCAGGAGATCGTATGTTGAAACCACTGCTGGTAAATCGAGCCCTAAACCCACGTTCAATGAAAGGTGTAGATATCAATAAACTGCCTGTTCACTGGATGGCAAACAAGAAGGCCTGGGTGACTACTGCTATCTTTACAGAATGGTTCAACAAATGTTTCGTCCCAGAAGTCAGACGTTATATGAATTTGAAAGGTCTCGAATTTAAAGTTCTTCTGATTCTTGACAATGCATCCGGCCATCCTGTCTTGGAACACCCAAACGTACAAATTTTATTTCTGCCACCTAATACTACATCTTTGATACAACCGCTAGACCAAGGTATAATTGCGACAATTAAAACATACTACGTAAAACGAACATTCCAACACGTTTTGGACAAACTGAATGATGAAACACTAACAGTCATTGATGTGTGGAAGAAATTCTCAATTATGGATTGTATCAATCAAGTTGGATTAGCGTTAACTGAATTAAAACCAGCAACTTTAAATGCGTGTTGGAAAGCGGTTTTGCCACAATTTGTAAAAAGCAAAGATCCCATCATCCTTAATACGACCGAATTTCCCAACATCATTACAATGACACACAAAATTGGTGGAGAAGGATTCGATGATCTATCGTTTGAAGATATTGATGAATTGTTAACCGACAAAGCCCTAAGCGAAGATGAAATATTAGAGATTGTCCTTGGGACTCCTTATCCCACAGAACGTAGTGATAATGAAGAAAATGATCCTGTTCTAAATGCAGATTTAATAAAAGAAGGTCTGGAACTGGCCAGAAAATTAGGTAATCATTTTGTCAAACATGACCCTAATGAGGAACGCGCTGAGAAGTTTCAACGTGAACTGAAATTGTTGACAGCCTCTTACAGAGAATTATATAACGGCCTAACCAAAACACGAACACAACGATTAATAACTGAATTCGTTCGTAAAACCGGTGAAACATCAGCACCAGAGGAGACTCGTGCTGATTTTGCTCAAGAGATCACAGAAAGAATTTCATTAATAGAGGAAGAAGACGATGTCCACAACATTTCTAGTGATAGCAGTGATATTCCAGTCGTACGCAAACGTATGCGCCGTTTATTATCAGAAAGTGAAAATGAATAAAATTTTGTTATGTGTAAAACAGATTTTTTTTGTTCATGAAGAATTCATTTCATATGCATACAAATTTACTTTAATACATTTTCATTACATATTATTACATGTGTATTTTGTTGAAATAAAATAATAAGCTTAAAAAGAATATTTTTATGTGTTTTTTTTTTTTAATTATTTTTACTGATTTTTTAGATCCGGAACCAATCTTCTTTTCTTCCCTAAATACAATGTATTTTTTTACACGATTTTTTTTTTACACGTATTTTTCAGGAACGTATCTATCGTGTAAAAACAGAATTAAGTGTACTTCGTTATTTATCTTTACCATATGGTGCTGCTATAGTGTGTTTGTAAACAGTGATGAACTGTTGAACTTAAAGTTAATGCCATTTGAAAGCCAGAACTTTCGCTTTATTCCGTACTGACTGCAATTTGTGGGGCATTATTATTATTTATTTTTATTTATTTTTTTTTTTCCCGGCTGACTGAAAAGATTCAATGTGCTCCAATTTTCCAGCAACTCGTTCCCACTTTAGTATCCATTAAATAAAGATTTTAAAATATTACAACCACTGGAAACATTAAAATAATAAAAAAATATATCTGACACAAAGATTTTACAAAGTAATAAAAAATAAAAATATATCTGACACAAAGATTTTACAAAGTAATAAAAAATATTACATTGTATTTAAATATGCACTAAACGTGTTTGCATATGACTACTTTTAGCATTCCTCCTCTTCGCTCTCACCATTATAAGGAACATTTTAATCCAGAATACTACTTTCCTCATTACAACTACTTACGTTTTGGTTTCCTTAAAAGGACTTGCTGCGCGTGAGACAGGCCAAATTTATCTCCATTGATTTTTTTTCCTTCCTTCCTTGCAACATTGCTTTATTACAGCTAAAATTTTCGTTACTAGAAAGAACTCTCTCTTCCCCAGCTGACGCTATTCGATGGATAACCAAAGAGGAGGGGACCAATAGTACGATTTTAAAGTGCCCACGAGCTGGAGAAACATGCGATCTAGAGTTCATTTATTTATTTATTTATTTATTTATTATTTTTTCCCCCGAGGAATGCAGGTTACGCTTACTGGAATTTTTACAAGAAATTGTAACACTGCATAAAAATATAATCAATTATTATTTATTTATTTTATTTTATTATTATATATATATATATTTTTTTTTTTTCGTTTGTGTTCTCCTGTAATAATCACGAGCCACTCTATTCGATGTCCAGCAATAGTCTGGTAGCACACTGCGATTAACGTTTCGCCATGATAGCGTGTCTGGATATAAATAATCTTCGAACGTGTTGAAGATTATTTATATCCAGAAAAAAACTCTAAATTCGAATAGAAAAGGTGTACAGTATTTTGGTATGCTTGCAGTAAATTCTCAATCAAGATTTTATAACTGTGGTTAATCTGTTGTTGCTCAAAACTTTCTTGTAAGATTTATAAGCTCCTAGTTCCAAAGGATTTAACACTCAAAACGTTCGCTTTCAGAACTCTCATCTGCGGACTGACGAATATGCCCCCTTTCATTGTGGCATCGCTAACAGTTGGAAACTTTAAATATTGACAACCATCTCCATTCCATAACTTTTACGAAATTTTTCATTAGAACTAGCTTTATGTGAAGCGTTGGTAAAAATGTTTGATCAGCTCGTGGCTTATATCTTCGTTTACAGGTACAGGATTCATGCGAGAGGGGAGGGGAACCTTAGTTTCGTAATGAATGGTTTTGGCTCGACTGTCCCACTCAAACAAAAAAGGGCAACAATATTTTGTATAGCCAATTCCGATAACATTGCGGACATTCAGGTGTGCCACTTGTATTCATTATACTGTACTTTTCTTAAGAGAAGTTTCACGTTCTCATAGAATTCTTTTCTGTGAACAGTATGCAATTGGTACAGTTATATGTATGTTTCCATTGTAGAGCAGCACAGCTTTTAAAAACTCTAAAGAGCTAATGAAAAGCACCCATCCTTGAGGTTTATATTGTCTTTCAAAGGAATTACAGAAATCATGTTTTGGACTGAATCACACAGTCCAATCAAAAAGTTCAGTTCAACATCATTACAGTAGCAAAGTGATCTTCCATATAGTAAATTCCGCCCTCGTGGGTAGCACAGTTGGTAGAATCGCCGTCCACCCGCACCTGGTGGAAAAGACATGCTTTCGATTCGCGTTGATGACGTGAGAAATTATGGGCTTTTTCACAACGTGGCTGGGTTACTCGGTCTCAGGCGAGGTGCATGATATTTTCTCCCGGAAACTCGGGTTTTTCGTGCAGCAAACTGAAATTCGACCACAGAAGACAATCAATATACATAGAGTATACACGGAGCGATATGGCCTTAGTCGCTGATGCCTAAAACCCTAGCTTTCAGGATCCAGGCTGAAGAAATTCCATTCCTTTAGCATGGATCCTTAAAACTCTACCCGTGCCTTAATTTAAATAAAACTAAGATAATTTAATTCACTCTGTGCTATAACGAAAAACTCAAAAAGCAAAAATCCTTCCCTTTACCCCTGATGGTAGTTATATCTTTAAGTAAATCCCACATCACTAGACTATGATCACTGCCACTACTGGTTTCTTTATCTGCAAATTCTTAATGCACGAATAATCACTGCTTATAACCACATCAAGAGTATTACTCTCTGGTTGCCTCTCGAACATGCTGCTGAAGAAAAACAGGTGACAAACTAAATGAGTATTTTGATTACATTCACACATGAGGAATTCTATAGGGAAGTAGAGGACAGAAGCTGTTATTTTGTTATTTGGTTTTTAGGAGCATTAGCAACTAAGGCCATAATTTCTCCGGGATATGCGGTGGTCATTCCCTGACCTTTCCGCAACCTCCGTATTTGGTGGTCACGGGCTCGAACCCCGGTTTAATCAAGAAGCATGTGCTACCACTGCTGCTCCCGCCCACCTGGCTACGCAGGCGCCAGAAGAGGACAGAAGCTTTTTTTTTTTTTTTTTTTTTTTTTTTATGAAAACCCCAAACACGAAAGGCATCAAAAGCTATAGTACTTAGTACCGTGCATGTGTTGAAGGAGAAGTATGGGGGGAGGGGGATGCCGGAAACTTTGCTCTAGAGACTAAACATGTGTTTCACCACTTCAAGCCTCCAATAAGCAAAGTGGTGGTATTTCACCGGTTGATGAAAGTCATCTACCACCTGAATTAAACTCTAATAACAGGGAGCGTAATGATTTTGTAATAACAGAGGGTAAATTAGAGGAGAAATTGTTGAAGTTAAACATAAGAAAGGCACCTGGGGTGGATGGGATCTATCCAGTTATATTAAAGGAGGCGGCAGAAGAAGTAAGCAAATCCGTAGCCATAATTATGAGAGCATCCTTGGACTCAGGATAATTCTGGATGCATCCCAATTCACAAGGGGGGACCAATGAAATTTGTCATGTCTGACAAATTTCATTGGATATTATGATGTGGTTACAAAGGAACTGTATGCAAAAAATAATAGTGATGTCATTTTTTTTTTTTTTATGTAAACCCCAAACACGAGAGGTATTATAACCTATAGTACTTGTACCGTGCTTGGGTTGGAGGTTAAGAAGACGAAAGAAGATATTTGTTGACATTGGACTTCAACTTCTGTAGCCTGTAATTTTCAGGAAATACGTATGAAGGAAGGTTGTTCCAGAAAACGGCAGATGAATGAATAAACGAGGAAGATGAAAAGTTGGTTCTGTGAATTTGAAGTTGGACAGTAAATGGATATTGGCTGGTGGCGGCACGTGTTCGGACTGTTTTGAAAGAGAGAGAGAGGGAATTATAGAAGCCAATTCAGAAGAACAGTGCCCATGGAAGTATCTGTAGAAGAGGAATGCAGCAGAAACAGTACGTCTATGAGACAGCGAGTGGAGAGACTCTGTTAGAGATGAATCATTAATTAACATAACCAGAGCCGGCCCGAGGGGAGTGCGAACGGTGCGAGCGCACAAGGCCCCGCATTTCTGAAGGCCCCGCGCCGCTGACTGATTTTGCAAAATAAAAATGGTTTCATTTTTTTTGTTTTAACACACGTTCTAAGATAACCACCAAAAGAGTTACTCCCTTGGCATAATTCGCCATCTATCCCAAAGGTCAACAAAGAATGCTACTCCACCACTTCCACTAAAGCTCAACCCATGTAATCTGTTAAGCCTAGAATACATGTTTGCAGCAAACACCATACCAGCTTGATATGGTATGGTGTTTGCATCCTATCAGGATGGAATCCAAGCTGCAACCAGCTTGGAGTCCATCCTGAGAAGCTTTGCGCCGACAAAGCATACAAGAAGCAATCTCCGGCTGAAAGGTGCGCACTTGTTGAATTGCAGGAACTGATGTTTTTCCTCTATTTCACCTGCTATTAACTGTCTACTCAAGTAGTCTCATTCGCCAAATTTGAACTGTTATAGTATTTTAAGACATACAATCTTACAAATGTATTACTTTTAGACAAAATATGTTTGGCGGCATGGCACTTGAATAATAAAGTGAAACACGGTATGGGCAAATCTGGAAAAGTAGTTTAAATAAACAATTGACAACAGACAGAGTGGAGACCTTCGCGTTCAACTGGGAAGCATAGAACTATGAGTAGAAAGAAGAGTAATTCTAAAAGTGCACTTAAGGAGGTTAGGCAGATGAACGGCTTAATTTGTAGCATACGCCACTACTTTGCGACACCGACACTTAAGGTACTTTATGTAGGGTGTCGGAATGCAGCTGCCTCATTGACACTGTCAGCGGGAGGCCTGTAGAAACAGGTGGACGAGTTCCATTGAATGTTGAACAGAGAATTAAAATACTGTACTGTACATTACGTCTGCTGACGTGTGGCAATGGGAGTTGGTGCCTTTTGGTCCCCTTTCTTGCAGTCAGGTAGCTTGTGGGGTTCGCCGCTTGAAGGGAGCTGTTGTCTCATTTCTAGGCAATACGGAGATTCAGGAGGATAAGAAACATTAAACACAACCTTCCCACAATACCGAACAAGATTAATCTCAATGTAGTTAATTGTCCTAATTTCCTCTTTAATTTATTGCTTGTAAAAAGTCATTCAAGAATTGCGAATTTCGTAAATAATTTTATGAAATTTGTATTTCATTTTCCCCTGTAACGTACCCCCACCCCCGCTACCCACGTGGATGTTCAAAAGTTGAAACCATTAGTGGCTGAACTGATATAAATAAATATTTTTAAAAAACGTGTGTTTTTGTATTTTAGTGCGATGCAATGGAGAGAAATTCCGTAAGCTGTTGAAGATCATTCTGTTCTCTTCTGTCACGTTCCGTATTCCTTTCATACACAATTCTTAAGTGTAAAAAGTGTAAAGTGTATTCGTGTCTAGCGGCACCGGAGGTTTCCCCCAACTCCGCGTTGCTTTCATTGTAGGTGTAACAGTTCACTGTAAAGGCCAGAGATTTAAAAGTGTATGGATTTTGTAAGTGTAGTGTTGTGTATCGTTGTTCTTCTGGCCATTTAGCCGCTAGACCCCTGCTGGGGCCCAACGTTGTCCACACTTAGCCTCGTGGAGGCAGACCAGGTACCCAGTAGTTGATATTTTACTCTGGCAGGCCCTGCCACCTAGTTTCCTGTGATTTCAGTGGCTAGGGCCTTAAAAAAAATAATAATAAAAATAAAAAAAATTAAATAAAAAAAATAAAATAATCGCTGAAAAAGGTTTAAGCCGAAAGAGTTTTGCGTGCGCGGTTTGAATTTGGACAGATTTTAATTTTTAACATTGTGTGGGACGTTCGCTGGTGTATAGACAGAGTAGGGGAGGGAGACTAAAGACTGGGGGGAAAAAGCCATAAGTATGGGGACAATAGAGTAGGTGTCCCCAAAAGCAGTGGGGCAGGCCCATGCCCCACCAGAGGTAGAGAAGCGGGGAGTGGCAGGGGGGAAACAGGAAACCGTCTCCCCCCTGCCTGGGGATTGGGAATTAAAGGTGAATAGGACTAGGGAGTCCTATTCAGACCGCCATATGGCGTAATGCAAGTAGTTCCTGCATTTATGTCCAGTCCGGGCTTTTTGTCACTTGGTTTGTTTGCATGTACTCATCTTCGTCGGTTTGTTCCTATGGCTGTGTCTGACCAGGTTCCTTGTCACTTTGCTATTTTCTCGATCTTTGTAGGGTCCTGTTGGGTCCTTTGATCCATTTATGGCCTCACTTTGGTCGGGGTTGTCTTCTTCCACGCTCATTTTGATTTCCTCTTACTCTTTGCAGTCTTGTGGGGTGGTCGATTTTCTTCGAGCATGTAATTTACTTTCATTCATTGTGGATGGCAATTTCCGTTCTTCTTCGGTCGAAGACTTCTCGTGCAAATTGGCTGAAAGCCGCGTAGTCGTCTTCTGTGTCCAAGAGATGGTGAGAGACAATTCTTAATACCAACTGCTTAATAGTGAGTGTATTTGACCAACAGCTTCTTGATGGAAAAGGTTGGAACTGTAGGTAAATGACCTTGACCCGCCTAAAGGAATTGTCCCAACTATAGCGAAATTTACACCCTTTCAAAATGCTTGTATTCATTTGGACGTGATTACCTTTTTGACGTATTTCACTTTATTAACTCTTAAGAGATTCAGTTGTTTTTTCTTGTTGCTTTCGGCACGTTTTCTTTGGTAGCCAGAGAACTTCTAAGGCGCATACACATGCTTATTAATTTTAAAATTGGTCCTCTTATCATCGAAAGTTTATTATTATGAAAGTAAATTTTGTCGCGTGCGTGTTGATCGCCCAATTCCTGTTAATTTGAACGGCCGTGGTAGTTCATTGCGGTGAAACCACACGTTTTTCCATGGTGTGATTTACTATACTGTAATCGCTTCTGTCATTCTAAATGCGTGTCCATGGCCATAAATCTCATCGGTGGAATGTGGCGACTTTTTCTAGGACTAGTTTAGCTGATGTTATGCCTCCAAATGGACTTCGGTTTGCTTCTGCTCTCGAATGCGTTACATCGTTAATGATCATTAAACTGTTCTTTATGATTATTGCTGTAACACTTCATAGATTACGAGGACCGTGCTTACGTATTCTTCCTTGACAACTGCATTTTCCTGTTTTCTTGAGTGTATACTGTATAGTAATCTTATATTGGATGTGTGGAGGTGTTATGGCCTGCACGTAAAGCTTGCCACTTTTCCTCGTTATCTTCTCTCTACAGATTAGCCCATTGTATTAGCGAAGCAATTACAGACTACTGGACATTAATTTTGAATGGGCGGACAATTTTCTCCATCTTAATAGACTGTCACTGTTTTAGTACGGGGATAATTTTCTGAATTACATAAGATTTAGTCTTGCATACTTGTCAACATTTTAGACATATAGTAAACTCTCGATTTTAGACCAAACAGGGAGAACAGGAGAATGTCCGTTATTGTCGAATGTCCATTAAATGGAGTTTGTTGAAAATTTAAATAAAGCCTCGGTATTTGTTTAGAAAAACTAAAATAAAAGTTCAACGATAATAAACAAGCTTTTATTTACCTTGATTTTATTGGTTGAAGCATAGTACGCGGAAGATAATTTACCATGCCCACTCCTTTGATCGGGTCATTTTTTTTTCGTCCATTAAATCCGAATTTGGTTACATTGAAGGTTTACTGTATCAAATGATAAGCAATACAGTAAAACACGTTAAAACGAATTGACGTTTAACGAAATTTTCACTATAACGAAAATATTTCTAGCTCCCGGTCGGCCTCCCTTATTAATTAATGCTTTCAAAATCTCGTTTGAACGAAGAAAATAGTTTTGAGAAAGGAAAGTGCAGTACAAAGAACTTGGTTTCAAAGTCCACCTAAGTAAATTTACTAATTTTTTCTGAAAATTATGACTGTTACTGTGGCAACAACGAAACAGGCCTTGATTTTGGGCGCGTTATATGTATACGTAAGGTGCCTATTGTCTGCCCGCATGTAATAACTCGACTCCTACTGGATGGATTTTCATAAGATTTTATATTTGGCACTTTCAGAAAAATTTGTGGAGTCATCCCAAATTTCATTAAAATCAGGCCAATATTATTGATTAATTCTATTATTTATGTTTTATTTATTTTTATATTTTATTTATTATTATTCTTACAATACAGGGTTAGTCAAAATGTTGTCCCCAATTTTTACAGGTTTATTTGAAAGTAACCACACATTTTCTGTACAAAAAAAAAAAAAAAAAAAGCTATCAAATGAAAGCATAAATATCAAAGTTTTTAACAGTTGCCTTACAATCCTTAAATATGGGCCCCACACGTGACGCTGCACAAGTGAATACGGTAATCAAATTCATGCCATACTATCTCCAGCTTACTGTCGTCGATTTGGGCGATTTCTGCAATGAATAAGTCCTGGCAACTCGCAAAGTGACAGGTAAAAAGGGTGGGGGAAACACTGACACCAAATCTTCCACAAAATCCCATAGATAAAACTAAGCGAATTAGGTCCAGTGGGAAGGGTTTTTTTCTTTTTACTATTTATTTTTAATTTGTTTTTATTTCCCCTGTGCCTTAGTACTACCATCAGTGGCAATTATTATTTTAGTACAACAGTTCCCATCAAGCACTAAGGTAGAGAAGCCTGGGTTAAGGTAGAGAAGACTGGGCTAAAATATCAGAATTTCCAGGAGCCGAGGAATTTTCCCTTAATGAGTACAGCTGCACGCACTAAACTAATTAATTCAATCTTAATCGCTTCCTGAAATTTCTCTTAAACAGCAATATCAATTCTCTTCATACCAACAATCGATAAGCTAACTTAATACTAACAATCCCATATATTTCTTCTTAATTTAGCAATATTAATTCTCTACAAATTCAACCAATAAGCCAACTCAATACTAAACATTTCGTTATATTTCTCGAAATTTCTTCAACCTTACTCTAAAATAATCTACAACTTTATTTAAGCATCCTTTCCAATACAGCACAGCCGCGTGGGTAAAGTGCCTGCCTGGCAACCCAAAGGTTGCGAGTTCGAATCCTGCCTCGGGCTTGGATATTACGATGGTGGCGTACTCTCCAGTTGGACTTCACGGTCACGATACACAAAGGAAGCAGGAAAAAACTGGTTCCTTCGTGTATTGCTCACATCATACGATAAAAAAAAAAAAAAAAAAAAAAAATACAGCAGCGTTAAGAGGACTTACGTTCAGAGAAAGGTCTCCGTAGCCGAGTGGTCAGGAGCGGGATGCAGTAGCACAGGCTCTTTGAGTAGACTGGGGTTCAAGCCCCTGACTGCTAAATACGGTCGACCTGCCAACCCGCACTGGACCAGCGTGGCAGATTATGGTCCATTTTCCTCAACATAAATTGTTCGGGAGGCGTCCATCCTGCAGCGGGTTGATAATGACTGCAGTTTTTTTTTTTTTTTTTTATACGTTCAGAGGACTTACATTCCTTCTCTTTCACAGTGGGGTTTCTTTGTGTGGATTCCTTCCAAGGAGTGCGGTGAAGACTCTTCTTAGTTGAAGTCTGCCATATAGCTCTTCCAGTACTATCTTATTTCGAGAACAGTTCTGTGTTAATACTGAAGGAAATTACAACAACAGTAATAGATGCCAGGGGAACTATCCTGACTGGCTTGTTACTCAGCTTCCAGATTTCTAGTTCTAGCATAGGTACATGCCTGACGACAGATTTAAGGAGTAACTGGAAAGACAGGCACCATTTTACTTTACTCTTTTCGATACTCTCTCTCCTAACACTGAAACCTCTTCCCCCCCCCCCTCACACGCTACTAAAACAGTCTCTGTAGTGCTCTTCGCTACATATTGGACTCTTCCAGAACTGGACCCTCGAACGAACCCAGAACTACAATAGCAACCAGTCCGAATAGCAATCTATCACCTCCCCCCCCCCCAACCACCACGTTTGGGGCAAAAACCTTATTTATTTTCTTTTCATTTACTTATCTCCGCCTATCCAATTTAAACTAGCTCTTCCCATATATCAGTAACTCGAATCCCAAAAAAAATATCCGTGGAAAAAATATAATAAGAAACGAAAAACTGTCACGGAAAAAAAAATATAATAATAAATAAATAAATAACGGGAAAAGTGTTAGTTCTTAAGCAAATAGAAAAAAAAAAAAAAAAAAAAAAAAACTAATTTAATTCATTCTGCTCTAAAACAAAACCAAGTTGACAAAACAGAAGAAACGTATTATTAGGTAGAACCATTTATTAGTGGATAAAAAAAAAAAAAAAAAAAAAAGTGTCGAAACTTCATTTAGAATTTTCTCCAAAAATGGTGGTTGATTATCATGAGAAGCCATTAACAACGCTGTATTAACGATCTGGCCAAATTCATCAATAACTTGTTGCAGTTTTCGTCTGGGACAAGCATGGTTTAAGAAAATACAAGAAAAAAAGAAAAGATTCAAGGAAATTGTTCGATTATTTAGCTGAAAATTATAGTATATTTATATATTTTTTTTTCTTAACTATAAAATACTGAAATTTGATTCCTTAGGCCTGTTTCGTTTGATTACGTAATAAAAGGGATATTTTTCCCCCCAAGATATCTTTTCCTGTTAGCCAGTAACTCACATTCTGTTTTTCACACACAATGGAACTCTTTCGTCTTTTACCTCTAGATCTCCTGCTGACCTTTGAAGCTGCTACGTACCGGCGCCCTTCCCAAAAACACCTTAAGTGTAGGTGTAATATTGGGATTAAACTACACTATTGTGATTACTTCCACAGCTCTCTACTTGCTACTTTGTCTATTGTTCCGAAGCTTTCAATTTTAAGCTACTTGCACACCTGACCATACAGCTTTGTTTACCATATTTCTTAAGCACCCTACCGCCAGGCCTACTCACACTAATGGAAATATTTTCGTAATGATGTGTTCTTTATTCTTCACTTCCACACTATTTTTACAAAGATAAATAAATTAGTCAGACTACAGTCCGATGATCTCGGTGGCCAATGAAGTGAAGTGCATCACGGAAGCATGACAAATCCAGCGATGGGGATAACTGTCATTCAGAAACTTTCGAAACTCCACATGGAAATGTAGCGGAGTCCCATCCTGTTGAAAAATGAAGTTGTTTCCGTCCTGTGTCGGCTGCGGCAGCAACCAATCGATCAGCATGTAAAGGTAAGAAATGCCATTTAGAGTGTCTTCAGCGAAAAATAAGAGCTCCATAAATCTTTTTCAAGGACATTGCACATAAAACGGTTACTTTTCGATTGTCCTGTTAGTGTTTTACAGTTTCATGTGGATTCTCATTTGCCAGATATGTCGATTCACGTTGTCACTGAGATAGAGCGTAGTTTCATCGGTCCGTGAATTTTTCAAAATTACCTCAGTTCTTGGATGCTACAAAAAATTCGTACCTAGAAACTTTTCCATGTGGTTTTAGGACTAGCAGAAAATGAAACAAATGCGTCAGGAGCTCTTGGAGTGCATCAGCCATCGATGCTTGCTCGATACATACTGAGGGGCGGCGTTCCTCCATGTGGTGTGGGCGCCACACCTCGACCCCTGCTTACGTTGGTTCACACCTGGGTGGTCACCCACCATGTACTTGTGCATGGAGGTTATACCCAGGATTACTAACAGTCCCACCATCGTGAAGGTGCAAGCAGAGGATTTGGCTGTCATAGACCGTCCGGACTTCGCCGAAATTGGGTCCACTTGACTTGAGTGTCACCCGAATATCAGTTCCATCAGCGTTTTAGACTCCCAGATAGCAAGAACAGCTTGTCTGGCATATCTGAGAGAATGCCTGTGACAACCTCAAGGACCAAATACTGACGTGTATTTTCCCTATTAATCTCTAAGCATCTGAGCTTTGGTTGTCTGTCTGCCTCCTACATAAACAAGTACCTCAGTTTGGAATACTGGCTGCTCAGATGGATGAACCGGGTTGGTGGGCTACCCTCTTACTATTTCCAGATCCATCCTTGAAAATAATCTGGGCACCACTCCCTGACTCACGCTGAAAAATACTGATTCCCTGAGGGACAAGTTTCCGGCCAACTGCTTTCAGACCTATAACAAATTAGGCATCCACCCAGATAAGTTCTGTGAGGACCTCTACAGAAAGGAGATCCTTAAGAACTGTTACCAGCTAATGAATCTTTGATGATCACCTGCTCCTGGACATTACTGACTGCTGCATTTATCTTCCTTTAACTTTTACCTATCTGTATATTTCTACAAACTTTGTTTCAGTTTTCATGCATTTGTAAATTGAAAATTCTGTATTTTACACGGGTCAAGCACAACACGTGTACTCTTTACACATTGTACACGTGTTCCTCGCACCTCAATCTGAAATTTCACGCCCTTCTGGCACACTGCCGTCCCATTGTGACCCACAATTACTTTTGATGTTAATAATAATAATTTTGTAAGGATGCATAGTTCTTTTTTTTTTTTTTTTTTTTTTTTTTTTTAGGAGCATTAGCAACTAAGGCCATATTGCTCCGGGAATATGCGGTGGTCATTCCCTGACCTTTCCGCATTCGGTGGTGACGTGCTCGAACCCCGGTCTAATCAAGAAGTGTGTGCTACGCACTGCTGCTCCTTCCCACCTGGCTGCGGAGGCGCCTAGGATGCATAGAGAGTCGCCATCTGAGAAAACACCAAATATTTTTCTGTGGAATCCCAAGCTCTCTACTCTCCTTGTTAGTCGATTTGAGGAGACTCCTAAGATATGTCTGCTTCATACGTTCTACAGTGCGCCTGTGCTGGGACGACCTATGCTTTTGCTCTTGCAGATGTATCCATGAACTGCCTGTACCACTTTAATGATGGAGTCGAGTTGGTGGATTTCTGTGAAATTTAGTTCGGTATGATCGTTGCACTGAAACACTTCATTTTGTTTCATAACAGAAAACACAAAATAATTTATTTCATTTTCCATCCGTTAGCATGTAATAAATCGACTCCCAGTGGATGAATTTTAATTTTATTTTTTTTTTTTTTGACTCGTTTAGAAAGGTTTATTGAATCTTCCAAAATTGCATTAAAATCGGACTAATAGAAATCGGGAATTTATTATTATTACTTATATTATTTTATTTCATTATTTTATTATTTTTTTTCAAGCTTATCACATAGGAAAAGTAATTAGAAAATATGAATAGGAATATCATCGGCTTGCCTGAAACAAGAAGAAGAAATGAATCATTTAAGTTTATGAATTTGAAATTTGCTGTACACCAACGGAAACGGTGAAAAGAGTGAAGGTGGAGTTGGCTTTCTGGTCCTTAAAGATATAAAACACAACATTTTGGAATTCAAAAGTACATCACCAAGGGTGTCAAGACTACTACTCAGGATTTCTAAGGGTTAAAAACTAAAGGTTATAATGATATAAGCACCAACATCAAACCATGATGATGAAGAGGTTGAAGAAATGTACACTGAAATTGAGATTTCTAGATGAACAGAAAACTCAATACACCGCCATTATGGGGAACTTCAATACTAAGGTTGGAAAGAGACAAAACAGCACAGAAAGGGAAACAGTAGGAAATTTGTAATTGGCGAAAGAAATGAAAGACTTGTGGAATCTGCGGAATCTCGAGGGATGTCAATAATGAACACTTTTTCAATAATGAACAAAAAAGATGAGCACTTTCTGCTCATCTTTTTTCTCGAAACTACATGGAAGAGCCCAAATGGATTAACAACTAATGAAATCGGCTTCATCCTTACTAACAGAAGATATATTGTGAACGATGTTACCATCCTGAACAAGGTAAATGTTGAAAGTGATCACAGAATGGTAATAAGCTAGATCATAGGCGCTGGCAAGGTGGGGCATGTGGGAATAAATTTTTTGTTCACCAAATTTTCATCAAAATAAATTAATGAAAATAAAAATTGTGAATTACTTCGAAATACAAAGGTTTCACCATGCTGAGCTCCATACATAACAGTTTCAAATTAAATCCAGGTAAATGTCGCGTTTTTACTTTTTCTTTTCAATTGTCATGAAATAAATTTGTTTATTTACGATTGTCAGTTGGATAATATAATAACAGCCAGAACTTGTGAACTAACCAATCTTTGTGACATGATTTCTAGATATAACTAATGTCGCAACAAGCCAATTGGGTTTATTAAAATGTATTTTTAAGGATACTGAAAACGTGAATTTTTGGTGCAGATTTGCTAAACGACAATAAATCCATTGGACTATGGCTCCATCATATCGAATCCGGAAGTGCACAGCATACCTTTTGATGTGGTAGCCTTCCTAGACAGAGGTTTAGACAGCGGCGGGGCCCACATTCGACTCCTAGGGCTAGCTCGTTGGTGCTGATGCCTGTATTACAGAGATAAACAGGGAACACACATCTGAAAACGCATTGTGTAAAGAGCGATATGTGGGAAACCAATGATTTTCAGTTTGGCTATCCACAATGTACCAAGGGTTCTACTCCTGGATGTGCCAATGTGTAGTACGAAGGTTAGTTGGCCATCCACACCTCTTCCCAAGTTGAGATACTGCTGGACTTTAATAATGTGTCCCTCCACGAACACTGTGATGTTATTTTCAGTATTTTCTTTGCGTTGCCGGATCCGAGTCTAATCCAATAGTTGCAAGGAACTTGGTAAGCTCTAAAATCTGCAGGGCAGCATCGGTGGTATTTCTTGAGTTTCTGGAGTAGACAAACTGAAGTCCCTGTGCCAAGGACGGCAACGGAGAGGGAGGGGGAGAGAGAGAGAAGTACCTCACCCTGTGGAAAGTCCCTGTTCAGGGTAAAGCACAATGACTTCTCGCTATATGTTACTCTGAGTTGTCTGTTGGTAAGCAGTGCATCGAAGGCAACAAGAATAGGCTGCTGTTCACTGAGATCTTTCGATGACTACATCCACCGAGACCCCAGGTCCAGTGCGCACATCCCAAGGTCTTAAAAATTCAGATCAACTATATTGATTATAGTTGATCTGAATTTCAATGTCGAATATAAGTAATATATTTACCAATGTTATTATATACACTGTGCTGCCACTTTATTAGGTACACCCCTGCTGTGCACACAAATCGTTCGTCCCACAACGTTGCAAGTCACATGACGACAGTTGTGGATATAAATGCAGCAGAACAACCTTTCTAGTATCAGTTAAGCGTATAAAACGTAGCAAGAATGGGGAAAAGGAGTGATCTAACGGACTTCGAACGTGGCATGGTAGTAGGTGCAAGACGTGCTGGACAAAGCATCTCTGAAACGGCAGTTCTGAACTTTTCACGCACCACAGTTTCACGGATGTATCGAGAATGGTGCAACGAACAGAAAACATCCTCTCAATGGCACTCCTGTGGAAGAAAATCGCAACAATGTCGCACATCACGTCAGAATTCATACAACCTTGGTGCGCAGAACAAAATATCGCAACGGACCACTAGTCGCACTTTGTCGCGAATGGGCTACAACAGCCGACGGCCACATCGCGTACCTTTGTTATCAGTGAAGAACAAGAGAGCACGCCTCCTGTGGTCATGTCTGAAGACTACTGTGCAAGGCGGTCGGGGACAGTTTTATGGTGTGGGGAATGTTATCTTGGCACACGTTGGGTCCATTGATACCCATAGATTCACGTCTGAATGTCACATCGTACCTAAACATCGTTGCTGACCAAGTGCATCCGTTCATGTTGACAGTTTGTCCTCAGTCATATGGTTACTTCCAGCAGGATAATGCGTCTGTGTACAAAGCCCAAATCACTATGGAATGGTTCCAGGAACATAATGACTTTGCTTTGCTGCAGTGGCCCGCTCAGTCCACGGATCTCAATCCTATTGAACATCTTTGGGATGAGCTGGAAAAGGCTGTTCGCTGCAGGTCTACACCGCTGTCGAATCTCAGGGAACTGCGTGACACACTCATGTCTGCATGGTACTCCATTCCTGCACAACGTTTTCAGCATCTTGTTCAATCCATGCCTAGACGAATTCAGGCTGTTTTGAAGGATAAAGGAGGCTCAACACGCTAACCCTGGCAAAATTAGTCACTCTTGGGAGAGAACTAAGTGATTTTCACTCTGGCGAACTTTGGCTTTTCATCCCGTTAAACAAACAAACCAGTGATAAAATATCTGCAGTTTCAGGCACGGTATTCTCAAAATTGTCTGTCTTAGTCACCGACGTCCGAATTCTAAAGGACTCGCCACGAAATTTGAGGCTACTGTGTGAAAAAATACTGCAAAATATACTGCTGATACTGCAAAATATCTCTATCTTCAATGATAGTGAGAAAAGTATTACTTTTTTTTTTCTCTCAATTTTTAAAGTTTTTATTAAAATAGGAGAAACTCGTTTACCAGTTTTTATTAAAATATTTTCTTTTTCATTGCAGTTTTTCTATTTTTATGCATAAAAATCGAAGTGAAATAATACTTAAGAAATTTCTAGAATATTCCAGAAAGGAAGAGAAGATTCCTAAATGCGATAGAACATTGTAGAAGATTCCTAAATGTGATAGAACATTATAGATACTCCTAGAATTTGACAGAAAGTGGGAGTATTGTTTCAATATTATTGACGATTGTAGATGATTCTAGAGTGTTTTACAATAATATAAATGAGGAGTAAGAGCTGTAACTTATAAAATCGAACACCCGCCATTCAGAAAGAGCGTTTGGTGTAAGTTTTGTGTGTTTCGTAATAAACATGTCTAGAAATAAGAAACTACCATTTGAAGATTCAAGAAGACTGGCAATAGTACAGGCCACAATCAGAACACCCGCTCGTAACAATAACAGAAACACAAGATACGACCATAACACTGATTTCTAAACGCAATCGATGACTTATTGTGCCTGAAATCCGAGCTGAGTTCAATTGGAACACAAACTTGGAGTGCACCCCCTGCTTAATAGCTGTAAGCGGGTGTCTCTTAGGAGAAAATAAACATAATAATAATAAAAACTCCAGCGTCTACATCCACTGTAAAACTTCGTCTTAAACAAGCAGGAATTCATGGTCGTGTAGTGGTCAGAAACTCTTATTAAAAGCGGAAAATCGAAAGAAACGGCTGGCTTGGACTTAAGCGCCATCGACACAGAACAACTGAAGAGCGGAAAATTTTGATCCAAGCGTAAAGTTTATGTGAGACGAACAACAACAAAAAAGGCTCCACATTGTTTAGTGCCTACGAGCACGGTGGTGGTTCCATCATGATCTGGGTTTGCTTCTGTTTGTTTTGGTTTTTTTTTTAGGAGCATTAGAACCACAGGGGCTCACATCTGGTGAGTATGGGCTTGGCACACCCAGGGTCCTCAGCTGGATATCATCATTCTTCTCTTTCTTGGTGATTCCCTTGTCTGTCTCTCTCTCTCTCTCTCTCTCTCTCTCTCTCTCTCTCTCTCTCTCTCTCAGGATAACTTGGGAATTTTTTTTTGGCTGGTGCAGCATAAGTCTCAGGCTTCCTTGCACCATATATCTAATAATAATAATAATAATAAAACTAAGGCCATATTGCTCCGGGGATATGCGGTGGTCATTCCCTGACCTTTCCACATCCTCCGTATTTGCTTCTGTTTTTCTGGAGTGGGTGATATCGTGGCACTTCGACTTTATGAAAGAAACTTTATTATACAAGAAAACAATGACCCGGAGCACGCTCTACGCTTTGCACGGTCTTTCTAGCAACTAAAAAGGAGGAGGTATTTCAAATTATGGTGTGGCGAGCCCAATCGTCTGACTTGAACCCCCCATTCAACTTTTAAGGGCTAAAGTCCGTAAAGTCTGTCCATCTTCACAAAATTTATAGGAACCTTGTAGACCGCTTTGAATCTCAGACATTATTATATAATTAATCGGCAGAATACTGTCTTCTGTGACGTGGTATTCTGCCAATTAATCGGCAGAATACGTTTTGCTATTTTAAATGCGATTTCATGGTTTAGAAAAGGGATGCCACGTGCCATTGTTTACAAATTTTTAGTCTATAACTGAAATAAATATACATCGATTACCAAATTAGAGTAGCCCGATTCCGCTCTTTCCAGGTACACAGTAACTTTACATTTGCCAGTTTCCAGTGATTTTTTTAGTATTTGTTTGTTCCACAAGATTCATATCCAGCGATTGCAGCTTCCGTCGTAAACAATGCGATCAAGTTGTAATCGGGGCGTCAGTGGAAGAAACGACACCGGTCTGCTACGGAATGGGAAACTTCTTCGCGATGCCCAAGGAAGCCTTGTCACCTGCGCACCAGTGTGTGAGATCAGCCAAACGCAGACGTCAGAGACAAGGCGCTGTGACGCTGGTTATTAGCTTATGCAATTTGCTTCGATGTTTGTCTCGGCTTGACGTACCCAATACAGACCAAAAACCTTCGGTATTTTTAAACTACGCACGTCACTGGAGTGTTGGGTTTTTTTTTTTTTTTTTTTTTGTTTTTTTTTCTTGTCATTACGTTCTCTCAACTGTGGTTAACACCCTTGAAACGGCCATTTTTATAGCGCGACAAGCTAAATTAAGCACAAACCACCACTTTGGAAAGCAAATCAGGTTTATAACGACGCCGTAATATAAACATTGACGTCAAGCATACACACACGTTGCTCAATTGATGAACTTCTGCTCAATTACGCCCCCCCCCCCCCTACACACACACCCGGCATGGGAAAAAGCCTTCAAAACTCCGTTCTGCACCGAATGAGTAATTCGGTGACATAAGTGTGAAACCGGGGAATAAATTTTGAAAATCTGAACTGAACTACGTTTACAATTTCACTTCATATATTCTTTCCATTAATATGCACATTTTCTGCTTATACCGAAGGACAACCATATATTCTCAGAAGTTCACAAGATATAGAGAGAATACCAGAACAGCGCTGTATTTATTAGGCGTACGCTTCAACCATTGACCTCTCAGCTACGGCCAAACAAACAAAGTAGAATCTATTTATCCAACCATGTTTATGCATATATTTTTAGTGAAAGGATTCTGTTAAATATTAATGTCAAACTATGCAAGCTTGAAGTACCATAAGGATCTGCCGGGCTGAAGGAATTCTAGTGGCGAAACCACCTCACCATAGGTTCGTCACCGAGGGGAACTCTGCAGTCAGGGGGCTAGTTTTTTTTTTTTTTTTTTTATGAAAACCCCAAACACGAAAGGTATCAAAACCTATAGTACTTAGTACCGTGCATGGGTTGAAGGAGAAGTATGGGGGGAGGGGATGCCGGAAACTTTGCTCTAGAGACTAAACATGGGTTTCACCACTTCAAGCCTCCAATAAGCAAAGTGGTGTTTTGGTAGAGTTTTCAACGATCATGTGGAGGCCATTTGTCTCAGAATTTACTTTCATCTTAGAGAGAGACCCATGAGAAATGCGGTTCGCTATCATACTAAGATTAAGTAACAATCGATAAGCAACTGCGATAAAAGACCAATGCAAAAAAAATTAGACCAACGTGCGTGTAGCCTACAAATGACGAATTGAGGTGACTCATCGGATTGTCCCGGGGAATAGCTCACCATCGATTTCGCAATGGAAAACAACATAATAACAACGTAATAATCTATTTATATAATTAAAATTATTAACAATGGTTGCACAACTTATGCGCAGCTGCCAACTTTCGACTTTCCATAAGCTGGAGATTAATTATTCGTAGGAAAACAGGTTTTAAGTCCGCACTGCAACTAAATTTCAATGACAAAATACGCATTTTATACTAAAATAGTCACAGGATTGTCAACAAGCACAGCACAGTGTACGCTTTTAGGGACCGCAGTCTAACGAAGAACTCATGTCATTCGGTTGTTTGTCTGTCTGTCCGTCCGTCACAGCACTGTATCTCTGGAACCATTCAACCTATTGACTTGAAATTTTGCATGGGATTGTACATCATGTGGGTCAACATAACACCATATTGATCGTTGTTGACAAAAATTTGTCTGCGAAATGGGGGGAGGGGTAAAAATGTTGTCGACAATGTATAGCTTATTATACACCGTTGGAAAGAGCTCAACGAGTAGGTTTAAAATATAATTTTAAAATATTTTTAAAATTAAAGATGGCGGCGCCAGACAGAAAAATGTGAGTAATGTGTCCCCCACCTCCTCTATTTCCGTCGCTAATGGAGTTAAAATTTTAAAAATCACATTAGCTATGCGTTATTCGATGCTTATCAAGGGAAAACTATTCCGATTGAAAACTATCATTTACTTTTTGTGTTAAAATTAAAAAAAAACAATTTTTTATTGCACTTCGATAGCGCGCTTCTTTGTACTAAGTAACTCTCCTTTTGGTAACAAAAAGGTTGCTAAATAGTTAGTTAATAATTCTAGAAAGGTCATTTATAAATTTTGCGACGAGAAATATTTTTTAACAATTTTCAAAGATAGAGTTATCCCGGCAAGGAGGTACTCAGAGAGCCAGTGTTCAGGCGGCGGTGGTGGAGAGGCGCCTTGTACGGCCCTCACCTGCCAGTCGCTTCTCCCCCAAGATTTTAATCGCTTCTCCCACCCTTGTCATTCACAACAACTGGAAAGATTCAAATAGACAACGTTTTCGTTAATTCCTCAGTTTTAGGCCAAGCCGGGATCCGGGATACTAGAAACTTTTTTCAGTTACCATAAAGCTCTCTATTTGAGATACTACACTAACGACCATTCGTGACTGCGGACCCTTCACCCTGAGTGCCCGGCACTCAGTAGTTGACCGATTTATTTAACCATTAACTTTTTTGGCAGCGGATTTAAAATGAAAGACCTGATGGAGTTTTTTTTTTTTTACATCACCATATATACCATGTATATATGCGCGAGTTTTTGGGTGGCACCTAGACGTTAGTCGAACTCCATCTTGGAAAATCTGTGTTGAAAACAGTAACACTGTTGACAGGCCCGAATACGTTATTTCATGCCTTTTCGCCACCCACCAGTGAGCGATCAACACCTGGACGGTCACTGTCTAGTGCCCGTCCCTGGTTCTACTATCTAGTGCTGCTGCACCAATTTGTCGTCCAGTTGAAGGAGTGCAATACCATAGGACAGGAGCCCTCAGGCTGCCCAACCTGAGAAAAAAATAGTGGTTAAAATTCTTGTCCCAAACCTAGGGACCTGTACAGGTCTGAAAATCTCAAAAGAAATTATACAGGGTCAATCAATTCATCCAGAACTTTACCAAACACAGTTAGGCAAACTCTGCCAAACGATCAGATTTAAGATCACACCTTATGACAGATTCATTGTGATGATTTTTTTTTTTTTTTTTTTTAGGAGCATTAGCAACTAAGGCCATATTTCTCCGTCATTGTGATGAGCTGTGGCCTATAACCAATTGGTTATAGAAGCAGTCAAGGAAGTTAACAACTTAAATCCTAGTGATTGATCTCCAGAATCTTCGATCTGTAAGTCCGCCGTTAATTGAAGGATTGGCACGTGTTGTCCAGGTCAATAGACGCTCAAAATCCTTCAATTAAACGGCGGACTTACCAGGACGCACAGAGCGTTTCCGAGCACACTATCTAACGGAAGCTCTTGCAGACGGGCCTACGGAGTACAGTAGTCACCTTTTTTTTTTTTTTTTTTTTTTTTTATGAAAGTCCCAAAGATGGAAAGTATTAGAACCTATAGTACTTATTACCGTGAGTGGGTTGAATATTGGGAAGATAAAAGAAGACACTTGTTGACATTAGATTTAAATTTCAGTAGAATGTAATTTTCAGGAAATAGTGTGAAGGGAGGTTGTTGCAGAAAACGGATGTTGAAGGAATAAACGAGGAAGAATAAAAGTTGGTTCTTCATGTTTAAAGTTAGACAGTAAATGAATGCTGAATGGTTGCGGCACGTATTCGGACTAGTTTCGAAGGACGAGAGAGGAATTATACAACTCAATTCAGAAGAAGTGTCCATTGAAGTATATACAGAAAAGGCACGCAGCAGAAACAGAACGTCTATGAGACAGAGACTGTAAGAGACGAATCATTAATTAACATAACTACCCTCTTTCGAATGGAGTCCAGAAGCCTGAAAGGGGCACCGCCCAACATGTGGGAACAACATTCCATGTTAGGGCGGATTTGCAATTTGTACAGAGTTTAGAGAAAAAATAACGCCTACAGCAAAAGAGAAAACCCAGTTTTTTAGCTGCAGTGGAAGCAATATTTGTGATGTGCATATGCCAAGAGAGATTAGAACGCAGGGCAATCCCTAATAGTTATATGTGATCTTGTCTAAAAATCTGAGGGTCACCGAAGATAAGCATGGGAGTATAAAAATCCTCTTTGCTAGTTATATAAGACAGGATTAAGTTTTAGAAAGATTAAATTAGACTAAGTTGTGCCCCAATGGAGAATTACCTGAAGATCATCATTTAAGGAATTGGTAGTGGAAATTCGAGAAGTTGAGGCCGTTTATGCACGGCAAAGTTTCTTAAACTGGAAGACAATGTAATGCGCTATTATCAGCAAAACTATGGATAAGATATCCGGTAAAACAGTTTTGAAGCAACTAATATACAACAGGAAAAGAGCGGGAGAAAGAACTGAACCTTGGGGAACACCAGCATTAGAAGAGAAGTTAGAAAACAGAGCTCTACCATCACCCACAGTGAGCGGTCAGAGAGAAAACTGTATACCTAGTCACAAAAAATAGTTGACAAACTTTAAGACCGAAGCTTATTTAGGAGACCTTTATGCCAAACACGATCAAAAGCCTGTGAAATGTCAAGAGCAACTGCTTGAGTTTCTCCAAACTTTTCCACTGAATTTGTTCGTAGATGGGTATCACATGCCAGTATGTCACCAGTCGATCGACACTGACGGAATTGATACTGGCGATTGTTGACCAGATGGAAGAATTCTACACATATCAGGAGTTGGCGGTTAATGGATTTCTCCATTACTTTAGAAAGTATAAAAGTGCAATGGAACGATAATTGGATGAAAGGGTTTTTTCGCCCTTTTTAGGAGGAACTTTATGAGAAAATTTCAAAGCAGAAGGAAAAACACCAGTAGAATAAGAAAGTGCAAAAATGCTCAAGAGCACAGGTTTTGAGAACAGGTGGAGAAATAACACCAGGACCTGGTGCTTTCTTGGCATCAAGACTGTTCAAAATTCTTTTGTTATCCTTTTGACAGAAGACCACAAGAGGCACTGAATTGGGTATACTAGGAACGGTAGGAGGTTATTGATGATCTTGGTTTGCCAACATCATCAATACAAAAGTTAGAAAAGTAGGATGCTAGCAGGTCGGCTCAAGCTTTAGCTGTGGTGGCAATAGTTACAGCCAACAGGTTTAGCAACAAACATGAATGCTCGACTACAGTTCGGACAAGAATCAAGTTTACTACTCCTAGCCTGTTCAAAATCTAGTTGGGCTGATTAACAACTGCTTTTCAATTGTTGTCAGCTTTGGCGTAGGCAGAAAATGAACATAGAGATATGGACGTAAGCCAATGGCAATATGCAATATTCTTGTCTTCAACTGTCTTAGCGCATTTATTGGAAAAACAACGTTTCAATACAGGATAAGATTTTAAGGTGGGGTATGGAATAAAACAATCAAGCCCTTACGCACTGGATGTGGGAAATGTTAGATAACCCATCTGAGTTGCGGTTGAACTGAATAGGTACTTCGCACTGGTCTTTACTAACGAAAGATTCTTAATGCTGAAAAGAGGTTGTGTGAGTGAGGCTGAGCCATATGAAATTAGTGATTGGTAATTACAGATGATTGCTTATTAGAAAAGCTTCTGAGCATAAAGGCAAGTAAGACTCCCAGAGTTGATGGCGCATATACGAAAGTAGTTTTGAAAGAGACTGCAAGAGAGAGAGAGAGAGAGAGAGAGAGAGAGAGAGAGAGAGAGAGAGAGAGAGAGGTGGGAAAAATAGAAAGATATAGCATTCTGAAAGACAACATGGTTTTAAGGAAAAAATCATGTTTAACTAATTTAGTAGAGTATTTTGACAGTTACTCATGAGCTTGATGTAGGCAAAAATTTCGACATAGTTTATTTGGATTTTAGCAAAGCATGTGACTCGGTTCCTCATGAGAGATTACTGTATAAGCTGGAACAGGTTGGAATTAATGTAAAGAATCTAAGATGGATTGCTCGGTGGTTGCAGAGCAGAAGGTTGTGATTAATGGATATTCTTCAGATTGGTCTAACGTCAGGAGTGGGATCCACCAATATCGGTTCTTGGCGGATCCCACTGTTTCTCATTTTCATAAACGACTTAGATGAAAGGACAGGTGGTGTGATGTCAAAATTTGCGGACGACCTAAAGATCGGTAAAGTCGTTAATGATCAGTGCCAGAACAGCGCGCTTTCAGAAATGGTCAGAAAAGTGGCAGCTAAGTTTTAATGCAGTAAAATGCAAGGTCTTACACATTTGGGGAAGAGCAATCCCTGAATTATTATACACTTGGAGTGAATTAAAAACAATAGGGGAAGAAAGTTATCTGGGAGTTACGATACGGGCAGATATGAAGTTTTCTGAAGGTTGTAAACAGGCAGCCAAGAAAGCCCATGGTATCCTATCGATGAGTTATGGAATGTTATCCTATCTCTACAGGATCATAATTCCACTGCATACGGAAGTTGTAAGACCAGATTTAGAACAATTAAGGAAACCTCATCTGAAAAAAAAAAAGACAGCTTCTTTGAAAGGGTCCAAAGACGGACAAATCGAAGGGTAAGATCGGCAAAAAGACGCCAGTACTAGAAAGACTCAGATTATGTGGGCTACAGAGATTAGGGACCAAGCACCTCAGAGGTGATGTGTTGAGGTTTATAAGCCGCTGAAAGGGATTAGTAATATGAATTTTCACTGTTATAAAGAATTCCAGAACTAGGGGCCATAAATTCAAATTACAGGGGTTGAGGTTTAGATTAGATTGTAGGAAGTTTTCTTTTAGCCGGCGAGTCGTTGACTGCTGGAACAAGTTGCCCTCACAGGTAGATTGAGCCTGACAGTTTGAACAAATTCAAAGGTCAACTGGATAGTTACCTGCATGAGGAGTGAAGCATGTTATTTGTATTTTCTTATCTACTTGTTCTGTTTGTTTTTCCCCAGTACAACCAAAGCCTGTGGCTTCCTTGCACTATATGGCGAATAGTATTACCGTTGTTCTTCATCCGGCCAGCAGGATTTAAATTGAATCTTAATTCTCACTGCAGAACAAACTTTGCATTTGTAACGGGTTGCAGTGGATAGCTTTAGCTATATTACTACTTTGAAAACTGATTTCGTATGCAACATGGCAACTCACATCTAACAACTTCTCCACACTGTTCTGTCTGCGTGTTGTCATTAGAAACTACCTGCTATCAAATGACAGACTAGTTAGTCCTGAAACAGGATGTCAATAGCAGTTTCATCTTTTAAACAAATTGCCAATTTTAGCGAGCATCTGTTTGAAAGTAATGCAATACCAGGGAAAATTGTTACAAAGGCAGTTTATTTTGCTGTGAGAATGAGACTAGCATTATCTATGCAGTTTAAATCCTGCTGGCCACAAAAACAAACTAATGGCAAGATATTCTCCTGCAAGATTTTTATAAAAGCCAGAAATGTCACCTTTTCCCATGGATTCTTAAAGACAAATGCAATCGTTGATACGAGAGCCAGATTGATGTGTTGATACGAGTGCCTGATCTCTTTTTTGTAAAATGATGTGGTTTTTTTTTTTTTTTTTCCCCTCTCCAAAATGCGCCGGATTTTAAAGAATTCTCGATTTTTATGAATTCTGAAAATAAATAACACTTATTTAATCCTTTTCTGTTAAGTGGGGGCTGCAATGATGGGGCACAGCCCGGGTTCCCGTAGGATCCAAAAAATAATATTTTAAAAATAAATAAATAAAAATAAAATACTGTGCTGAAAACTCAAATTACACCGAAAGCAGTAGTGACAAACTTCGACTTTATCGTGGACAAAAATTATTTCTAAATTAAATCTTTCCGGTTTTATAAATTTATAAACAAGGCGTATAAAAAGTTTCGCCCGACTTCATTTAAATTTCTATTTGGAAACATAAAATATATGTATTTATTTTATAAATTTTATTGACGTTAAGTCTTCATATTTTTCAAAATTATAAATATCGGACAAAACTGCCGGACCACAGTATGAAAAAAAAGCCGATTCACACTACAAAATTGGCTGTACGCCTATTTATAACTCACTCGAACAATTTTCTCAACCGTGTGACGCACTGATTTTATTCGAAAAAGAAATAAAGTAGAAGATGCCTGGTTACATAATGTTTAGCGGCGATGGCAACAAGTTCAATGGCACGGCCGATGACCTCGAGAAGACACGTCTGAAGGCAACAGGTGTCACGTGTCTGGCAAGTTTTACGTGGCCTTTCTCTAAATCGTTTTCTTCCTCGAGCGATGTCCCACGCTAAGTCTGAAACGTATCGTCAGCACCTTGTCGACGCGTCTGTTTTCCCAAGTGACGGAGGAATTGAAGCCAGCACAATGGGAATAATCTTCCATATTATGTATCTTCACTATTTTTACCTATCTCCTCTGAAATCCGGCTAAATGATAACAGTTACAGCTTGATGACCACAGCAATTGTTATTTATATATAGGCCATCAGAATCTAAGGCATACTGATGTATTATGTCAGTGCAAGTGTGTTCACGGGCCGAAGAACCTCGAATAACGGATGGGGGAGGAAGGAGTACTTCCTCTGCTGGAGATAAGCTATCTACAGCCACGACCTGAAAACAAGAAATGCTCCCTACTCCGACTCGACAGTACAAATGCTGTTTCCCAGAAAGCTTCACTCACTATAATAATCATATCAAACAACAAAACCACCGAATTTTAATATAATGTTCAGAAAGTCACTAGGCATAAAACCTCAGGCGGGATAGGAGTGCGAAAAGAACACTATTCCTACATCTAGAGACAAAGCTATAAATTCTGTGCCTCTCCCCCTCACCGAGACAGATTGCCTGGTGGTCCTTCAGTGATCTTGAACCATACAAAAACAGCCCTCAGGTCCCTGACTCCGCCGCCGCGGTGGCGACCTGACGGTAGTTTGCTACAGCATACATTCCCAACTTGTACGCAGATACGTCTCTTCCCAACTTTTTTTTTTTTTGGTAGTTGTTGGCGCATAGGCTTCTGTGGCCATAATGCACCTCCCAAGGTTTTTGCAGTACATTGATCCAAGCCCGAGGCGGGAATCGAACCCGCGACCTTTGGGTTGCCAGGCAGGCACTTTACCCACCCGGCTAGCCCGGTCGGCCTCTTCCCAACATTTATAAAGTGATTTTCTCAGGTACCGAAGGAAGATAATGAAATTATTCTGCCCCCTTGTGCTAGCCATTGTCTATAATGCCAATGTTATCTGCACGTCGAATTTCACTACAAACACTACGGCTGTGATGGAATACACCTAACCGATAAGGTCAAACTTCTAGGTAGACGTAAATCTTTCATAGTAATCACCCCATTGCAGTGCACCCAGTGTATGCTACCTGTATCCTTCCTTTAATGGTGTGATGGGCAATATTCTTACGAGGGGTAATGAGAGAAACTACCTTGAAACATGAAAAATTAAGTTTATTTAATTAATGTATTTATTTCAACTACAAAAGAGCAAACGCACATGACTTAAAATGCAGCTATATCATAAGCAATTCTAGAATAAATCAAAAGAGGTTTTTGTTAAAGTTTTTGGCACAAGGACTACAGCAGCCATATTGTACCTTTCAAGTTATTAAAGTACAAGTTTGTACGTTTGTATTAAGTTTTGTACTTCTCAGAGATGCGCGATCATCATCATCTTTAAAAAGGTGAAGAATTTATTTAGGTTTGCTTCATTTCTCAAGATGTGCTTGGGTGTTTTTCAAACTCCTGAGAGAAAAATGTTTCTTGTCTCTCCTGATGAGTAAAATAAAAAGGTAGTTAAGTAAAATATTTTTCACTGCAAGAACATTATGGCGGTAAGAACACTCCATTTCTGAGAAGGTAAAGATGAATTAGACGCGTATGAGTGTGCCTAATGCGTCCTCTTGCAAGGACAACTTCTAGTGTTACTTTCCTGGCGCTGGAAGTCCAGAAAGATAGCTGGGTGTTAAATTACATATGTTCTTGCCACATTTTGCCATCGTGAACGATAGGCTTTTCCCATGATGGTTTTGTAGTCGGAGATTTTCAATATCAATATATTGTACGGAGATTTTCAATATCAACCACATTTGAAGTTATTGGTTGTTTTGCTGCCTGATCTGCGTTTTCATTTCCGAGTGTTCCAAAATGAGCTGGAATTTAGCAGAATTACACTGCATGTCGTTAGTAATATTGGAACAAACTCCCATGTGTTGTTGTTGTGGAAGTTGATAGCTTAAATAAATTCAAGAACTACACAAATTATTGGAGGGAATGAATAGGTGAAATGGGAGATGTGTTGGTTTTTTTTTTTTTTTTTGGCCGATGCTGTATAAAGCTTGCTTCCTTGCATCCTTTGCCAATACTAATACAAATTGCAAAAGGCTATTTAGCCTTTTGCAATTTGTATTAGATTTTGTATTAAAAAAAAAAAAAAGGGGG
The DNA here is from genome assembly GCF_048544385.1 of Mastigoproctus giganteus. Lineage (NCBI taxonomy): Eukaryota > Metazoa > Arthropoda > Arachnida > Uropygi > Thelyphonidae > Mastigoproctus > Mastigoproctus giganteus. Next base: position 119,489,071 of record NC_143588.1, read on the forward strand.
GGGGGGAATCAGTCTAAATGATGCACAAAGAAGAGAACATAACTGATTCCTTTTTCTGCTTTATAAATAGATATTATTAATATATATTTCAGGATGTTAAAAAATTAAAGTTTAGATAATAGATGTATTTGATGATTTCATTTATCTCTTGAAGAGTCCGGTGAATCAAATATCTCCAAAATTTGACCAGCTTCGTTATCTCATTACAGTAATTATAATACTCAATTTCTCCTCGCATAAGATGGTCTTAAATAATAAAGGAGAATTTCTTAGTAAACTAGCTGGTGCATTAAAGTTTATTTTTGTAACTAAATTGGAGCTATTAATAACCAGTTTAATGGCTTATTAAATAAAAATAAATCGGCTTTGTCTGTTCTTTCCTCGGGCGTTTCGAGTTCAAACATTTCACGCCGCTGACGATAAGATTTCTCATTATACACATGTATTGTAAACCAATCTTAAAACAAACGTAGAACGCTGTCCTTTTTCTGGATATTTTCTAATTTTGGAGTGGCTTCACGCCAATAATGTTAACTCTTTTAAGGCCTAACTTTTTGCTAGCTACCGTCACAAGGTTTGAGATACGATTCTCCAAAATAAACATACAAGGAGAATTAGTATCTAAAATAAACACCGAAATTTTTTAACGTATTAACTTGTTTAATCATGTTTTTGTTGATACAATAAGAGCAACTACACTTTTTTTATGTGAATTGCCGAAACTCATCAGCTCACACTTATCCCGATTACATCATTCTTCTTCAGCCACACAACTAATTGAAGTTTCACCTGAAGTTATACACTCACTGATACTTTCTACTGATTTAGAAATTTATGTCGTTGGCACAAAAAGGTTTATTTTTTACTCGGTAATCCTCTAAGTAAATCATTGACATATATGAAATATAACTAAGGGCAAAAAGACGAACCCTACGATACATTAACTCGTGGTTTAAATATAATAATTTATAGCAATGGCTTAATTTGTCCAAATTAAACCATTGCTACTCGTGATTCAAAATAATATGAAACGTTACCATTAAAAATTAGACGTCTTTCCGTTCCCAGTCTGAAGTCTTTACTGATCCAATTTACCACTAAAAGGCTTCACTTAAATCAAGGAAGATAGTATATTAGTCCTCATCCATTTAAATGCCTGTTATAAAAGAAATGATATACCATTTCTTTTGCAACTGACCTCGATAAACCCGTGAATATAATCCGGAAAATTAAGTTTAATAAATTGATACATCACAACGAACTATTATCTTTGCAGCTTGGTTGACACGCCAATCTAGAGTTATTTGATGAAGAGCAATCTCCTTTTTTATAAATAGGAGATACTTTTTTAATTGGGCTGGTCCGATTCCACTCTCAAAAATAAAGTTCATGAAATATAATAGTTTTATCAGTGCCGTTCCACATTTTTTGAATAATATTTTGAGTACTACCTGGACCAAAAGCAAGGTTCTTTTTCAGACTACGGAACATTCAGTCTGATTTACCTCAAACGATTCAGTATATCGTTGTAATTTAGGAGAAATTCTTCCTTTATTTTTATTAAAAATTGGTTGCAACATCAGCCTCAGATGATTTTTGGCATATCCAAGCACCTCTCTTAAAACATTTATATTTTTCCATATATTAAGCGTATATATTACAGCCTTACTGTACATTTAAATTTTTTTTTTTTTTTTTTATACAGTGATTTAAATCCTTCGAGAACCATATGCATAATTTGAATCTAGAGACCTTTATGATGGCACAAGGACACTTAATATTTCATAGAATTATTTGATAAGAAACAATCTGCTCTTATCAGGGTTATTATTGAAGGTGCGCGCTGTATCCGGTTGTGTGCAATAAAAAAATTATTTATAATTCATAATCGGGCCAGTTCAGCTTAATGAAGTTCAACTTCTGTTTACATAATAAACCAGCATCTTAACTAATGTCTTCTTGAGAGAGAATGCACACAGGTTGATTCTTTTTTCAATCTTTCTCTTCACGGATGTAAATACCTGTGGTTTACAAAAAGTAGAAATCCTACTTTTTTTGTAAGTAGAAAAAGCTAGTCCTGCCAAAGAAACCTCCTGAGGGTGGGGAGGTCATAGGATGATTGTTGGTGTTGTGCACTATTTAGTCTGCATCTGCAGTCAGACAACCGTCTCCAGTGTCATGGGTTCAAAGTGAAAACTATTTGCTTCGACAAGGATGGTGGATTATTCCAAGCTTGACTGACACAGTGGCATTCGTTCATGCTAGTCACGGTGCAGTGTTCCCAAGACTTAAGAGTGCGGTGAAGAGTCAAAAAAGGCATCCCATATGCAACGAGGGTTACCGAATTACGATGACACTGCGGGGACGGCTTAAGTCCCCGAACTATCTTCTATCATTTGTAAATTATCAATACATCTCTATCAATCTGTTGCCAGTGGAGTGTAATTGTAACAAAAGCAAGTCTTGACATCAGTCCATTATTATTATTATAATAGGGCCACCAGTAATTTCTTAAATATAGCCGAATACGTATAACGTCTGTAAATTGCGAGTGTTCTCCGATCGATTTGCCTGTTGTGCTGGACGAAAAAACCCGTTTCTGGGAGAAAGAAAGAGGGGAAAAAAAAAAAAAAAAAACACCCTTGTTATCTATGCCTAAGTCGACTAATTCGGCCACGGAGTGAAAAAAGCCCATTAAAGTTCCTTGCGCCATCGACAGGATTCGAACCCGGGAATTTTCCACCCGGTGTGATGATACCACTGTATTCTGATGTCAAGTCTGCGCGTGTACTTGAACACGCGCAACTTGTACAACAGTATGTAGTGTGTTGGGTGTGTAACACACCCAACACACTACATACTGTTATGTAGTCGGCCGGTACCTGGCTCTTAGTAGGTGGGAAGCGGCACCTGGTCACAGCGTCCCACCCCCATCCCCGCCACGTGGAGGCGGCCAGGATACCAGAACAAAGTTCCAGGATAGACAAAGTGACATCAGTCCTGATGGAAGATTCTCCAAGACAAATTTTGCCGGATATCTAAAGATGATAAAGATCTTTGGTGCCATTTTTACCATGAAAACGAGGCGCCTTTCTTCAACTATGGGCGTAAGGCGTCGGAAGTCCAATGCGGTAGCCGTTGCAGTTATACCATTGGGTGGGGGGGGGGGTTGCAGTAAAGCTTGCGTATCACAGGAGCCAGTATTCTGCGGAGTAAACTTTCTCAACATTCGTGGAAGTTGCATTCAGAAGAAAGTCACATACATACTAGTTTAATTTAGTTTTACTGGGAGACTCCATCACCAGAAAAATGGGTAACATTTTTTGCAATAAGAATAGATGGAAAAGAACCAGAATATATCTGCCAGGAGCAACAATTTATAATGCTGTCAGGAGACTGTCAGATGGGGGGGAGGGTTTAAAGGGAGCATTATTTTCATGTGGGGACTGATGATATTAAAAAGCACACAAACTGATCATTTGTTCGATAAATATAGGCCATTCTATTTTGAGCCTGGAATTCTGCCAGGCACAACAGGAAGGCCTATATGCTGAAAACCTTGGGGATTAACTCAAGACGTGTCATTCTGAAAGGCTTCTGGATGGAAATTTTATTTTCTTTTATCAGTGTGGCAAGTGCTTCTTTAGAGACGGTATATATTTGGACAAAAAGGTGATGAAAGGGTTTTTTGCCAATCACTAAGAAAACCTTAAATATTCACAGAAATTGCCAGTTAGAGTGAAGATGTAATATAGACACTCATTTATCTGATAATATAGGTCAATGTAATGCTGGCAAAAATTAATCTGTAATAATACTAGGATTATTACAGAAAAAGTTTGGTGGCAAAGCCTGAATATGAGAAATCACTGGGTAAGAGCAAAGAACAGGGACAATACATGAAAGCAACAAGAAAAACGAACCAGCTCTGATCCTCGGGTAATGGTTGTAGAAGTCTTAGATAAGTTGTTGTAGGAGCATCAGCGATTAAGGCCATATTTCTCCGTACATACTGTCTGTACATAGTGTTTTCTGTAGTCAATTTTCTGTTTACTGGATAAAAAATCGAGTTTCCGAGACAAAAAAAAAAAAAAAATGCTACGCTCGGTTGAAACCGTAGCACTTTTCCACCCAGTGTGAGAAGAACGGCGATTCCACCAACATTGGTCCCAAAGGGCACTTCTTAGATAAAAATAGATCCGTAAATAGAGATGTATATAAGTACTGTACTGTACTTCTAATCATATGATTCGAAGTACTTATCTAATTTAAAGTTTAAATGACTTGACATCAGTCCAGATGGAAGATTCTCCAAGACAATTTTTGCCGGTTATCTAGGTGCTGATAAAGATGTATTTTTTTTTTTTTTTTTTTTTTATTTACATACATTTTTATTACATATATACAAACACTTTCTATTTACAATCATCGCATTCTGCGTAAGAAACAATTTTAATTATACTGCTTCACTGGCAAGCAATAAAACGCAATAAAAGATATACTATGTATGTATGTATGTATGCATGCACTTGTTTCGGGTGGCACCTAGACGTTTAGTCGAACTCCACCTTGGAAAATCTGTGTTGAAAAAGTAACCGTCTACATTCTACAGTGATCAACACCCGGTCAATCACTGCCCATTTCTAGGCATGAGGAGTTGTGCCTGGTTCTGTTATCTAGTGCTGCTGCACCAATTTGTCGTCCAGTGGAAGGAGTGCAATACCAAAGAACAGGAGCCCTCAGGCTGACCAACCCAAGAGGGAAAAAAATAAATAAAAAAAAAATAATAATAAAAAAAAAAATTCTATGTAAAAAAAAAATTCTATGTATAGTTAATACCATTATATACATTTTATATTACTACTATACATTCTATATTATCAACCCCTCCCTATCTCTTCCATCATGCAGTATGATTGATGACTTTTGAGGGTATGATGAACATCATGGCGAGATCCAATATTCCTTACATTTCGAGGATACAGCTCTAAAACGGTGTTCGCAGCCCGGCCGCTAATTAGTACACCGGACCGAACCTATTGGTAATTCTCTAGGAGGCTTCCGGATCAGCTAGTGTATAATCTTGCTACCTATACTTTGCCACATAGTGACTGGAGGGAGTCCGAGTAGTGTGTATGCGAGGAGCATTGTCGAGGCCACGTTATGTCAAGGATCTGGGTATATTCTTACCATGTGTACGCTATATCAAAAAATTTCATTACTTCATACAGCATGTCTCACCCACTTTTTCTTACTATTGAATACACCATGAATTGTCAAACTAATAGAGCAAGCTTATCTGCGAAAAGATCTAAACCTCCCAAGCACTTCCTAATTCATTTCACAAATATACGTAGTCTCAATTCTAATCTCAACGATGTCCATTTCCACTTGCAGTCTGCCAAACCCCATGTACTTTTTCTGACAGAATCTCAGTTATCGGTTGATTCAACTACTGCTCATCTCAGATACCCAAATTATTCGATGTATGATTCCTTTCGCCTCAAAGGTGGTACTTGTGCATATGTCCGTTCTGACCTCGTAGCCGAGTAGTCATGAGCGGGAGTGCAGTAGCACACGCTCTTTGAGTAGACCGGGGTTCAAGCCCCTGACTGCTGAATACGGTCGATCTGCCAACCCGCACTGGACCAGCGTGGCAGATTATGGTCCATTTCCCTCAGCATGAATTGTTGAGGAGGCTTCCATCCTGCAGTGGGTTGATAATGGCTGCACTTTACCTTTACCGTTCTGATATTCCCTGTCAGAGACTTGGCAATTTGGAATCTCCTCTCTTTGATCTTCTCTGGCTTAAAATCTCTCTACCTCATTGTGTCAAATTCATCTGTTGTCTCTACCGTTCTCCCAACTCCACTAATCACTCCGAGCTCTTTGACTTCCTCTCTTTACAACTTGGCTTTCTCCAGTCCAACTTTCCTCACAGTGAGGTAATTTTCCTTGGTGATTTTAATGTTTACAACTCCAGCTGGTTTCCGTTTTCTAGTCAAACCGACCCAGCTGATCGAGATGCTGAGGCTTTTGCAATTACTAATGACCTTGCACAGATTGTTCATTTACCTACAAGAATACCGGACAATCCTAATCATACAGCCAATACGCTTGATCTTTTTTCTCACAAACAACCCTTCTAAGTACACGATCGAAGTGAGAGGTCCTTTAGGCAATTCAGATCACAACTTGGTGATTGTCTGTTCTCCAATGGAACCTCTATCTCATGGCAATTCCCAACCTCGTGTTGTTTGGCATTACAAGAATGCAAAATGGGATGACCTGCGAGACTTCTTTTCTTCTTTTCCTTGGTCGGATTACCGTTTAAAAACTTCTGATGTCAACGTTTGCTCAGATCGTGTCAGTGAAATTATTCTTGCAGGAATGGAATCCTTTATCCCACACTCCACTTTAAAATCTCGTCCTTTATCTAAACCTTGGTTTTCCAATAAATGTGCTAAGGCTGTCCAAGAGAAGAATGTTGCATATCGTAATTGGCTTGTTTCTAATTCTTCAGTTTCATTTTCTGCCTACACCAAAGCTCGCAACAGTTGCAAAGCAGTTATTAATCAGTCCAAACTACAGTTTGAACAGGCTAAGAGTAGAAAACTTGCTTCTTACCCTAATGGTAAGCGAGCATTCTGGTCTCTTGCCAAAGCTATTGGCCGCAACTTTTGCCCATCTCTGCTCCCACCTCTGTCCAAACCAGATGGTTCTGTTGTCACTTCAGCCAAGGATAAAGCTGACCTGCTAGCATCCCATTTTTCTTCCAACTCATGTATTAATGATCTTGGTAAAATACATCCCACCATTCCCAACGCGATCCATTAAATAGCTACTGTGGTCTTCCGCCAAAAAGTGTCAACAGGATTTTGACATTCTTGATTCCACGAGAGCTCCAAGTCCTGATGGTATTTCTCCACTTTTTCTTAAAATCTGTGCTCTGAACTTACTCCTGTTCTTTGCCGCCTTTTTTCACTTTATTATTCCAAACGTGTTTTTTCTTCTACTTGGAAATTTGCTCATGTCCAGCCAGTTCCTAAAAAGGGTGACAAATCCCTCCCATCCAATTATCGTCCCATTGCAATTACTTCTACTCTTTCTAAAGTAATGGAGAAATCAATTAACCGCCAACTCTTAAACTACCTAGAAACCTTCCGTCTGATCAACGATCGCCAGTATGGATTCCGTCAGTGTCGATCCACTGGTGATATTCTGTCTTATGTTACCCATTTATGGACTAATTCAATGGAAAGGTTTCGTGAAACACAAGTAGTTGCTCTTAACATCTCAAAGGCCTTCGATCGTGTTTGGCGTAAAGGTCTTCTAAACAAGCTTCCATCTTATGGTTTGCCAACTGTTTTTAGTAATTGGTTATCCAGTTTTCTCTCTGATCGTTCACTGAGGGTGATGGTAGATGGCTCTCTGTCTTGTAACTTCTCCACTAATGCCGATGTCCCCCAAGGTTCAGTTCTTTCCTCCACTCTTTTCCTCTTGTATATTGATGACCTTCCATTGACTGGAAATTCTATCCATAGTTTTGCAGATGATAGCACATTGCATTCCACTTTCCATTTTGAGAAACCTTGTCCTGCTCAATCAGCTTCAACTTCTCGAAAATCTGCTACCAATTCCTTAAATGCCGATCTTCAGGTAATTCTCCAGTGGGGCAAAGACAACTTAGTTCATTTCAACCCTTCTAAAACTCAGTCTTGTATCTCGCAAAAAGGATTCTTCTGCTCCTATGCTTATCTTTAGTGACACTCCGATTTCTAGGCAAAATTACATATCTCTTTTGGGAATTACCCTGTCTTCTAATCTCTCTCGGCACAAGCACATTACAAATATTGCTTCCTCTGCATCTAAGAAACTTGGTTTTCTCTTTCGCTCTCGGCGTTTCTTTTCTTCCAAACAGCTGCTCACTCTGTATAAATCGCAAATCCGCCCTGCCATGGAATATTGTTCCCACATCTGGGGTGGTGTCCCCACAACCTCTTTCGGGCTTCTTGATTCCATTCAGAAGAGGGCAGTTAGGTTAACTAATGATTCATCTCTAACAGAGTCTCTCCACTCGCTTTCTCATAGACGTACTGTTTCTGCTGCATGCCTCTTCTACAGATACTTCCATGGGCACTGTTCTTCTGAATTGGCTTCTATAATTCCCGCTCTCTCTTTCAAAACAGTTCGAACACGTGCCGCCATCAGCCAACATCCATTTACTGTCCAACTCCAAACTCACAGAACCAACTTTTCATCTTCCTCGTTTATTCATTCAACTGCTGTTTTCTGGAACAACCTTCCTTCTTACGTATTTCCCGAAAATTACAGTCTACAGAAGTTCAAGTTCAATGTCAACAAATATCTTCTTTCGTCTTCTCAACCTCCAACCCCAGCACGGTACTAAGTACTATAGGTTCTAATACCTCTCGTGTTTGGGGTTTACAAAAAAAAAAAAAAATAAATAAAAATTTAAGAAGACAATATTTAGTTTCTAAGTTATCAGCTGTTTGACCTAGGAAGGTAGAAATATAAGTTCATGAATACATCAGTCTACTGTCCACTTCTAGTATTAGTAAACAAGGTGCGTCTTCTTTTAAACACTGTCAGAAAAAGATTGAAATGCTGCAAAGTTCTTGGTATCTTGAATCAAAATATCGAAGTTGTCAGTTCCAATAGTTTAGTGCTCTTAAATAGTTCTTGTCTGAAATCGTCATAAGCTGGGCAATAAAGCAGAACATGCCTCCAGTCTTCTACTGCCCACAAAAACACAAAGGGTCAGGTTAAAGTCCGAATTTACACAATTTATCCCGCAGTGAACCATGTCCAGTAATTAAATACGACGTTGTCATTGAAGGATAAAACCATCCCATAACTTTCTTATTTACAGCAAACGTTGCATCTTCAATGAACTCCCTGGTAGTGAGTCCTGTTTCACTGGATTGCCATCTGTATTTCCACTTCGCAGTGAATTTTGTCCAAAGATTGATTTTCTCCTGCCGAATATCCGTGGCCGGATTACTTGCAATGTCGAGGATTTGAGTTGCCAAACCCTTAAGTTAGAAATCATGCCTCGGTATGCCACATAAAGGTCAACCGGAATATAACCTGAGATCACTTTTAATGTATTGGTTGATGTTGTTTTGCAGCATCTGTGTGTTGCCAATATCATCTTTCTCTGCAATGATAAAAGTTTGGCCTTCACTGTGACGTGAGTAACCCTAGGAAACCATATGGCAGCCGCATATACTACAATTGGCAAAAATATAGCCTTAATATAATGCCAAAGTTTTAATAAATAAATAAATAAATAAATAAATCTTTATTGTGAAGTAGATTTACAGCACAATATCCCATCACGGCGACGAGCGCCAGGGGTTCACATATAGATAACTTATGTACAAATTCAAATGGCTACAAAATACAGCGAACACATACAAAAGGCTACAAAATACAGATTACAAATGCAAAAGAAATACAAATACATCATAAAAGAAGGAGCTGACTACAAATACAGAAAAACAAATTCAACTTGGCAGTGATTCAGGTTTCAAGAGCTTTGATAAAGTTGTGTCTGTCCTTCTTTTTGCTTATTATGGTGTCGATGTCGGCGTCCACACGGTTGAGGGCAGCGAGCATCTGCTTGGGCAGAAATCTTTCGGTGAGTACAAGCCTGTTGTGGTGAGCCACAAGTGCTGGTACCGACCTTAGGCTTGGCTGTGGAATCCTCCAAGAGCAAGCATTCCAAATATTTGGAGATGATATTTGGCCTGAGATGAGTTTGGCTGTGAAGACCAGCCTCTTTTCAACGATTAGGAACTTCAACCTCGGGATGTCGAGTGCTTGTGCCATCATGGTAGTTGTGGTAGCGGGAGGTAGCCGAAGCTTGTTATTCGCCCATTTCAGTAGCCAGTATTCAGCAGTGTAAACCCGCTTAAGGTTTGTATGTGCAGCAGAGGCCCATATTTCTGCACCATAGAGAATGGCAGGGTAGACGGTGGAGGTGATGAACCTTTTAACAGTGGCAGGATGTCGGACGTGTAGCAGCTGCTGCTTTGAGATCCACCGTAGACGAGAAAATCTGGTACTGAGTTTGTCGATCTGGTTGACAAAGGACATCTTTTGGTCGAACAGAACGCCAAGGTCTGTGTGCGAGGGTACGTTTGGTATTCGTACCCCTGCGAGTGAAACGTTGAGTACTGTCGGCATGGATTTAAGGGAGAATATAACCTGAGCAGACTTCAGAGGGTTGATTTTTAGATTGAAGTTTGCCAGGTACAATTCTAGATCCTTAAGTTGGGAATTGATCCTGTTGCTGAGCTGGGCGGGGTTGTCGCCAGGGTTAATTGGAGTCAGCAGTTTGAAGTCATCGGCATAGCATAGGAAACCATTCGTTGAGGCAATAATGGGCACGATGATGGCTGTGAACAGGACGCCAGACAGGACACCCCCCTGCGGTACTCCAGCAGTAATGTCGCAGGATAGGGTATGTTGCTGCCGATGGAGAACAAGTATTCTGTGACTGAGAAGTGATTCCAAAAAGCACAGCATATCACCTCGAATGTGAAAATTCTCCTTAAGTAGGAGGAGCAAGGCCGGAATCGACACGGCATCAAAGGCTGCGCTTATGTCGAGGTATGTGGTTGCTAGCTCAGCTCTTTGTTCAAAAGCTGAGAGAATGCGTTCTGTGGTGGCTGCCAAGTTAGTGATTGATGATTTTCCTGCGATAGCATAGTGGATTTCAGGTGGTTTCGTCTGGAGGATTTGTTGAGTGATTGTGGGTAGCAAAGCTTTTCAAGAGTTTTTAACAGACAAGAGGCAACTGATATGGGTCTGAACTGGCTAACGTTTGTGGCAAATTGGTTTTTGGGGATGGGGTACACTCTGTATTTATTCCATTGGGGTGGGAAAAAATGCTCAGCGAGGCATCTGTTGTAGATCGAGAGAAGAGGGCCTATGATGAATGTGCTTAAGCATTTGATCATAAATTGTGGAATTCCATCCTCCCCAACAGTGGCTGTTGTGGGAAGGGAATTGATGGCACGTATGAGCTCCTGTTCCGTGATCTGGATAGTCCCTAGGACATCTGAAGGGTTTTCATAGTCAGGCTGGACAACTGTAGATGGGACTGTGGTTGTATTTGAAAATCTGGCGATGTATTTAAGCCATTCTTGAGGATCAAGCATGTGATTGAATCCACCATGTGGGGCAGCATAGAACGGCTTTCCTTTCCTCAGAGTGCGGTTAAGGTTCACTTGGATTGCGTAAGCTTTCTTTCGATTAAAGTGGGCCCTGGCACGGGAAAAGGCGATTCTGTCTTTACTGTCATTCGTATGCTTCCATTTCTTATGTAGGACTTGTTTCATTTTGAAGCTGTTGTTAAGATCAGCAGTCCACCACGATCTGGAACGGGGAGTTACTGTTACACGTTTGGTGGCAGCATAGTCGGTAACGGATTTAATCCAGTCAGACAAGAGTGTCACTGCAAGGCTGAGGTCGCAATCAATGAGGACATCCCAAGGAATGCAAGATGCTGCTTCTACACAGAGTTGAGGATTAAGGTATTTAGGTGCTGAAACGTATTTGACTATTTTGTTGTCAGGGATGTTGAAGTTTGGCACCTGCAATGACCATGTCAAAACTATGGGCTGGTGATCAGACAAGAAGAAAGCGATGGGATCATCCTCAGCTGTGCATGGTGTTGAAGCAAAAGCGAGATCCAGTAGGTTCAATCCCCTGGTGGGGTTCTCATTGACCCGTATCATGTTGATGGATTTGAAGAACTCGCAGAGCCTGATAAAGAGGTGATGTCGGTTTGGAGGCAGGTTAAAATCACCACAAACAAGGCGTTGTGCAGACGGACGAAGATGGTTTAAGAGCCAGTTCCCTAAATCTTCAATAATTTCAATTGTAGGCCCTGGGGGAATATACACAGATGCGATATCAATGTGGCTGGAGTGGAAGCGTAGCGAGACTATAATCGCTTCGAAATCTTCAGTTGTAGTTGAGGTCGAAGTCTCATATGAGAATAGGGAGGTGTTGTACAGTATGGCTACTCCACCGCCTCTAGATTGCTCCCTGGATGCAGACAGCATGTTGTAACCAGCAATAGCTGAGCAGAAGAGTGTATCTTGATTAGGTTGAAGCCACGTTTCTGCGAGGCAGACCACATCAGCGACCTGGGAGAGGAAGATCTGTTCTGCTGAGTCTATTTTGTTCCTAATGGACCTGATATTTTGGAAGTACACCCTGATGACAGGTGTTCGACGAACTTCCGTCCTGATTGGAGGTGTTCTGAGTTGGCGTGTTCGAAAGCGAACGGCTCGACTTCCTGACGAAATATGGACTGGTATTTTATGGGGTCCATCACCTAGGGGACTCAGGATACTCATATCGTGGCGGAGTGGTGCTGTAACTGTGGGGTTTGGCAGAGCAGTGGTACGAAAGGAGGACTGTTGAGATCTTTGGAAGTTGTCCGGGAACAAGTCCAGTCAGCTGTGGGTAGTGAAGTTGCAGACTTGGTTTTGGTGCAGAAGTGGAGGTTGGGGAAGGTGACTGGTTCTCCTATTATAGAAGGGTCGAATAATGGTGCCAATAGGCCAGATAGATTCGGTTCCAATTAAATTGAACAGGTCCTGTGCGCATTCAACCCTGAACGATGCGCAGCGGGGGTTCCTGGTGTGAAGTTGCTGCACCTTTAGTCGAAGGTTTAGTTGATCACGTAGAACCTCAGCAACATGATTTGCTGTGGTATTTGGGGCTAAGCGAGATACGAAAAGTCCACTAGAGGATCTGGACTTCTGCCGTCTGGGAGGTGTGTAGGAAGGCTGCAGTTTGGAGTTGGTCGATGTGCCAATTCGAAGCCATTCACGTGAAGCCGTACTTGTTCGTTGGCTCACTCTGAAGTTCATACTTGTACTTTCCTCTGGTTGCATAGGATAGGATGGATTTGCAGTGGGGTGAACTGGGAGTGGAAATTGTAATGTGGAGGAATCCGCTGGTTCGAATATTGAATTCGCTCCGACACTTAATCCCAGGCCTTGTGAATATGAGAATTGCGAATGAGGTATGACAGGACAGGCATTGCCAAGAGTTGGGAGTGAAGGTGGAAATAATGACTTTTGCCTCATTGGCATAGAGGTAGAGAATTCATTATTGCAAGTAAGAGAGTTTATACATGCAGTGCCATTAACCGTTGGTGGAGCCTGCTTCTGTAATTGTGGAAACCTCTCTTTCGTTGAGTGGTGATTAACGTCAGTTGCCCTTTTCAGGATCTTCTTGAGCGCACGTGAATGATGCGCTTTTGTGGATGGTTTTTGTCCTTTCCCATCTGTTTTTAGAAGCTGGCTGGAGTGAGGAGATGGCGCTCGACGAAATCCTGAGTTTTTTTTGTGCTTTATACCCCATTCAGCTCTTGAGAGCCTAATCACATTGGCAGTAAACTTGTTAATCTTTTCAGCTAAGTTCTTTACGTGGGAGATAAAAGAAAATTTATCATCAATTAAGAGACCAAGATATTTATTTTTAGAAAATAAGGAGGAATTTGGACATTGCTGATATGAAGTTTAGGAGGTCTGTTATAATCCAGTTTATTATTGAAGATCATTATTTTAGTTTTCATCTCACAAATTTTTAATTTGTTTATTCTAGACCAGGGGTGGCCAACGAGTCGATCGCAGATTTAATTTCGGTCGATCACGACGAATTTTAAATATACAATCATCCCTCGATTTTTGCATCTTGTGCAATGTAATTTTTGAGATGGTAGATTGCGACACATTTTGAAGGAAAAAAGTAGATCACATCACAAATTAAGTAGGCCACTCCTGTTCTAGACCATTCCAGCAAATCATCCAGGATTTCTTTCCCATGTGTTTCTAGCAAAAAAAGTCTTGACTTGCCTGGTATGCTTGTTTGTTTTTTGTTTGGTTTTTAGGAGCATTAGCAACTAAGGCCATATTGCTCTGGGGATATGCGGTGGTCATTTCCTAACCTTTATGCATCCTCCGTATTTGGTGGGCACGGGCTCGAACCCCGGTCTAATCAAGAAGCGTGTGCTATGCACTGCTGCTCCTGCCTCCCTGGCTACGGAGGCGCCGCCAGGTATGCATAACACTAAATCGTCGGCATATGCTATTTTATTGCAAATTTGAATTTCTTTTAGTAACCATTGGTCTAAAACAGAATTACAGAGGAGAGGCCCAAGGACCAAGCCTTGTGGGCATCCTCTGGAAATGAATTTTGAAAATACCAAACGTTGTGAGATGACTTTTATCTGCCTATTTGAAAAATAAGATCTAATAACCTGATATAGTAAATCATCACATTATGCCTCTCAAAGTGACATGAGGGCACTCTCCCACCAAAGTGGGTCGAAAGTGCCCTCAAAGTCGATAAAAACAACCATCATTATTTCTTGTCTGTAGTTTTACATAGATTCACCAAATTTCTGATGGCATCTTCGGTGGAGGAGCCGCATTGTGAATTAGAAGTCATATTACTTGTAGCCTATTAGCATATTACATATTACCTGATAAAGATGTCTGGTGCCATTTTTATCATGAAAATGAGGCGCCTTTCTTCAACTAAGGGCGACAGACTGTGTACAAAATGTACATCAAGTCTGCCGCCGAAATTCAAATGTACAAAATTCGGTTGTCTCAAAAATTCAACTACTGTATGTTAATAATGATATAAATGTACCAACTAATGGTATAGGGTTAATTTTTAACTCTTCTGTAAAGAGTTAATTTTTAAATTAATTAAGTTAAGTTGTATACATGTAAATAACGTAAATAGAGATGTATATAATGTAAATAATAGATTTTATTTGTACAGATTTAAAATTTTGGGGTTTTAAGACTGATTATTGTTTATCTTGGAGTGATGTAATAGTTTGGGATTGCGACATATTTGTGTTTGTATTATGGTGAAATCTAGATAGTGGTGATCCGCTTACCCGGGGAAGGCGATGTAACCCATGAGTTAAGCCTGATTTATCAGTCAATGGCATCGGTCTAAGACTAAGTGATCAATGTTAGCTGATAAAACAGAAAAGGAGGAATAACAATTGACTGGACCTATGGTCTAGCAAACGCACAACGTCTAAGATGCTGTGTTATATCAGCGTTAAAGACGTTGATATAAAGGCACTTCTGAAAGCGAAGTGGGTAACTACAGATGAGTCTAACTGACTTCAGTGGTAGTTGTAAGGAAAATCATGGAGGCAATGATAACGAGGAAAACAGGGAAAGAAATTGATTAGAAATTCAGAAAAATAAAAACGTAGGATAGAAATGAAATATAGAAGAATACAACACAATACTGTTTAATTAAGAGAATATCATATTTAACTAACCTGGTTAGTTATTTTGACAGTTACTCACGAGCTGGATGCAGGAAATCATTTGAATTTTTGAAAAGCATTTAACTCAAAAAAGTTACTGTATAATCTTGAACATGTTGGGATCATGAGTAAGATACAAAGATAGATTGCAGAGCAGGAGGAAGAGTAGTAGAAATGGCAAATGATGCAAGAAAGCAAGCAAGAAATCAGCCAAAAAAAAAAATAAATAAATAAATAAAAACTCAGTTCACCTATCCATACCCTCCAAGAATTTGTCTGGTTCTCCCTTGAATTTATTCAATCCATCCACTTCCACAACAACAGATGGAAGCCAGTTCCAACAATCAACAACCTACTGGCCGAAGGTAAACTTCCACCCATCTATCCTGCAACCATCCTTCCTCAACTTGAATTTGTGGCCCCTCATGTGTGTAGTCTCCGCAAGTGGAAGAATACCATTATAATTCTTATCTATTATTATCTCTAGATCCATCCTCCAAGCTAATCTAGGGACCACTCCCTGGAGACTCCTCATCACAACAAGAAATGCACTCACACTAGCATGGCTTATCACAAGCCGAATTGATGCTCCATCTATATCCCCGTTAATCTCTGGCCCAAAGAAGACAAGAGGTGAATGCTGTGACTCCTGCCACCCTCTGCAGTTTACACTTACAAACACTGATTCCCTTAGGGCATGTTTCCGGCCAACTGCCTCCAAAATCTACAATAAACTGGGCATCAATCCTGATAAGTTCTGTGAGAACAAGCTCTACAGAAAGGAATGCCTCAGAAACTGCTACCAACTACTGAACCTGTGACAATCACCTACACCTGGTCTTTTTGCCTGCTGCATTTTTTTTTTAACTTCTGATGTCTATTGCTATAAACTTTGTTTTTATTTCAAGCGTATGTAAGTCAATTCTGTAAATATATCGGGTCGAGCACACATGTACTCTTGTACACGTGGTTCCTCACACTTCAGTATGTAAATCTCTCGCTCTCCTGGCACACTGCCATCCCGGGGTGTGCCCACAGTTTCTTGTGGTTAATAAACAGATTATAATAATAATAATTCAGCCCCTACTCAATCCATTCAAGGTTTTAAACACCTCAATCAGATCTCCCTGCAAGTGCCTGTTCGTGAAATTCTGCAATTTGCACAACTGAAGCTTTTCTAGCTAAGAGCACTCTTTTGTTCCTTTCACAAATCTGGTTGCCCTTCTCTACATCCTGAGCATGGTGATTAACTTCTTTAGATTGGTCTAAAGTTAGGAGGTGGGTCCCCAATGATTGGTTCTGGGGCCACTTGTTTCTGATTGTCAGAAATGACATTGACGAATGGACAGGTGGCGTGATGTCAAAATGTTCAGATAATGTGAAGATTAGGGGGTTGATTAATGATCAGAGCAAGTAGCACTGTTTCAGGATGACTCTGACAGGCTTCAAAGGATGGTTAGAAAGGTATAAACATGTTTTAATGCAAGAAAATGCAAAGTCTTGGGGAACAGCAACAATAAATATACTCATACACTTGGTAAAACTGAATTTAAAAAAAAAAAAAAAAAAAAAAAAAGACGGGATTTGAGAGTTAAGAGTAGACATGAAGTTCTCCAAGCAGTGCAGACATGTGGCAAGGCCCATAGTGTCCTATCAATTATTTTTCCTATGTTTGCTTGTTGAAATAGGGAGGTCATAATCCTACTGGATAAAGCAGTTATAGACTGCATGTGGAATACTGTGTCCAAGTATGGAGAGTGCATCTAAAAAAAGGACAGAGCTTTTTGAAAGGATACAGAGACGGGCAACTCAATTGGTGACATCTAAATTTCAGTGCAGATGCCACTGCAACAGGGCACCCGTAAGAGAAAAGCCTTCAAATATGTTAAATACAAAGCTTGACAAACACGAGTCTTAAAGGGAGGCTTGATTGAGATCTATAACACTCTGAGACAGGATAGTAAAATGAATGAAGGCAAAATTTCATTGTTATGATTCCAGAACTATGGATTTTAAACTAAAAATTTGTAGTCCCTGAAATAATTTATATTTAAATGTGTGCTTATATATGTATACATAACACTCAAGGAGGCTCTTTGAACATTATGTATGAGTACACGCCCAAATTTTTCCCTTTATCACTGTGCTATAAAAAGGGTGGAATTTGTAAATCTTGTATTTGACAAATAAATTTCAATTATGGGAACAGAGGTTTAGACTGGATTGTAGGAAATTTCCTTTTACCAAAATTCGTTAATTATTGGAATAAGTTACCGCATGGGTAGTTGAGGCTGACAGCTAAGATAAATTCAAAGGTGTCAGCTGGATAGTTACTTATCCAGTAGGGAGGGAATATACTTAAGTCTATTTCTTTTTTGTTTTTATTATTATTTATTTATTGGTTGGTGTGCAACAGATTGAGGCTTTCTTGTATGGATGATACTAATAGCCATTGGTATTCCTCAAGAACAGCTCTTGACGAATACCAATTTTTGCATTGCAAAAATCATTTTAAAAGATAAGTAGAATTTTTTTTTTTTTTATTAATAACAAGACATACATTACCAGAAACAACAACTACATGTGAAAGTGAAGGGGTAAAACAGGGCTGATAAGCTATTTTAACGACTACATTAACAACTACAATCTGAATAGATTCCAAGTCTGAAGCGATTTCAAGCAGTAAAATTATATGTATAACAAGAACTGTTCATTAAATTTGCTTACCGATAGAAAAAGAATAATAAAAGAAAAACGGGGGGGGGGGGGGATTTAATAAGATCTATTCACTTTGTAGTATAAGAAAGAGCATATTTGTAGGTGGAGTTCAGAGATTGAACGTTGTCGAAGAGTCAATGAGAGTCATTTGGTGAGCTGATGCTTCTCTTTATTGGACTAAAATTTGTAATATCCATATTTGCAGTTGAAATGAAACAGTTTGTGATTCCTAAAGTATAGAAAAAGCTGATTCTGCTTAGGATATATTTTGCTTTCGAGGTTCCAGTGATTACTCTGGCAAGAAAGTGCTCTCTCTCTAATCATTTAGTGAGGATTCGAGACAAAAAAAAAAAAAAAAACACCTTAGCTGAAGCATGTTGCATTCCTAATTACTGTGATAAAATTGACTGTCACATCCCATAAGAAATGTCAATTTCTTATGGGATGTGACAGTCATTCCAGAAATTGCAAGGGTAGTTAAACATCAGTCACTCCTGATCAGATCACAAACAAAACCAATTGAATCATTGGTTTTGAAATTGAGGGATGGCCAAAGCAAGGTTCATTACAGACAAAAAGCCCTCTTTAAACTTTGTGAATCACTGAATAGTCTTCAAAAGACAAAGCATCTTCTTAGAAAGCTGTTTTTAACATTTGGAGGGTGGAGCAATTTCTGATAGAAAAATGGATCCTTCAGCTGGAACATCCATTTTGGTTCCATCTGACTTCCTTTTACCAGGTATCAAAATTTTGCTGAAAGGGGCATATTTTGGGTCTGTGGAGGTATGTCAAGAGTACTAACATTGGTATCATAAATGAGTTACAGAAAAAATGCCTCCGATCATGGCAAAAGCGAGTGGCTTCGTATAAAGCTTGCCCAAGGATTGAAGTGGACAACAGCAAATAATTGCCACACACTCAGTTTGAACTTAAAGCCATTTCTGAAAAACTTTCAAGCCACATCTCATAGGGTACATGTATATGACTGATGCAAAATAAAATAGTTCATACAAGCAAAAAAATAAAAACAAAACTACAATCTTTTGTTTTTATCGCCACCTTTCTAGAAAAATTTATGCTATTATGGTGGCATCGTACATGGCCATTCTCACAACTTTTGGGTAGCACCTTGTGTATTTTATCTTTTTTAAAATTAAATGTCTGTATGTAGTATTATTGTTTATATTGTATCAAGTGCTGCCATACTAGTGCAGCAGAGATAGAGCATCAATCTGAACATATTCTTCAATCTCCTAAGTTTTAGTTTCAGCAGGACAACAGGTTCAGATACAGCAATTTGCAAATTAAAGAAAGAAAAGTTAAATATCAGAAAACCATTAATATTAACCAGAATTCCCTCTTTTGAATAACTATTTTTAAAATTTCTGTGATTTGTAATTATTTTGCAATGTGATTAATCTTACTGAAATGTGGTCAGATCTATCTCCAGGTATAGACAATTGAAATTTTCTATAAGTGTTAACCTGCAAATTCAAAGAGTATTAGAACATAATACTTAGTACAGTAGGCCCTCAATTTAATGGACTTCGGAATTAACGAACAAAAAATTTCTGTACTAAAGGAAAAATTTAGAACTTATTTATATCTGATAGCATCACACATCAGACAGATGTGCTGAAAATTCCTTCAAATGAAATAAAGGCTATTTTACTAGCATTAGCAGAGGCATTTGATGCACGAAAGAAAGCTTATGCAGCATCAGCCAAAAAAAAAAATAAATAAAATAAATAAATAAATAAATAAAAAATAACCACTTCCACTTCACCCCTCTGTTCATTCGAAATACCTGTCCAGCTGAGCCTTAAACTTATTTAGGCTATCAACTTCCACAACAAGGGATGGAAGTCTGTTCCACCAACCAACCACCTGCTGGCTAAAGGCAAATTTCCTCACGTTCATCCTACATCTGTCTTTCCTCAATTTGAATTTATGCCCTCTCAGGTGATTATTCTGAGCAAGAGGAAGAATCCCATCAGCACTGAGCATGCTCAAACCATTCAAGGCTTTATACACCTCTATCAGATCACCTCGCTGGTGCCTAGTCTCCAGACACTAATTTGCAAAACTTAAGCCTTTCTTCGTAAGAGCACCCCTTTGTTCCATTCACCAATCTTGTTGCCCTTCTCTGTACTCGTTCCAGCATCTCTACATCCTTCTTGAAATGAGGCCTCCAGACCTGTATACAGTACTCTAGGTGTGGCCTGACCATTGCCTTATACAAGGGAATAATCACCTCCTTATCCCTGCTAGAAAAATTCCTATATATCATCAACAATACACCATGAGCTACTCTTGCAGCCCATCTGCACTGCTCAGTAAACTACATATCTGCCTGCACAACCACCCCCAGGTACCTTTCATTCTCTACCACTGTCAGTGTAGTACCACAGAGTTGATACGTTGCTCTGGGGTTGCTGTTTCCCATATGTAGTACTTGACATTTGTCAATGTTAAACTTCATTTGCCACCTCTCAGCCCATCTGCAAACTTGGACATTAAGCTTGATATACCATCATCAATATCATTTATAAATACAGAAAACAATAATGGACCCAATACTGAACCCTGAGGGACTCCACTAATAACATTAGTCCACAATGAGCAGTGTCCATTGATTACCACTCTCTGTCTTCTCCCCCTCAACCACCCCTTTATCCATAGCAGCAATTTGCCTCCAATGCCACACTGCTCCAATTTATGCAGCAGTCTTCCATGTGCAACAGTATCAAAAGCCTTCCTAAGATCCAAGTATATAATATCAAAGTTATTCCCTGCATCCAGTTCTTTTGTGACTGCATCATAGTATCCAATCAAATTGGTCAAGCAAGACTTCCCCTTAACAAAACCATGCTGTGTCAGAGCTATAACTGAAGTCTTGTCTAGATGATCCTGCAGTGCTTCTTTAATCAGTGCCTCCATTAATTTTCCGGGAACAGAAGTTAAATTAACAGGTCTATAATTACTTGTATCGCCCTTTGATCCTCCTTTCTGAATTGGGGTCACATCTGCACATCTCCAGTCCATGGGTACTTCCCTTGAGTCCAAGGAAGCTCTCATAATTATGGCTAAGGGTTTGCTTACTTCCTTTGCTGCCTCCTTTAATATAACTGGATAGATCCATCCACCCCAGGTGCCTTTCTTGTATTTATCTTCAACAATTTCTCCTCCACTTTACTCTCAGTTATTACAAGATTCTCTAGCTTACTGCCAGAGTTGAATACACCTCTGGCATTCCCCTCGCTGAATAACTCCTCATGTGTGAATGTCGATGCAAAATATTCATTCAGTTTGTTAGCTACCTGAGCAGGATCATCAACAATTGACCCATCGATATCAAGTGGACCAATCTGATTCATCCCCTTCCTTCTAGAGTTTACATAAGTAAAGAACTCTTTGCTGTTTTTCTTTGCATCCCTTGCCAAAGATTTCTCGTAATCTGCCTTCACCTGCCTAACCTCCTTTGTAACTTGGTTACAGATCAACTTGTATCTATCATAGGCTTCTGTGTCACGTGTTAATTTGTATGCATCCCATGCATTTTTCTTCTCTGCCATATGTCTCATTAGTTCATCTGACATCCACTTAGGCCTAAACCTTGAACAATATTTCTTAGTTGGTATGTAAAGCCTAGTAGCTTCCAAGATAAGTTCTTTGAATGCTTCCCATTTTGAATTTGCTGTTGGTAACATCATCAGTTGGTCCCACTGTATAGAATTTAAATACTGTCTCAGTCCATCGTAGTCGCCTTTACGGAAGCAATAACCCTTCCCTTTACCCCTAATGGTAGTTACCACTTTGAGTAAATCCCACTTCAGCACACTGTGATCACTGCCACCTAGTGGTTCATTTACCTGCAGATTCTTAATGCATGAAGAATCACTACTGATAATCAAATCAAGAGTATTACTCGCTCTAGTTGCCTCCCGAACATGCTGATGTAGAAAACAATCATCCAATAAATCCACAAAAGCCTTGCTAGTGTGAGTGACCAGCCCCCAAATTCCAGTCAATATCTGGGAAATTAAAATCCCCCATTATAAGACTGATTTACTGGCCCACTATTTCCCTGTACAGTTTCTTATTATACTCATCAGAGTCATTAGGCCTATAGCACACTCCTACTCTCAATTTTGATCTCCCAATGCTTATGTCACAACAAACTGACTCGACACTGCACTGTCCAGCAATGTCGACTGGCTTCACTTCCCTGGATTTTATGTATTTCTTAACTAATAGCATGATCCCTCCTCCCTTCCTATCCTGTCTGTAGACATTGTACTCCCAAATTCCAGTTCTGCATTCCTTATATCTGTGTGACACCACGTCTCTGAAATCCCCACAATATCTGCCTTTGATGTTTTGAGCAATACCTCAAATTTATCAAATTTATTTACTAAACTCCTAGCATTGGTGTACACGCAAGTATACATGCACCTGTTCTTTTTCTTAGCTACCCTAACACAACCCATGTGTTTACTTGTACCCCAATGATTCCCAGCAGTCTGAAATATCCTGCATCTTATTTTCCAGGCTGCGGCTCATTCCAATAGAAGCAGTGCAAGAATCACTTTCACCTCTGCCAGTGGCTATTGTTAATCTATTAGTCCTTGTATCCCCTCAATCTAGCAGTTTTCCGACCCACCTAACACTGCCTCGATAGCATCAGCAAACATTCTTGCACCCTTTCTATTTAAGTGTATTCCATCCTTGTAGAAGCAGTCTCTCCTGTTAACAAGTACAGACCAGGCTGAAAAAAATTCTACCCCTTGAGCCTTGCACAATCTTTCCATGGCCGAATTGATCGACAGGGCTCTCATCATATACTCCCTCCTATCGTGTTTGGGCAGAATTGCAGACACTTTCAAATTCAACCCTAATTCACGGCTTTTTTTCAACAGTGACCTGTACTTGTTAAGTAATTTCGCCGGTCTCCTACTCTTAATATCATTAGTGCCAACGTGTACAACTATATCACCTTTTGTGCCCTTAAAAGATGATATCGAAAGATGATATCATATTCTTTTGCCCCTAGCAGACATACCCTGGTCCTATTCCATCTGTCCATTTTGCATAATATATTTCTCATTTCCCCAACAATAGAGTACCGACAATAACTAGCTGTTGTGAGACCAGTACATTCTGATTTGAATATTGCAGCTGTGTTGCCTGATGCAAGAGTGAGCTTCGACAGATGAGAGCTTGATGTATACCCCACTTTCATTCTTTTGAGTGCATCTACCCTCGTCTTCAAACTCTTATTGATGCTCATTGGAACGCTAAGCTGGTGCCTAAGTTTTTCACACACTTTGCACCATGAACAACACACAAAGGCCTCTTCCTTGTCTAGATAATGTCCTGGTCCAGAAAAGGCTGCAAATATTTCCCAAGTTACATATTTGTTTTTAGGATGTGATGTATTGGAGAATTGCCCCCTCCAGTTGGCTGATACACTTTGGCTTCCTTGAATTGTATGGCTAATACTAATAGTGCAAAACTTAGGAATTAGTCACTTTGGAGGACACTGCTTCATTTGGTGTATAAAGCTCTGAGGAATCTAAGTAAAGTGAAATGATTTCATAGCAATGATAAATTCAAATTACAGGGGAGGAGGTTAAGACTGGCTTGCATGAAGTTTTTCTTTTTACCAGAACATTATTAATTACTAGAATAGGTTAGCTCTACGAGTGAGTGTTTGAGACTGACAGCTTGGGGAAAAGTCACAGATCAGCTGGATGGATACCTCTGTGAGGAGGGAATCAAATAGGTAATTTATTTTACTTTATTATTTATATATTATTATTTTTTTCTCTGGCCAGTGCAACAAAAGCCCAGGGCTTCTTCACACCATACTGCTAATACTAGTACTCATCTTCGCCTCAGATAACAGTTATGGAATTTTGTAACTGCCGTCATCTAAGTCATCATCCTAGTCTAATTATTCATCATTATCATCATTATAAAAAGGTGAGTTTGACACCCTTTAATGCCTTATCATCATTTAATGTTTTGGGATGGTGATGAGTTGGGAACTTATTCCCCAATATCATCACCTTGTTCCTTTCAATGTTGTTTCAAGGTTTAGTTTTCATGATTTATTCTATTCAGAATATAATCTCCCCACCACCACCTGTATTCAGTTATTACCATCCTTAGTAAGCTTGTGGCTTATAACAGTGAGGACAGAAAATCAAATCCAACAAGAGAAACAGTGCAAAAATTAATGAAAAGGTACCACCAAGCAGCAAATGCAAAACACACTAGTCTCAACTTAGAAAGGGGATCTACTCGTAAACATTTCTCAATTTGCTGAGTTGTTATAACAGTTATTTGTATCAGTAGAACAAATCATGCAAGAAAGCAAGCTCATACAGCATCAGCCACAAAAAAAGAACACTTCCATATCACCTGTCCATTCCTCTAATAGTTTGTCTAGTTTTATTTATTTATTATTTTTTTTATTAATTCCCTTTAATCCTACAATGGCAAAGGTTAATCCAAACATAAATACCCACATTCCAGACTACATACAGGGGAATGACATAGTTAATCAACATAACACTCAGTTACGTCTAACCATGGTCATCCGCTGATGAGCCCCCAGCAGCTCAACGTCCCTTGCAGTGCCCGGACTGCCGATATTTTTTAAATCGGCTGCTGTTATCCCCATTGTAAGGAGGAGGGTCGCTGAAGTGCAACACCACACCCTTTTATAGGAGACAGTAATTGTTGGATGTTATCAAACTCCAAGGCTATTGTATTCTTTAAACTAGTATTTCTATTATAATACTCTTTCTTCCTTCTATGTAAAAATTTATTTTTGCACAGAAGGAAGAAATTTATTCAACCTATCCACCTCTACAACACCAGATAGATGTTTGTTCAAACAATCAACTACCCACTGAGCGAAAGTATATTTCTCTCCACAGTATCTGTGGAGAGAAATATACTTTCGCTCAACCATCCTTCCTCAATTTGAATTTATGACTTCTTATGTGTAGTCTAAGCAAGAGGAAGGATACCATCATTCAGTCTTAAACACCTCAATCATGTCTCATTGCAGATGCATGGTATCCAGATGCTGCAATTTGCAAAATTGAAGCCTTTCCTAGTAAGAGCACTGTTTTCTTCCTCTCGCTAAATCTCGCTGCTTTTCTGCACCTGTTCCAATAGATCCACACCCTACTTAAAATGAGGCCTCCAGATCTGTATGCAGTACTCAAAGATGTGGCTTAAGCCTAATCATTGTCTTATAAAAATGGGATAATTACCTCCTTATCCCTGCCAAAAATATTCCTATACATCATTACATTACATAAACATTAGTCCAAGAAGAGCAGTGCCCATTGAAAACCACCCTCTGTTGTCTTCCACTCAATCATCCCCTTACCTGTAGCATTAGCTCATAATCTAACACTTCCAATTTATAGAGCAGTCTTTTCTGAACAATAGTATCAATAGCTTTTCTGAAATCTAAGTACATGAGGTCAAAATATTTTTTGCACCCTGTTCCTTTGTTACTGTGTCATAGCAAATTGGTCACACAAGATTGAGCTTATTGCATCTGTGTGGGGACTGCAATATAACTTCATTCCTTCTAGAAGGCTCTGCATTATCTCTTGAACTAGTGACTCCATTATTTGCCCTGGAACAGAAGTTAAGGTAACAGGTCTGTAATTATTCGTGTCACCTTTTGATCCTCCTTTGTAAACTTCAGACATTAGCACATCTTCAGTCCACAGAAACCTCCCTTGCATACAAATTCCAAAAATGTTCTCATAATTATGGCTAAGGATTTGTTTACCTCCTTTAATATAATTGGATATATCCCATCCACCCCAAGTACAATTTTTGCATTTACTTTCAACAATTTCTCTTTCCTCTAAATCAGTGGTGTCCAACCTACGGCCTGCAGGCACGGTATGGCATGCAAATAATTTTTATACGGCCCACACGGTCATGAAAAAGGCTACTTTATTCAGTTCAATGTATGTTTGCAAGCAAATTTTTTCATGCATGAAATCAAAGAAATATATAAAAAGAAACATGAGCATATTCATTCTGTATTGAGAATTGCAAAAATTTCAACTAAATTTTGAACGATTATCTAAAAATATCCAGCCTCAATCATCTCATTAAATGTTAGGTTTTGTTCCATAAATGTTATTGTGTATTGTACTTGAAAGATTGTCAAATATTTTCAACAATTTTTGAAAAAAAAAAAATTAACTGTATCATTATTTATTCACCTTAATATTGAAAAGCGGTGATCCTTTTCAGGTTGGAAATTTTCTAAAGTGAGCATTTAAAAGGTATTTTCATAAAAAACAAAAATAAAGCAGTTTTTTTTTTAAAAACAAAAGTCAGTCATTCTTATAAATTTTAATAAAATCTAAAAAATAGATCACTGACAGATTTGTTACACATAAGTGTTGGGAATTTGCATTTTTTTATATATATATATGCCTGAACATTTCTGGAAGAGACAAAAAAAAAAAAAAAAAAAAAAAAATCCTTTACATGGAAAGTTTTTTTTTTTTTTACAAGATATGGAAAATGTAACACACTAATTTTTCTCGAATCACTCAGTGCAGCCCGCAAAAGAAATCTAACTTTGAATATGGCCGCTGTATGAGAAAAGTTGGACACCACTGCTCTAAGTTATCAAAAAAAAATCGTTCAGCTGCCTATTAGAGAATGATACACTTCTGGAATCCTCATCACTAAGAAATTTCTCATGTGTGAATGTAGATACAAAATACCTATTCAGTTTGTCACCAACTGGGGTAGGGATGCTGACAAAATGCATAGGATTAATATGATCAACAGTTAAAATCTTCATATCTAGTGGTCCAAGTACCTCTCCTCTCACCTACATAAGTAAAGAAGTCTTTCTGCTTATCAATGTATTCTTTGATTAGGCAGGCAAAGGCAGACTACGAAAAATCCTTGGCAAAGGATGCAAAGAAAAACAGAAAAGATTTCTTTACATATTTGAACTCGAGAAGGAAAGGAATGAATCAGATTGGTCCACTGGATATTGATGGTTCAACAGTTGAGGATCCTGCTCAGATGGCTAACAATCTAAACGAGTATTTTGCATCTACATTCACGCATGAGGAGTTATTCAGGAAGGAGAATGATGTAGGTAAAGTAAACATTGGCAGTGAGCTGGATGATTTTGTAATAACTGAGAGGAAAGTGGAGGAGAGATTGTTGAGGATAAACATAAAAAAGGCACCTGGGGTGGATGGGATCTATCCAGTTATATTAAAGGAGGCAGCAAAGGAAGTATGCAAACCCCTAGCCATAATTATGAGAGCTTCTTTGGACTCAGGGGAGGTACCCATAGACTGGAGATGTGCAAATGTAACCCCAATTCACAAAGGAGGATCAAAGGCTGACACAAGTAATTATAGACCTGTTAGTTTAACTTCTGTTCCAGGTAAATTAATGGAGGCACTGGTTAAAGAAGCACTGCAGGATCATCTAGACAAGAATTCAGTTATAGCTCAGACGCAGCATGGTTTTGCTAAGGGCAGGTCTTGCCTGACCAATTTGATTGGATACTATGATGTAGTCACAAAAGAACTGGATGCAAGGAATAACTTTGATATTATATATTTGGATCTTAGAAAGGCTTTTGATACTGTTGCACATGGAAGACTGCTGCACAAATTGGAGCAGTGTGGTATTGGAGGCAAATTGCTGCTATGGATAAGGGGATGGTTGAGTGGCAGAAGACAGAGAGTGGTAATCAATGGACACTGCTCAACGTGGACTAATGTTATTAGTGGAGTTCCTCAAGGTTCAGTGTTGGGTCCGTTGTTGTTTTCGGTGTTTATGAATGATATTGATGATGGTATATCAAGTTTAATGTCCAAGTTTGCAGATGATACAAAGGTTGGCAGGGTCGTTAAGGACACTACTGATGCTATGCTGCTGCAACAGGATCTGGAAAGGTTGAACAGATGGGCTGAGAGGTGGCAAATGAAGTTTAACATTGACAAATGTAAAGTACTACATATGGGAAACAGTAACCCCAGAGCAACGTATCAACTCTGCGGTACTACACTGACAGTGGTGGAGAATGAAAAGGACCTGGGGGTAATTGTGCAGGCAGATATGAAGTTCTCTGAGCAGTGCAGACGAGCTGCAAGAGTAGCTCATGGTGTCTTGTCAATGATATACAGGAATTTTTCTAGCAGGGATAAGGAGGTGATTATTCCCTTGTATAAGGCAATGGTTAGGCCACATCTTGAGTACTGTATACAGGTCTGGAGGCCTCATTTCAGGAAGGATGTAGAGCTGCTGGAACGGGTACAGAGAAGGGCAACAAGATTAGTGAATGGAACAAAGGGTTGCTCTTACGAAGAAAGGCTTAAGTTTTGCAAATTACAGAGTCTGGAGACTAGGCACCGGCGAGGTGATCTGATAGAGGTGTATAAGGCTTTGAATGGTATGAGCATGCTCAATGCCAATGGGATTCTTCATCTTGCTCAGAATAATCACCTCAGAGGGCATAAATTCAAATTGAGGAAGGACGGATGTCGGATAGATGTGCGGAAATTTGCCTTTGGCCAGCGGGTGGTTGGTTGGTGGAACCGACTTCCATCACTTGTTGTTGAAGTTGATAGCCTAAACAAATTTAAAGCTCAACTGGACAGGTATTTCGAACGAACGGAGGGGTGAAATGGGAGTGGGTTTTTTTTTTTTTTTTTTTTTTTGGCTGATGCTGAATAAGCTTGCTTTCTTGCATCATATGCCTCTACTAATGCTAATGCTAATGCTTTGCCAGAGGCTCCTTGTACTCTATCCTAGCTTGCCTAACCTCCTTTGTGACTTGATTGCATACTAGTTTATTTCTATTGTAGACATCTCTATCAACTCAATTTATATGCATCCAATGCATTTTTTTCTCTACCATGATTCTAATCAGTTCATCTGACATCCATTTAGGTCTAAGCTTTGAACAGTATCTCTTAGTTGTTATAAAAAGCCTTGTAGCTTATATGATTACATCCCTGAATACTTCCTGATTAGAATTTGCTGTATTAGTGCTTGTAGTGGCAAATTAGGTAAGAAATCAAGCTTATAAGAATCAGGAAAAAAAAAAAAAAAAAAAACACTTCCCACATCACCTGTCCATCCCCTCTAGCAGTTTGTTTAGTTCCTACTTGATGAAACTTCAACTGTTCCTCCAAAGTAACTTCATCCACTTCATGGAATTTAAGAACTGTTTGAGACCACTGTAGGTGCCTTTACAAAAGGAAAAGCACAAAGTCCTTTCTCTTGTCTTTGACAGTAGTTACATCTTTAAGTAAATCACACAATATAATGCCAGCACTAGGTGGCAGTGTGATCACTGCTACCTAGTTGGTCTTAGCATTAGCATTAGCATTAGTAGAGGCATATGATGCAAGAAAGCAAGCTTATTCAGCATCAGCCAAAAAAAAAAAAAAAAAAAAAAAAAAACCCACTCCCATTTCACCCCTCCGTTCGTTCGAAATACCTGTCCAGTTGAGCTTTAAATTTGTTTAGGCTATCAACTTCAACAACAAGTGATGGAAGTCGGTTCCACCAACCAACCACCCGCTGGCCAAAGGCAAATTTCCGCACATCTATCCGACATCCGTCCTTCCGCAATTTGAATTTATGCCCTCTGAGGTGATTATTCTGAGCAAGATGAAGAATCCCATTGGCATTGAGCATGCTCAAACCATTCAAAGCCTTATACACCTCTATCAGATCACCTCGCCGGTGCCTAGTCTCCAGACTCTGTAATTTGCAAAACTTAAGCCTTTCTTCGTAAGAGCAACCCTTTGTTCCATTCACTAATCTTGTTGCCCTTCTCTGTACCCGTTCCAGCAGCTCTACATCCTTCCTGAAATGAGGCCTCCAGACCTGTATACAGTACTCAAGGTGTGGCCTGACCATTGCCTTATACAAGGGAATAATCACATCCTTATCCCTGCTAGAAAAATTCCTGTATATCATTGACAAGACACCATGAGCTACTCTTGCAGCCCGTCTGCACTGCTCAGAGAACTTCATATCTGCCTGCACAATTACCCCCAGGTCCTTTTCATTCTCCACCACTGTCAGTGTAGTACCACAGAGTTGATACGTTGCTCGGGGGTTACTGTTTCCCATATGTAGTACTTTACATTTGTCAATGTTAAACTTCATTTGCCACCTCTCAGCCCATCTGTTCAACCTTTCCAGATCCTGTTGCAGCAGCATAGCATCAGTAGTGTCCTTAACGACCCTGCCAACCTTTGTATCATCTGCAAACTTGGACATTAAACTTGATATACCATCATCAATATCATTCATAAACACCGAAAACAACAACGGACCCAACACTGAACCTTGAGGAACTCCACTAATAACATTAGTCCACGTTGAGCAGTGTCCATTGATTACCACTCTCTGTCTTCTGCCACTCAACCATCCCCTTATCCATAGCAGCAATTTGCCTCCAATACCACTCTGCTCCAATTTGTGCAGCAGTCTTCCATGTGCAACAGTATCAAAAGCCTTTCTAAGATCCAAATATATAATATCAAAGTTATTCCTTGCATCCAGTTCTTTTGTGACTACATCATAGTATCCAATCAAATTGGTCAGGCAAGACCTGCCCTTAACAAAACCATGCTGCGTCTGAGCTATAACTGAATTCTTGTCTAGATGATCCTGCAGTGCTTCTTTAACCAGTGCCTCCATTAATTTACCTGGAACAGAAGTTAAACTAACAGGTCTATAATTACTTGTGTCAGCCTTTGATCCTCCTTTGTGAATTGGGGTTACATTTGCACATCTCCAGTCTATGGGTACCTCCCCTGAGTCCAAAGAAGCTCTCATAATTATGGCTAGGGGTTTGCATACTTCCTTTGCTGCCTCCTTTAATATAACTGGATAGATCCCATCCACCCCAGGTGCCTTTTTTATGTTTATCCTCAACAATCTCTCCTCCACTTTCCTCTCAGTTATTACAAAATCATCCAGCTCACTGCCCATGTTTACTTTACCTACATCATTCTCCTTCCTGAATAACTCCTCGTGCGTGAATGTAGATGCAAAATACTCGTTTAGATTGTTAGCCATCTGGGCAGGATCCTCAACTGTTGAACCATCAATATCCAGTGGACCAATCTGATTCATTCCTTTCCTTCTCGAGTTCAAATATGTAAAGAACTCTTTTCTGTTTTTCTTTGCATCCTTTGCCAAGGATTTTTCGTAGTCTGCCTTTGCCTGCCTAATCTCCTTTGTGACTTGGTTACAGTCCAACTTATATCTATCATAGGCTTCCATGTCACCCATTAATTTGTATGTATCCCATGCATTTTTCTTCTCTGCCACATGTCTCATTAGTTCATCTGACAACCATTTAGGCCTAAACCTTGAACAATATTTCTTAGTTGGTATGTAAAGCCTGGTAGCCTCCAAGATTAGTTCCTTGAATGCTTCCCATTTTGAGTTTGCTGTTGGTAACATCATCAGTTGGTCCCACTGTATAGAATTTAAATACTGTCTCAGACCATCATAATCGCCTTTACGAAAACAAAAACCCTTCCCTTTACCTCTGATGGTAGTTACCTCCTTGAGTAAATCCCACTTCAACACACTGTGATCACTGCCACCTAGTGGTTCATTTATCTGCAGGTTCTTAATGCATGAAGAATCACTACTGATAATCAGATCAAGAGTATTGCTCCCTCTTGTTGCCTCACGAACATGCTGATGTAGAAAACAATCATCCAATAAATCCACAAAAGCCTTGCTAGTGTGCGAGTGACCAACCCACAAATTCCAGTCAATATCTGGGAAATTAAAATCCCCCATTATAAGACTCTCTGATTTACTGGCCCACTCTATTTCCCTGTACAATATCTTATTATACTCATCAGAATCATTAGGCCTATAGCACACTCCTACTCTCAATTTTGATTTCCCTATGCTTATGTCACACCAAACTGACTCGACACTGCCCTGTCCATCGATGTCGACTGGCTTCACTTCCTTGGACTTTATGTGTTTCTTAATTAATAGCATAACCCCTCCTCCCCTCCTGTCCTGTCTATCTTTTCTATACACATTGTATTCCCCAAATTCCAGTTCCGCATTACTTATATCTGTGTGACACCACGTCTCTGATATCCCAACAATATCTGCCTTTGATGTTTTGAGCAATACCTCAAATTCATCAAATTTATTTACCAAACTCCTAGCATTGGTGTACACACAGGTATACATGCACCTGTTTCTATTCTTAGCTACCCTAACACAACCCATGTGTTTACTTGTACCGCAATGACTACCAGCAGTCTCTGAAATATCCGGCATCTTGTTTTTCAGGCTTCTGCTCATTTCAATAGAAGCAGTGCAAGAATCACTTCCACCTCTGCCAGTGGCTACTGTTAATCTATTAGTCCTTGTATCCCCCCCAACTAGCAGTTTTCCGACCCACCTAACACTGCCTCGACAGCATCAGCAAAAATTCTTGCACCCTTTCTATTTAAGTGTATCCCATCCCTGTAGAAGCAATCTCTCCTGTTAACAAGTACAGTCCAGGCTGAAAAAAATTTTACCCCTTGAGCCTTGCACAATCCCTCCAGGGCCGAATTGATCGACAAGGCTCTCATCATATACTCCCTCCTATCGTGTCTGGGCAGAATTGCAGACACTCTCAAGTTCAACCCTAATTCACGGCTTTTTTTCAACAGTGACCTGTACTTGCTAAGTAGTTCCGCCGGTCTCCTACTCTTAATATCATTAGTGCCAACGTGTACAACTATATCACCTTTTGTGCCCTTAAAAGATGATATCCGCTCTACAACGTCATCAACCTTTGCCCCTGGCAGACATACCCTGGTCCTATTCCACCTATCCTTTTTACAAAGCAAATTCCCCGTTTCCCTGACAATAGAGTCACCAACAACTACTAGTTCCTGTGGGACCAGCGCATTCTGCCTAGGGGGCTGCCTCTGTGTTGCCTGATGACCAAGTGCAAGCTCTGGCGTTGATGTGGGCAGCTGAGAGCTTGATGGGCCCCTCAATTTATTTCCTTCGAGGGCATCCACCCTGTCCTTCAAGCTCTCATAAAGGCCCATAACAACGCTGAGTTGTCGCCTGATTTCCTTGCACTCCTTACATCGTGCACACACAAAGTCATCCCCCTTGGCAGTATCATGTCCCGTACCCGACTGCTCCGCAAACATCAAGCAAACAGTGCATTTTAATAGACTGTGATTCAGAGGGCAACTGCCCCCCGCAGTTCTCCCCTGAACCACAGCACTCCCATTAGCTTGAGCCTTTTGCTTTGCTGCTCTGGTCAGAGTCATGATTCCGATTTAATTCTATAAAATTCAAAACAAAAATTAAATCCTTAAGTTATATCCCAAAACAGTTATGTTATATATATTTTTTTTCGGTATCTAGTGTTTTCTACGAGTTCCCTTTATACAACTTCCGTATCACGTGTACCACTATAGTTATGTATTAATTATTTGTTACGATTAAGTCGTTATTTATATATATATAGAGTTAAAAGTACAATTTAATTGACAATAAAGTTTATCAAGATTAATAGATTTACTGATTAATTGACAATATTATATTATGCACTATACTAAGCTTATGCTATCGTAAAAAATGGCGGGAATTCACGAACGGTATTTCTACGGACTCGTAAGTATTGATTAGCTTCCAAATCTCGCTATCTCAATTTAGAATAAACTAAGGATCCTGACTAGTCTATAATCTACTTATAGAAGATAATTTGATATAACAATTGGTTAATAAATCGACTAAATTTGGTTAAAAAAAAAAAAGACCTCTCGTTCAATTTGTGACACGTGGATTTGATACCGTTACCGATACTAAGTAATATCTACAAAATCTCTGTCTAAGTTAAACTTTAAACTAAGTATCGTAACTAGGAATATAAAGCTACTCTAGAAAATAAGTTAATATGACAATTTAAACTAATAAAGCAGAAAATAAATCAGGAAAAACTTCTCTGTTTTCAAGAGCTTTAAGGAGCAATGTCCGCACAGGCCAATCTCGCACCCAGCTTTTTAACACCCAGTCTTATAATAACAAGGGAGGTATCCAAAACTAACAGTTCTCAATGTACAATTTAAACATGGTACTTGACTCAGTGGATGTTAACTGAATCATCAGTTTATTTGGTACATCCCCAATATTCAAGGAATTAAGTACTCTCTCAGAGACAATATCACGTGTCCTTCATTGATCCATATCATAAAGTTAGTATCAGTACAGAATGAGTGAGTGAGTTACGAAGATGTTACAAAGGAGGGGGGAGGTGTTAGTTACAGAGCTTGGAAACAAAGTATCTCAGAGGGAATACAATCAAGGTATATAAGGTGTGGGATGGGGAGAATTGAATGATGATGGAATTTTCACATTGAAATGGGATACAAAAATCACAAAAGAAAAATACATAAACTATTGGTGAAAACTAATATACTGGACCTCAAGGAAGTTTACATTTGGTCAGCATATTTTCAACCAGAAATAAACTGCTGTCCAGTATAGTTGAGATTGAGTTTGGCAAGCTTTAAAGAACAACTGGATCAGTAACCCCCTTCCCCAAGTTGTACTGATAAATGATGCAGCAAAAACCTAGTTTCCTTGCATCTTATGGCCTATACTAATACAAAAACAAAAGTTATTTTCAAAATGGTATTCATAAAGAAAATAAACAATGTTTACAGAATAAATAACATTAAAACATAACAAATGAATGAAAAAGATATATAATGATGATGAATGATTAAATTTATGTCATACAAGAAATACAGCAGGTGATGAATGATTAAATTTACATTATACAAGAAATACAGCAATGCTCTTGTATTCTATCAAGTAAACTCCTTTAACCATATGTTGCAATGCGAGAGTACACACAGAAAATTTATTTTTATTTATTTCAGTCCAGGATTCACTTTCCTCTTCTATATAGTATGATCACTATTAGAATTGAATGACAATGTATCTTGCCCTCTGCTTATTATAATTCGATCAACATCTTCAACCCATTCAACTTTCATTTTCCCAATAATTATTTTTGATTAAGTGATTGTAGCATGCTTCTTAATGTATCCATTATGTATCCTTCAAACAGCTTCTGCCAGAATTGTCACAACATTCTTCCCATACAAACTCAAATGGATTCAAACCTGTGCAATCATGGAAGTCTATACAGAGTATGTCCATGATCAGCAGGACCTAGTCACCACTGCTGAAGGTTAGTCACCAGTAAGTGTGTGTGGTGGGGGGAGGAGTATATCATACTAAAAAAGAAAAAGGTTTCTAGAATAATTACACAGTAAATTCATGAGATAAAAATACCAATATTTACCACTAAATTCACATAATACCACTTTCCAAAGCAGCTGATATCAATAAATCTCATGCTATGAAATTTATTGATATCAGCTGCTATTAGCTTTTATTTATATATTAAACTGATTATAAATAACTTAACTCTTAGTAGTATGTCAAAGCAACACAAACTGAAAAGGCTCAAGGCATTAAATTACTGAGCCACTATCCAATTTATAACCATCATGTTTACAATGATGGCTATAAATTAGACTCACTCTCTCACTTCAATTTTCACAATGTCTAACAAAGGTGGATATGAATGGTTGGGTTATCATTACAAAATACAAACCACAGCAACTGTAAAACAAAGTAGTTGACTTGGCATGAGGTTGAATTCAACCTCATGCCAAACTGACCTGTAAAATAAGATTCAGCAATGACAACCAGAGAGCTATGTCAAGCCCTATCCACAGTCTTTAAAATTTCCTTAAATTTTTATATGATTTTCTCAGATTATCAGTATACATGACAATGTCTGCACAGATAGCTTGTTTGTTATTTGGTTTTTAGGAGCATTAGCAACTAAGGCCATATTGCTCTGGGAATATGCGGTGGTCATTCCCTGACCTTTCCGCATCCTCCGTATTTGGTGGTAACGGACTCGAACCCCGGTCTAATCAAGAAGCGTGTGCTACGCACTGCTGCTCCTTCCCACCTGGCTACGGAGGCACCTGCACAGATAGCACAATGGTTGTAATTATAATCACTATCCTCCCTACACTGGTAGGAAAAGGCCCATGTTCAAATCCCATCAATGATGCAAGGAACTTACAGGCTTTTCATACCATTGTCTGAGTTAGTCAGTCACAGGCATGAATAGCAAGGTTTTCTCTCCTGGAAACTTTGGTTTTTCATCCAGCAAAAACAACCACAATAACCATAGAATCAGGGCCGTGCCGTGCTATGATACAGAGAGGCGGCCCCGTAAGGGGACGGCATAAGCAGCGAAATCAAAATACAATTTGAACCATTAAGGGATGGTATTTCGAAGACTTGCATCATACAGAGAAAATCTACCGCACGGCCCTGCATAGAACACACAATTTATGGACATAATGCACATGGGCAGATAGTTTTTTACAGTTTATACATGACGATAATTATTTTTTTTTATTTTTTTTTTTTACTCTTGACCTCTAAAAAAGGGCCATGTGAAAATTAAAGTTATCTAGAGAGCATATCATGATACAGTGTATTATCCTTTTTACCTGATCAGAAAAAATATGAATTTTGCATCCATTCCTCTTTTCAGAGCTGCTTCATTTAATTTTTATTTTATTTTTATTTTGCTCGGCACAACAATAACTAGAATTATCCATTACAATTACATGGTTAAGTGAACGATTCAGTATGAGTCTTTCCTTATGTCCACTTAAATTCCCAAAGTTCATATAATTATAAGTTTCCAATCTTTTTTACTTGTTTTTGCGTGTTTTTGTTGTTTTATTCTTACATATCCCTCATCTTCCCAAATGAATAATAATTAACCAAGGGCTTTTTCAAATCAGCAATACTATACCGCTTTCATCATGAGACTGTCAACATTTAGTTCTGTATGATGTCGTATTCTTCATAAGTATTGGATTTGTACAGACACTATTTCCAGTTTTCAATTAACAGTTTTGTTTGAGATTGGCACTTTTTACACTGAAAGCCCTTCTCTTGAGTAGATTTAAGATATTCTCTTCTTTCATAAATCTAAATCTGATTTCATTTCTGCCAGAAGGTCATTCAAGGTCAGAAATCAAATTTTAAAATGAATAGCATACTTCAAAAATCATCTATGTAAATCATTTTTTAACCCATTACTCTTATAAATAAAATAATAATAATATAAATAAAATAATGTTAGAAAAATTTTTATAACCAATTAATAAATAAATTTTCTGTTTATACTCTGAGATGACCACACAGGCACAGGAGTTCACAAAATAGTAAGAGAATACAAGAAACAGCACCATATTTAGCAATAAAAGGCTTGAACTAGGGTCACTGAAAGCATGAGGGTGTATTTATACACCCTCGTGCCTTACCATTTGTTTAGAGCACTATTATTAGGGAGAGAAAACTCTCCCTCTCTCTCTCTCTCTCTCTCTCTCTCTCTCTCTCTCTCTCTCCGCCCAACACTGAATAGCTTGTCTTTAGTCTAATATTTTTTTACTGTACCGAGAGACGGTCCTGATATTTCAGTTGTGACATTTACATAATTCAGATATTTTGGGAATTTTTGGCATAGTGTGCCAGTTTACATGGTTATTGTGTATTATGTCTTCAAGTGTGTGTTCACAGGCTGATTTGAATGTTGTATGAAGTGAAAAACCCAAAGCAGCTGTATTTCCTTATAAAGAACTGCATACAGAAATTAAAAAGAAAGATAACAGAGCAGCTTTCAATCAATTTTTATAACCAATTTCTACATCAACTCAGTTCTTTCTATAATTCTGACTACATCTTCAACAGTAGAATATGCCACTACAAATCAATGGTAAGCTGCTATTTTTGATCAATGTATTTGCTAAGTTTGTTAAAAAAGAAATCTGCATTTTTTAAAAATTCTCCTCTAAACAAAAAAGTGAATACAGCATTTGATCAACAGGTTTGCCAAACCTAAGATTTCTTTCAATGGATTGCACCCAACTTCTGCAAACCCCTTTCGGCCCTGCAGCTCAGCACTGCTACAAATGTATCAAAATACCTAATTTGATTTATTGTGCAGTTTATAACATTTTTACACTGACAATTGAGACTACTCTGCACACTACTACTGATATACCTTTGACTTGAATTTAAACTTAACCCATGCATGGTACTGCAGGTTCTATTACATTTTATGGTAACAGAACCTGTGCATTGCTACTAATAACCCATTTTTGATTATTTTTTCAATATTAGGTTTGAAATAACACGTTGTTCCTAACAGACAAACTGCAGTCTCCTGAAAATGTCAGGCATGATAATCCACCCTTTTAGTTATTCTGATATTAATGCACTTTTTTTTTTATTATTCATCACTTTTAGCCTTTTTATTATTATATACCTTATATTAAGTCTCTTCTAATAGAGATAGAAGGCTTAAACTTTGTACAGATTCCTAATTCGCTTGGCAATGCATTCTATCAAAATTTGAGCTAAATCTATCAAGTGGTGCCCTGTGCAGCCATTGCATGTCATACATTGGCTACCTAGATTTATACCTGACCTGGATTTTGGACCTTTTCTCCCACTTCTTATCTGGTTAGAAGGGTGTAATTTTGTAAACACAATCTCTTTTGACGTAATAATTTTACAATTAAATTGGAAACATTATTACAGGGTCCACTGTACATGCAATGGCTGCATGGTGCAAGATTTTATCATCTATCCTTGCATTGTGTTTGGTGAAAATCTTTTCGCATAAACTTTCAATCATACCTTATTTATAAAAAATGTATGAAAAATGGTAAAGGTGTGGCCTTTACCATTTTTTAAAATGAGGCATTTTATGTTGCAGAGGTAAAGGCCACAGTTTATATTTTATCGAAATTAAGGTATATTTTTGAAAAACTTGTTTTTTTTTAATTATTTTTTATTCAAATTTTAAATTCTAGAACCCAGTCTTATTACATTAATACCTGAATTTTTAATTTCATTGTTTTTTGCATATCCATAGCTTAATTTTACCTTCTGTGTTTTAAAATATATATTATTCCTTTAATTTTTTATGATGTTAAGACCTTTCCTTTCTTTGAAGAAACTCTCCCCTTTTCTGCTTGTTTGTTATTTGGTCTTTAGGAGCCAAGGCCATATTGCTCCGGGGATATGCGGTGGTCATTCCCTGACCTTTCCGCATCCTCCGTATTTGGTGGTCACGGGCTCGAACCCCGGTCTAATCAAGAAGTGTGTGCTATGCACTGCTGCTTCTGCCCACCTGGCTATGGAGGCGCCTTTTCTGCTTGTATTTCAATTTCCATGTGGTGAATTTAAATACAAGCACTACCATACACCAAGCACCACCTGTGGAACAAAGGAACAGCATTTGTCTGCCATGTCATGATCGAGCACACTCATTCACTTTGCAATGAGATGAGGTTCATTATCTTGTGTTTTTGCAGTTTACCAGAAAAATGACAGACAAAACAATCAAACAAGGAATCAACCCATTTTTAACAAAACTAAAAGAAACTATACAGGAATTTTGCGGACAGGGATAAGGAGGTGATTATCCCCTTGTATACGGTAATGGTTAGGCCATACCTTGAGTACTGCGTACAGGTCTGAAAGCCTCGTTTTAGGATGAGGAGTTGATAGAACGAGTACAGAGAAGGGCAACAAGACTGGTGAAGGGAACAAATGGTTGCACTTACAAAGAAAGGCTTAAGTTCTGCAAATTGCAACTTCAGTAGCCTAGGCACCTGCGAGGTGATCTGAATGAGGTGTATAAAGCCTTGAATGGATTGAGCAGGCTTAATGCTGAGAGGATTCTTCCTCTTGATCAGATTACAAACCTGAAGGGGTATAGATTCAAACTGAGGAAAGACAGTTGTAGAATAGATGTGTGGAAGTTTGCCTTTAGTCAGCAGGTGGTTGATTGCTGGAACAAGCTTTTGTCTGTTGTTGTGGAGGTTGATGGCTTGAATGGATTCAAGGCAGAACTGGACAAACATTTGAATGAATGGATCAGTGAAATGGAAAGGTGTTTTTTTTTTTTTTGGCTGATGCTGTATAAGCTTGCTTTCTTGCATCATGTCCCTCTACTAATGCTATCCCATTGAAAGTTATGAGTTGTTACATCAAGTTACTATGACAAGAGCTCATGTGTTTGAGTAGCATAAAATATTTTTAGAAGGAAGAGAGAATGTGGAAGACAATGAAGCCATCTGGTATCCATGAAATCTGATGAAAATGTGGACAGGGTAAAGGCATTGATTAAAAGTGATCATCATTTAACCATTAGAATGGTTACATCAGAAGTCAATATAGACAAAGAGGCATTAGACATATTTTAAATGAAAATTTAGGTATAAGAAAATTGTGTCAAAATGGTGCCAGTAATTTTGAATGAAGATCAAAAAATGAGAAGACAAAGTTTGGGAAGGTCTTTTAAAAAAAAAAAAAAAAAAAAAAACTGAAGAACATCCAGACTTTGCAAGCACTATAATTACTCGTGATGAATGTTGGTTGTTGCAGTACAACCCAGGAATAGTCAGTGTAATGGAAGCCAAATGAATCCCCCTGATCGAAAATGCATGAATGTCAAAATCAAAAATGAAAACAATGCTTATGGTTGAATATGTCCCACCAAATCAGACTGACACTCAAACATATTACCTTAAAGTTCTGACAAGTCCATGTGAAAAAAAATGAAGGAAGAGACCTGAATTGTGGATGGTTGGTTAAATACTCCAGCATAAACATGCATTTCTAGCCAAAAAACAAATCTTCATATGTGAACGTGCACCCTACTTGCCAGATGTAGCCCCCCCCCCCCCCCCCATAACTTTTTTTCTCTTTTCTAAGCTGAAAAGTGTACTTAAGCGAATCCATTTTCAGTCCACTACAGATATTCGGAAAAAAATGACAAGTATTAAAAGCGCTTATGGATGATAACTTCCAGAAATGTTTTTCTGCTTGGAAGAAATGTATGAAACAGTATGTGTGCGCAAGCCAAAGGCAATTATTTTGAATGGGTAATAAATGTTTCATTATATTTATATTATTGCAAGAGTCTCGTCATTTAATAGCCACAATGATGCCCCCCATCGCACGTATATACATAGTGGCAGGTCCAGGATTTTCTAGGGGGGGGGGGGGTAAAGTAGTTAAAGAGAGGAGCTAAAGCAGTGTTTGGGGAATCATGTATTAGTAAAAAAATCTACATTATTTTTGTTATAAGAACTATAGTTCCTTTAGCCCCTACCTGGGACTACCACTGAATATACAGATAAATATAAACCATGAGGCAAAAAATAGGAAGGAGAAGAGAGTAAGAAAAGGAACTATACACACCCAGTAAAGATAGCAGGATATTATATAATACATCAGTGTGCTATCCTCACCTGAAACATTGTTTCAAGGTGAGGGCAGCTCAATGTTGCAGGTCCTCCGCTTCCCGAAATCAGGTTTTTTTTCGTCCCTCATCAGGGTGGTTATCCCTACGACCTCTACGTATAATACTCAGGGATGACTGACAGTAATTGATATTTATATCCCCAGTTCCAAAATTCAAGTAACACAAAATTTCATTACAATCAATGATAATAATAATGAAAATTTCCTTGTACTCGTTACCGCAGCGAATTTATATATTGCGGAATATCTGGAATAGAAAATATATAAAGCTTGTATGTCAAGAAACCCTCGATGGTTCAAACACTGGAGCAGTATTGGTAAACACAGTAGTTTAACAATGAATTAAATGTGGTCGGAGCTACTTTTGGAATTTAATCACACTGAAAGAAGAATTATTCGTTAAATGTTTCATTCCTCGTGATTAATAACAAAAAAAAAGTCTTACCTGAAAGCTGCCGAGGACGTCTTAAAAATACAAAATATCACAATTCAATCGAGTAGTCAACACTACTGTATAATGTTCCAATGTGACCGAAGCAAGGAAGGACGAAGTGTAATCGTCATCACAATACAGCCAATAGCAACTTGACCGAAAACCAGGTTTTACTCACATTGATAAAACGTCTGGAACTTGACTTATATACTTGTATGCTTTAAGCAATTATCTACGTCAACTTCGGACCACAAACCTCTTACTATGAATAAGAATAAAACAGTTCATCATTCTGATTTCAGAAAAGTTCAAGTGCGAACGTTTGAGATAACCAGATACGTGCCGCAAGACACTAGAATGTAGAGCAGTCAAAGAAATAATTATTATTGTAATGCGATGTATAAAATCTACTAAATAACATTTAACAAAAAATTCAACATAAATTAAAGTGTTAATGCCGGGTCCTTAGTTGTTTTCAAACATTTCGGCATACCATATTAGTATACACGATGAAGCCAGCTGATATAGAGGGCGGTTTTCTGTCTTCCTCGTCTCAGACAAGGTCGGGATTCACAAAGTTACTTACTGCAGCAGTTATTTTGAAATGTAATTTGATTACTACAACTCGAAGCCTTGGGGAAATTTAGTATCAGTTGTAATCTATAAAATCTCATCGGCCGGGATAAGGTCATTGTAAACTACTTGTAATAAACGACTTTTTCTTTTCTTTTTATTTTTTGAGCTGGTGACTTAAAGTGTCATGGTCTACTGGTGTCAAGGTTTCCATGTCAACTGGCAAACACCTAGTAAAAATGCAAACTTTGTCGCAATGGCGAAATTGCCATACCGCCAGGTTCGCCAATGCTGGGAACTTCTACAGTTCGGTCGATTACCTGGGATTTGTTGTTTAAAGAACTCAGGGAAGGAATTCTTGAATCTCGCGGGGAGATCAAAAATTTGTAATTTAGCTATTGCCTTGTCGGTACTCACCTCATCACCCGCTTGAGGTGAGCATCGAAAATATAGGCTATAGTTAAAATTTTAATGAAAATATAGCAGTGCTATAAGCCTTTGCTAAAATCAATACATCAACATTTAAAGACATAAAGAAGAACACAGAATTTTCTAAAATGCAGGTCACGCTGCTTATTGTAATTAAAGATAATGTTATCATTCATGGAATGTTATCACTTTTATGAAGTCCCGAACAAATGTGTACTAATACATAGGAAAAACCTATGCGTATTGTAATGGCCGCATCGGTTTTCGTTATCGCTTTTCTACCTAATCGCTGTTCATGCATGTACAGTGGGAGCGATTACATAATGCCCCGATTTCTTCTTGGACTCCGACACGTTGCATGTCCAGTTACTACTGTTGTTTCCTACAGTTCGTATAACTATCGGTGTCATTACCCCGTGAAAGAAAGTACTGCATCTATACTCCTATGAAACTGATTGTTTTCCAGTAGATCATTCAAAGTTTGCTAATTTTTTATTGTAATATTTTCTTTATCTGTTTTAAATGGTTTGTATGGATTTCCACAAACAGCATAACAGTTTTATTTTTATTATTAACAGTCTAGAAGAAATGGGACGCAATGAAATTAAAGTATTTTATATTGCTCGACGTTCATGTTTTCTTAATGTCCCCTCCCACCATATTATCTCTCTATACGTTTTCATCCTAGTGACATTTATTCGAGCCAATGTGAGAAGAGGGCGAGGAAATTACGTTACTACAAATGCAATGAATTATTGACAACTGCCTCCATAAGGTTCACCAACCTCGTGCACATGATTCACTGTCTAACATTTGATGTTCCATTGTAACATCT
Organism: Mastigoproctus giganteus; assembly: GCF_048544385.1. Lineage (NCBI taxonomy): Eukaryota > Metazoa > Arthropoda > Arachnida > Uropygi > Thelyphonidae > Mastigoproctus > Mastigoproctus giganteus. The sequence goes on from NC_143588.1 coordinate 119,532,889, forward strand.
TTTGTATATTAATGAATATTGTATATTTGCAAATACAGTAATTTAGTATTTTGTAAATATTTCAGTGAACTATTTTAGTCCTGCTCTTTGGGATGCAAAAATATTCCTCATGCATTATGAAACCTGAAGCAAAAGGCCTTTTCCTAAGTGACCTATGCAATGCAGGTAAATAATTACATTGTGATATTTATTCTGCCTTGAGAATTCTGCATATTACAAATGCACAAGTAAATAATTACATATAGGTCATTTCCTGATTAGCTACAGATCATAGTGACATAGTGTTTTTTGTCTGACAGCACCGGGGATCTTCCCGAACTCCACGTTTTTACTCTGTGAAGAATACAATACTCTGCATAAAGCCAGGGAGTGTGTTAGTGTGTGTTTTGTAAAGTATTAGTGTGGGTTGTGTTGTTCTTCTGGCCACTCAGCCTGGGGGCCTATGAAGATCCACTAACATCCACAGTTTCCATCACTGCCCCAGGGAGGAAGGCCAGAACACATTAGGAGAGTAGTAAACTCTGGCGGGGTGAATCTTGGCATAGTCTAGGCATACAAGGAGAACCCAAAAAAAAAAAAAAGAAAAAAAATTTTATTGGAAAGGAGATAATGAGGAAATAGGAAGAGGGTGGAAAAAAGGAGCAGAGAACAGAGGGGGGAAATAGTTGAGGCACACGCCTGATTTGAAAGAGGAGACAGTAAGGGTACCCCTGGTACAGGATACTCATCCTGGTCCAGAGGGTGAGAGTTGAAAGTGGGTGGTGGGGTGAGCCACCAAGCAAAAGTAGGGGCCACCCTGGATGGGGGAAGGGGACTCAACCACCACAGGTGGTAGGAATAAATGAACATCGGGAAAGAGATTCTTATAGTGGAGATGCTTTTTGCAGCTCCGTTCCACACTGGCCTGGAGATTACTCTAATGGCCAGTGTCAGCATCTCACACCATGCCAGCTTGGAAAAAGCTACAGCATGGTGTCAGCTTGGATAACCATGGAGCTTCTGAGGGCCTGCATAGCCATCAGTCTGTCCATTGAAGAAGATAAGATAGAACATGCAATTAATAATAACTTTCATTACTGAACATTCACACATTTTATTTTGTATAGTTTCTTCTTACACTTTCTATTTTCTTTTATACAGGGTGTCTCAAAAATACACGGCATACTTTCAGGAATGAGTTCCTCATATATGACAATAAAAATATTTTATATCAACATAGTTCCGGAAATGCTTGATTCCCGAGTTATTAACCGGAATGTTTTATCTCCTGCAGGTGATTTCCTTCATCACAAGGTACTTTTATATTTAGGCCACCCGAATAATGACATTCATCTGCCGTGCTGTGTGTCTTATGTCTGTTAATTGCGTGTATTCTATGGTCAATTTGCCTGTTTTGTTGGACGAAAAATCCCCAGTTTCTGGGGGGAAAAACCTTGCTATCTACACCTGAGATGGACTAACTCAGCCACGGAGTGAAAAAACCCATTAAAGTTCCTAGCGTCATCGACGGGATTCGAACCCGGGCCTTTTCCACCCGGTGTGGGGAGGATGGTGACGATACCACTATACTACCCATGCAGACCATCACAAGGTACTGACAGAATCTGGTGGTTTTCCATTCGGACCATGTACTCAAATCAGGAGCAAGCGGATATGCACTTTATGTACTGTTTGGCGGACGGCAATGCTCTGAAGGCTCGTTGTTTGTACCACGAAAGGTTCCCAGAATGAAGATGTCCAGACAGGAAAACGTTTGAAGGTATCCATCAAACATGGGACCTTTACACCTCGTGCTGAACATGGGTATCCTGAACATGGGACCTTTACACCTCGTGCTGCCGACAGAGGACGACCAAGATCTACGACTCCTGAAGTAGAGGAGGAGATTTTGGATGTTGTGCATGCCACTTCTGGAATCAGCACACGCAGAATAGCAATGCAACTGGCTGTTCAACGTTCGACTATTTGGAGAGTGTTGCGAGAACATCAACTGTATCCTTACCATCTGCAACAGGTACAGACCTTGTCACCAGCAGATTACCCTGCACGAGTAATGTTCTTCCAGTGGTTCTTGCAGCAGTGTGGTACAACTCTTCACTTTCTTGCCTTAGTGATATTCACAGATGAAGCACAGTTCACACGAGACGGAATCCAAAACTTTCACAATCAGCATGTATAGAAAACCCATACATTGCTGAGGAAAACCCAAGCAATTCTTCCATCACATCACCAACAGCGGTTCAGCCTCAACATCTGGGGGGGAGGGGGGGTTTGGTAATAAGTTATTTGGGCCCCATGTACTTCCAAACAAACTCACAGGGCAGGTATACAGAAACTTTCTGGAAAACAACATGCCTGATTTCTTGGACGACACGCCACTGATCATTCGTCAACAAGCACACTTCATGCATAATGGCGCTTCTGCACATTTCAACCACCTAGCCCGCAATTACCTGAATCGAAGGTTTCCTGGTCGGTGGATAGGTAGAGGTGGACCAACTGCCTGGCCTCCACGCTTAACTGATTTAAACCCATTAGATTTCATCTTGTGGGGCCATTTAAAGTTATTGGTGTAGTCGACTCCGATAGCTGATGTGGACACCCTCCACGATCGAATTGTGGCAGGTTGTGAGACAATACGAAACATGCCAGGAATTTGGCATCTCTTCGCGAGTCCATGAGACATCGATGTGAGGCCTATATTCAGGCAGAAGGTGGACATTTTGAACAATTACTATAAGGTGATGTGAACAGTTAAGTGTCATAGACAGACCTTCAAAACTCGGAAACCAATCATTTCCGGAACTATGTTGATATAAAATATTTTTATTGTCTACATATGAGGAACTCATTCCTGAAGTTATGCCGTGTATTTTTGAGACACCCTGTATATTATATTAGATATCGATCAGTGCGTTTCGACAGATGTGTCTTTTCCATAGAAAAGGTTTGACTTATTCTGTCATACCTCTACATATTACATAGAAAAGCGTGAGCGAGGTTGGCGAGCAAAGCGCGCAGAGGATGCAGCCCCCTAGTTATTATTATTGCTTTTATATTATTTCTCCCTGATTGGGGAATTCCACTCCGTGACGGGTACTGCTACTAAGTACACAGGATGGTTGTAATGTCTGGTGTTACTGTTGGTCGAGGAACTCTCTGATTATCCTTCAGGTGTTCAGGATTGCGACTTTCTGGAATTCCTTGTAGGTGTTCTCTGGGAGACCTATTGCTACTAGGCTGCCATGTAGGGTCTTTGGCACCATACCGGTGGTTGACATGATGATCGGGATGGTCGTTACTTGTTGAATATGTCACATCTACTTGACCTCGTGTCTCAGGTTCGTGTACTTCCTAATTTTTTCCTCATGGGTTTTCTGGACATTGATATTGTTGAGCACCGCTATGTCAGTCTGGTAGGTAGCCTTTTCCATCGTGTCTACAAGGGTTATGTCCGGTTTGTTGTGCGGGATGGTCTTATCTGTTATTATTGCGCGGTGCCAGTATAGCTTGTGGATTGGGGTCTCTAGTACTGCCTGGGGTTCGTACTTGTGGCATGGTACACTTTCTTTGGTCAACTAGTATTTCCTTGCTAGATTCTTGCTAGTGTACAGTCTGAGTGATAACCTTGCATCCCCCTGTGATGTGTTGGATCATTAGTATTAGTATTAGTATTAGTAACGGCCGTATGGTGCAAGAAAGCCTATGGCTTATGCTGCACCAGCCAAAAAAAAAAAAAAAGAAAAAATCCGAACAAAACAATGATATAAACAAAAATTAAATAAATAAATAAATAATAATAATTAATAAATAAATAAAAATAATAAAATGAAATAAAAAATAAATAAAAAGGAAATTAATCCTATCATCCTATGCGCTTCCCTTACCCGAAAGTACTATCCAGATGACCTTTGAATTTCCCCAAACTGTCGGCCTCTACCACCCATGAAGGCAACTTATTCCAATAATTTATAACTCGCTGGCTAAAATAAAACTTCCTGCAGTCCAATCTAAACATTTCCCCCCGTAACTTGAATTTATGTCCCCTAGTTCTAGCATCATTTATAATCTTGAAAATTTTGTCCTCATTCATTTTACTGATGCCTCTCAGAGCCATTCTGAGGCCAGGTGGCATCGTCGACATGTGTGTTGTCTGACATTCCGGACTCCTTTGCGATGTAATTTCTATAGTTTCTGGTGTTGATTACCTGGTCTTGGATGGCGAATCCTTCAGTCTCAGGGACGAGCGACCCGCTTGCCAGCCATGCATTGGAAGCAATGTTATCGATATGATCTTGATGGAGGTCATTGTAGCATCTGCCATGGAGTGTCTTCTTTGCCCATCTTTCCAGCTTCGTTTCTTGAGCCGTCTGGGCGGGAGGGGACTCCTTGCTTAGATTCAGTAGGGCATATCACTTATCTATCTTCCTTATTGCATCTATATAAATGACATATTCGAAGTAATAAAGAACTCCTTTATAAAAATTTATGCAGATGATATAATCTTATATAAAATTGGAAAGAACCTGACAAAAATGGCTAAAGATTTACAGCAGGATGTAGTGCATTTACAAACTTGGATGCATGATAATAAATTAGCACTCAGCTTTGAAAAAACAAATATTTTGGTAATTAGACCTCCTCATCAAACCTTGGACATTCATCCCTCTATTAAATTACATAAACATGAATGCCTACATGATCAGAATTTCCATAATTGCAAATGTCTAACTGTGAAAGAAGTTTCAAATCATTGTTACTTTGGATTATGGATTGGCTACTGTCTAAGTTGGGCCATGCATATAAAAATTTGTATAAAAAAAATTAGATTTTATGTGTACTTTTTTTACTACATTATGAATAAGTTAAATCTTAGAACAAAAGTTACCTTATTTTATGTATTAGTGGACTCCCAACTCAATTATTTAGTAAATGTATGGGCACGAGCAAATATAACTAAAATAAGAATAATAAACAACTTAATTTTAACAGGATTTTTAGATTTTAATGGAGAAAAACTTTTGGAATGACCGGAATAAGAGAAGGCAATTTTTGTTGAAATATAAAATACTTTATACAGTTCAAAAACTGAAGTTAAATTTAATCTTGAAAAATCTTAATACTATTTTTGAAGAGTCGAATCTGCAAAGAAATGTCTCACATAATTTAAGGAACCCAAAAGCAATTGTTTTTCCTCACCCCTAGGGTACTAAATAGATTTGGGGATAGGCATACAATAAATATAATAAACAACTTGTTGGCTAGTGTAGATTTCAGGCTCAGGAGAAGTTATTCTAACTCCAAATTAAAATTCTTAATAAGAAAATTCTTGATACTCAATGATACAGTAGATTAGAATTGCTAGGCAGATAAACTGCTATCTCTGTTTGCAGTGTGGAATGTACTATGTGTTGTGATTTCATTATCTTTTATGTTAGATAACAAATTTGTATGCAAAAACTGTTGTAAATGAAGAATTACAACTTGTTGTCAAGAAATTTACTTTTCTTAACAAGTTCATTTATCGTAAACAAATTCTCTTGATAAAAATAAATTGTATTGTATTGTATTATTATTATTATTATTATTATTGCTCTTATATTATTTCTCTCTGATCGGGAGATTTCCACTCCGTGACGGGTACTCCTACCAAGTACACAGGGTGGTTGTTGTTGTGTCTGGTGTTACTGATGGTCGAGGAACTCTCTAACTATCCTACAGGTATTCAGGATTGCGACTTTCTGGAGTGCCTTGTAGGTATTCGCTGGGAGACCTATTGTTGCTAGGCTGTTATGTAGGGTCTTTGGCACCATATCGGTGGTTGACACGATGATCAGGATGGTTGTAACTTTTATTGCATATGCCACATCAGTTTGATCTCCTCTCTTAGGTCCGTGTATTTCCTGATTTTTTCCCCATGGGTTTTCTGCAGGTTGCCAGTGTTGGGTACCGCTATGTCAATCAGATGGGTAGCCTTTTTCTTCTCGTCTAGAAGGGTTATGTCCGGTATATTGTGCAGGATTGTCTTATTCGCTATTATGGCGTGGTCCCAGTACAGCTTATGGGCTTTCGTGCTGAGACAACAGAAGCAGTCAAGTAAAATATGTTTCGCTGCAAGAACGCTTTGGAAATGAGGAAGTGGAGGGGCCTTCCCTTTTGAGAAGGTAAAGATGAGTTCTGCGAGAATATCCAATATGTACTCTTGCAAGAACCTGAACCACTACTTCTTGTCTGATTTTCTTGATGCTGGAAATCTAGATAGAAGGATGGCTGGAACTTAATTTCCTTAAGTTTATTGTTGCTATGCTCTTGCCATATATTTTGCTATTATGAGTAATAGGCTTTTCATATAATGGTTTGGCACTCTTAAACAGGGAGCTTCATATGAATCACATTTGAATTTATTGGTCGTTTTTCTGCCTGATCTGTGTTTTCGTTTCCTAGCATTTCAGAGTGAGGGATCCAGCAGAATACCACTGTCTATTGTTTATCTTGTAACTGAATCAGTTTGGGTCTGATTTGCATTCAGTTAATAGAACTTGAATTTTCGGTGTAGATGATATGCTGTATACTGGTTTGAGAATCTAAGTGTTTAAGAGCTAGTTGAATATCAAAAAGTTCTGCAGAGAAATTGCTAAACTCTGTTAGTAGAGAAGCAGAAACAGTGCAAACAGCACTGCCGACTACCGCGGCACCTGCTATTTTGTTTGATTTCGAGTCAACAGTGTATATCTGATTATATTGGGCATAACACTGGGTGTAGATAACATGTCTTAAATTTAAGCTTACCAAAGAATGTCTTCCCTACTGACTAAAATAATGTGACTTAAATGTGATGCACTCTGTGCATCACATTTAAGTCACATTTATTTCAGTTATACTGGAGTTTCAGTTATACTTAAGTATAACTGCAGCCCACGGGGGGTTAAAGAGGTCCACACCTTGATATATTTTTTTCAATTTGTAAATTCCAATTTGAAGTGATCTCGTGTAGTCTAATGCCTGCAGGCTTATTTAAAAAAAAAAGGTTTATTTTCTATATTGCGCCGTCCATCGACGATGACAGAGGTATGGCTAATAGGATGAGTTCACAGGCTCCAAACTTTGGATGCACAGTTCAATAAAAACATTTTCATTCTCAGACATAAAGATGCTTGTAGGCGAGAGTAGTTCTAAAGGATCCTAATGCAAGTTTGAATGTTATGCTGATGCATTCTTCCTGGCAGAGTCATAAAAAAAAAAAGGAGATTGGAGAGCCATAGTTCAGATGCGATCTAATTAAAGCTCGATAGACATTGAGAAAGCCAATATGATCAGCACCCACAGTTTTCGGCATATATGCTCTAAGGATGTGAATTTTTTTTTCTAAGCAGTTTGGTTCGGATTTGCTTTATATGTGCTATTATTATTAATTCAATGAAGTGCATGGTTCTAGTGAACAGGAAGATATGTTCCTGAAAATATAACTGAGGGTGCGAATGTGTCTTTCATTTTTTACAGATTCAGTCTTCTGTTTTGATAGATGATAACCATTTTAGTGTTTCCATGCAGTGGTTCTGTTGATTGTGATTTGCAGTCGTCTTTCTGTACATGACAGACAGTATATTGTAGTTTCTTATGTGACATGATACTGATAGGTCGTTGCAAAAAGATAAAGTTTGCACTGTATTCAGACAGTCATTGGTCAGTTACAATTAGTATCAGCCACAGAGTGCAAGGAAGCAGTAGGCTTTTTCTTTACCAGCAAAAATTAACCAAATAAAAAATAAAATAAAGAAAGAAAGAAAGAGTAGATGAGAAAATACAAAGAAAATTATGCATTCCCTCCTCGCGTTGGTAACTGTCCAGTTCAACTTTGAATCAATTCGAAGCTGGACACACTTGATTCAGCTTTAAATGAAGGCAACTGTCAGCCTCAATACCCGTAGAGGAAACTTGCTTCAGTAATCAACGATTTGCAGACTAAATGAAAAAATTCCTACGATATAGTCTACACCTCTTCCCTATAATTTGAATTTAGGTTTCTATTTCTATAATTCTTTCTTTATAGCAGTGAGAATTCCACCTTCATTCATTTTACTAATCCCTCTCAGAGCCTTATAAACCTCAATAAGATAGATTATATTATAAATAAGATAATAAGACAATATTACAATAAGACAATAAGATAATATTATAAACCTCAACTACTCAATAAGTAGTCAGCACCCCCTCTTAGGTGCTGACTACAAAGTTATGTTGCCCACATAATCGAAGTATTTCCTCATACGATTACCCTTTTTCCGATTTCACTATGCGAATTGCTTATCTTTTCACCCTTTCTTCTTGAAAGGGTGAAAAGATAAGCCAATGTCTTTTTTTTTCTTCCCCAGATGAAATTCACATGCTTCGGCACAATATTCCAAATGTAGTCTTACAATTGCTTTAAACAGTAGGATTAGGACCTCCCTATCTGTACTAGATAACGTTAGATAAATCATCGAGGATACAAAAAATACCAAATTATTATATTTGGGTCACCCGTAAATGAGTACATCTACCCATGTGTATTGTGTCTGTAAATTGCGTGTGTTCTCTGGTTGATTTGCCTGTTTTGCTGGACGGAAAAACTCCAGTTTCTGGGGGGAAAACCTTGCTAGCTACGCCTGAGATCAACTAACTCAGCCACGTAGTGAAAAAAGCCCATTAGAGTTCCTGGCGTCATCGACGGGATTCGAACCTGGTCTTTTTCCACCTTGTGTGGGGAAACGGTGACGATACCACTGTGCTACCTCGCAGACTCATCGATAGGACACCATGTGCTTACTTGGCTGCTTGCTTACACTGCTGAAAAAACTTAATATCTGCCCGTATCGTAACTTCCAGATTCTTTTCTTCCGCGACTCTTTTTAATTCAGCTCCACCAAATGTATAAGTTATTTTGGGGTTGCTTTTCCCCAAGTGTATGACCATACATTTTGCTGAGTTAAAACATAGCTGCCACAATTCTGACCAAGCTTGAAGCCCGTCAAAATCTTCATGAAGAACCACTACTTAACCCGATCACTAACCACTCTCCCAATCTTTAGATCATCTGCAAATTTTGACATCACGTCCTTTATTCCCTTCGTTGATGTCATTTGTGAAAATCAGAAACTGTTGTTTCTGACAATTGTTTCAGAAAATTCTGAAAAATCCTTTATTAAAATCAGAAACAGTTTTTCAACTGTGGTGGTCCCCACTTCTGAAAAATGTCCATTAATTATAACCCTCTGCCTTCTGCAGAGGATTGCGATTAATGTGATCTGTCACCTAATGATTTTACGTTAGAAAAACCATGTTGTATGTTTTTTCAGAATGTTATTTGTATATAAATGTCCATAAATTGCCCTCTAAATTGTTGTTTATAATAAAATCTTCAAAGCAATGATTAAGAGGTTAATCTTCTTTCTCAACCTCAGACTGACCCATCTGTAGTTACCCACTTCGCTCTTAGAACGGCCTTTACATCGGAATTTCTCCAATTCAAAGGAATCTCTCCCGACTCCACTCATGCCTCATAATTAACCTTCGTGGTTCATTACACTCTCTTGCCGCTTCCTTCAAAATTACTTGGTATACGCAATGAATTCCAAGAGCGTTATTTGCCTTTAGGCCCAATAGATTTTCTAATAAACAATCATCTGTAATTTCTAAATCGCTAACTTCATATATTTCATCCTCACTCGTAGCCTTTACTCACCATGAAGAGTCTTTCTTCAGTAAAGATCGATGCGAAGTATCTATTCAATTCAACAGCAACATCAGTTGGATTATCCAACATTTTCCCATTCCAACTACACAAAGTATCCGATCTGATTCGTTTTCTTCTTCTTTGTATTCACTTACAAGAAAAACTCCTAAATTCCGTTCTTTGCTCTATTAATGCCAGTGCTTTCTTATATTCCCAAACTTTCTCTGGTACTATTACGTATCAACTTGTAGCTGTTGTAAGCTTTAGTACTTTTCATTGCTTTGTAACTTTCCCATGCTGTCCTTCCCTGCTCTGTCAGATTGGCCAGCTCCTCATTCATCCATTTCGGCATCCTCCTTGTCTATGTTTTCTTAATGGTAGATATTCGTTCATGGCTTCTGTGAATATTGCTTTAAAGGTATTCCACAATTGTAATGTATTTTCCCTCCTTCTGTAATCCACCCAATTAATAGATGCCAAGTAGCGCCTTAAACTGTCACAGTCTAGGTTTCTGAAATTAAAACCCTTGCCTTTAACTACTGCAGTGTCTTTCTTCATCTCCCAACTAACCGATTTGTGATCACTACCAGCCAATCCTCTTGCCCTATAAGCTCTATGATGTCACCTGATTTGTGAGTCAAGGATATTCTTATCCCTGATATTTTTCTAACATGCTGGCTCAAATAATAATCAACTAGTTTATTTAATTTTTTTTTCCCGTGGTGACTTGGCCCTTCCACTTATTCTAATCAGTCTGGGGCAGGTTGAAGGCATCCATAATAAGACATTCATTCACGCTTGCTTGCCCATTCCATCTGCATGTAGAGACTCTCGTCTTACTCTTCATAATCTTCTGATCTGTAGATTACTCCCAGTCGCTCGTAGTCCAGAAGTCATTTGTGGTCTATCGATTACTCCCACATTCTTTTCACCTTTGCTTCCAACTAACTCATACCAACTCTACATTGGCATGCATAACTTCTGAATCTACGAGACATTCATTGTCATTATTAAGTTTAATTGCGCTAGATTTAATTCTATAGTCATTTATTATTAACATTATTATTTTATTTTTTTAGAAGAAAAATTCGATACAGATTGCCATGTGCAATTTAATGTCTTTGTTGTTTAGCTTAATGACATGCAGGAAATGATGTAATGTAAAAAATTATGTACCAAATTTTCCTGCTTTTTTTTTTTTTGTATTATTTTTTCCTGCTTTCTGCCACATTCACTTTATATAATACATCGAGAATTCCTGGTTGTTGTAGAGTATTTCAGGTTCATCAACAACTTAAGCCAGATTTCGCCATATATAATTATGTCGGTAATTGCTTGTTTTTTGTAGTCGATTTCCTGTTTGTTTGAAGACAAACCCGATATTCGGGAGGATAAAGCCCCATAAAAATTCCTTGTATCATTGATGGGATTCAAACTCATTCTTCTCCACCCGGTGTGAGGAAATGGATGATTACAAAAACTGTGCTGTCCGCGAAGGCCGAGGATTCCTACTCCGCTTGAATCTCTTGCGATTTCAAATATGCACTAGTGAAAAGGATAATATTATGCAATGAAAATGCAGTGTCCTTCAAAAATACATTCAGTTTATTTGTTATTCAACGTGAGGAATGCAAGATGACACGCACAAAGAAACTCTGTAGCCTGCTCAAAGCTTTACGACACAGTATTATTACAAAGTAATAAAAATCACGTGAAAAGGAAAGAGGTAAAGTACTGATGGCGAGTGTCCTAGTGTTTACCTAGCGAACTAAAATTCAACATTTTCGACTTTAATCCATCGGTAACAGCTTTTGATGAACATCCTCTTGGAAAATTACAAGAGAGGAGTAGTGGACGCGCCCACGCGAGACGGTCGCATTGCCTTGTGCTCCTGATTAATGTATTTTGTTTCAATTCTATTTTTCTATCCAAGTCAAGTATTTGATATCCAGCGATTCCCAAGTGTCCTGAGTATCTAAATCTGATGAAAGCATCACTATGGGATAACCAGGTAAATTTTTATTAGCAATTTTGAATATTGAATTCCCAGCCAGCTGTCCATTGTTTAAATCAGGCCACGGAATGCTTCGCAGTACAAGGTCACACTAACAAACGTATTGTGATCACAACCCCACCTAAAAGAGGTCAAAGCACAGCTGGATAGCTTCCCATGTCTCACTACTGAGGGGAGTGAGTGAGTTACCACTGCGACACTTTGGATGAACGGGAGCAAAGACTTCTAATTACCGCAGACCTGAAAGCTGCTTTAACTGAAGTTTTCTTGCATCGGACTTATTACCCCCACCCGTGTGTAACTTTTGAACGCGTTAAAATATTCCAGTCTGTCATATTGCAGAAGAACACTGTCCTTTTTAATTTTTCTACTATGTGCTGACTCTCATACTGCCGCATATCTTGGCTTCTAAACATTGGCAGAGATAATTGAACTACCACTTTACCCCTTGCGAACTATACTTACCACCTGTGTAGGAAAAACCCCGCTAATTCGAACCCTCTCAAATCGAAAGCCATAATTACCAAGTTATATTCACACACCAACTATGTCTGACTTTGAGGAACAATTCGTTGAGGGTGAGATCTCTGTAGCCCTCACGCGAACCCCAAATGAGCCGCATTCCGCGGAAGACCAGGAAGATGCTGAAGGACAGCGACCCGTACCAGCTGATAAAAAGCGTCCAAGGAAACTGACTATCAAAGAGGGAAAAAAAAACAAACTCAGGAATGGGCCAAAATGAAGAGATAATTACAACCAACAATGACTACCAAACTACTACCCAACTACCAAACGGAACCATCATGGACCAGGTACTGCCATTGCGCCTGGACCTGGAGGATATTATGCTCCAAAAGGATAATCGAATCACTACTGAGTTAGAGGAGAAATTATCCGTGTGTGGTCGAAAATGGAGCATGTGCTGTCAGATTTGAACGTGGAACACAAGAGAACCAAAGCGAAACTTGACGCCTTTCTAGATAAAAGGGTGAATGAAAATACCACAGCACCCCTTACATACGCCCAAGCGCTGAGGACGATTCCATCGGATACAACTACCACCAAAAAACTAACAGATCATCATCAGAAGAAAACGCTTCTCAAAGAACCTCACCTTGTCCTATTGAAAGCTACAAACAACTTATCGCTAGACTCGAGCGAATCAGTTAAAACTCTTGTGGTTCAGCAGCTTGCTCACGACTTAAAAACAACTAAAATAAAATCCATCAGGAAAACTAGAAACACTGGTGTCATAATTGAGACTGCAACAAAACAAGAGGCCCAGGCAATAATTTCTAATCCTAGAATTAGTTCCCTCGGTCTAACAGCAGAATACCCCAAGAAGAAAGGCCCATCAATTCTTATTTTTGACTTGGACAGGGAAATTACTCCAGACAGCATCGCTGAAGAAATTTTACACAGGAACATTCGAGACTCAACCCAAGAAAAAAGAGACAAGGAGTACATAAAACCAAAATACTGCACCAAGTCAAAGTCTCCCAACCTTTGCAATTGGGTAGTGGATCTCTCTTCACAAGCGGGGAACCAGCTAAAACTTCAAGACAGGATCTTTATTGGTTGGAGCAACCACAGCTTCAAGGAACATGTGGCTGTTCCTAAATGCTTCAGATGCTGTCGTTTTGGGCACACCACCCACACGTGCACACAGACGGATCCTACCTGTGGGCATTGTTCCCAAAAAGGGCATCATTATAGCAGTTGCCCAAACAAATCATCTGATCCGATGTGAGCAAACTGCAAAGCAGTAAAACTGGATGCATCCCATTCAATCAGGGACAGCAAATGTCCTATTTACCTCAAGGCAAAGCGAAACCAACAACTGAAGACCGACTATGGTAGTGAGGCCTAAGCCATTCAATAACAGTGTTATTAAATTTATACAACTTAATGCTCAGCGAGCACGTGCAGTAGCGGTGGAAATAATGAAAAAGGCAGATGAAGAAACATTGATATATTACTACTGCAAGAACCATACACCCACTCCAAGAAAGTTAGAGTCTATCCTCTCACATAGTCTGCGTCGGTAGCACAGTGGTATCGTCACCGTCCTCCCCACACCGGGTGGAAAAGGCCCGGGTTCGAATCCCGTCGATGACGCGAGGAACTTTAGTGGGCTTTTTTCACTCCGTGGCTGAGTTAGTCGGTCTCAGGCGTAGATAGCAAGGTTTTTTCCCTCAGAAACTGGGGTTTTTTCGTCCAGCAAAACAGGCAAATCTAATCATTTACGGGTAACCCTAATATAATAATTTTTTTTTATCCTCTCACATATAAAATAATTCAAGCAGATGAAGATACTCCCTGGGCTGCCATAATCATCCGGAACCCAAATATAATGGTCACCAAAATCTCTTTTCTCTGCACAGGTTGGGCAGTGTGTGCCCAGGTAATTGGCCCCTTAGGTGCCTTCTATTTAATATCACTCTATTGTAGACCCAGTCAAGACATCGGCCCAGCTATTGACTACCTAAGAACTATTACCACCACTCTACCTAACGCTAAAATCATCCTGGGGGGCGGATGTTAACTGCCGTTCTCCTGCTTGGCACAGCCTCACAGCTGACCGACCTGGTTGCCATAATGGGCGGCTTTTGGAAGACTTTCTAGGCACAGCCTCCCAGCTGACCGACCTGGTTGCCATAATGGGCGGCTTTTGGAAGACTTTCTAGACACCTCACCATTTAATATAATAAACAGGCCCAATAACCTCCCAACATTCTCCAGTACTATGTGGGAGTCTACAATCTCAAGTAAGGTGTCGGGGTGGCAGGTCAATGAAGCCTGGACCACCTCCGACCATAGAGCAATTACATACAGTCTCACAAGAAATATAGAATCAACTCCTACTCCGCACTACGATATTAACCGCTATGCCATCGCTATGCAAAGCCAATTGGGAGCTGTTCACCACCTCTCTCCAGTCAACAATCATGGATCACCCTTCTGATATCCTCTCCCTGAATCCCGAACAGCATCAAAAGCTTGTCACTGACATCATCATTCTCTCCTGCAATCAATCTATGCCCAAGAAAAAACCTCTTCCAAGTGCTGTACCATGGTGGTCTCATGAACTCGAACGCCTTCGCTGGACTGTTCATAACAAGAGGAAAACTTTTCAGAGAGCTCGCACCTCTTGGCCAGCTACTGATGTGGACACCCTTCGTGAAGACTACAAGAGGACCAGGAACCAATACACTTCCATGATCAGGCAGCGAAAAAAAGAACTACATGGGAGCGGCTAGTTACCACCACTGGTAACTCTGACCCTTGGGGAGTGGTGTACCAAGTTACTGCCAAGAGGAGAAGTAGTCCATTCCACAATAGCACCACGAGGAATCATGACAACGTCATGGGAGCAATCCATGATGAATATCTTGGATACTCTCTTTATCAGCGACGCCGATCATCTCACAACACAACAGCAGCAAATTTGTCTAGATAATGACAATTACCACATTGACTCTGTGGAGGAAGAATTTAACACTGAAGAACTGCAGCAAGCCCTTGGCAAAATGAAGGATAAAAAATCCCCAGGACTGGATCGCATTGAACCAGAAATACTAAAAAAGGTCGCCCAGGTAAATCCACAATTTCTGCTTAACCTGTTCAATAAATGCCTAACCCAGGGATCCTTCCCAGAAAGCTGGAAAATAGCTGAACTAAAGTTAATACTCAAAAACCCATCGAAGCTTCCAGAACAGCCTAACTCATACCGACTCATTGCCCTCTTGTCCACATTGAGCAAGCTACTTGAACGCCTCCTCCATACCAGACTCCTAACATGCTACACAGAAGCTGGCCTACAGTCTAATTCACAGTATGGATTTCACTCAGGATGCTGCACAGAGGATGTGCAAGCCAAGCTGAAGCCAGCACTAATTACAAGTACTTTCTCCTCATAACCATTGACTTTGCCGGGGCCTTTGACATGCTCTGGTGGCCAAGCATTCTTCACAGGCCAAGACTGGCATGCATACCAGCCAACTTATACATGTGTATACAAAGTTACCTTTCCAACAGGAAGATCACCATCTCCTCACCATACCAGAAGCTCACCAAACCTATCTACAGAGGCTGCCCACAGGGTTCGGTCCTCGGCCCGTTCCTCTGGAACATCGTCCTTGATGAGTTACTTGGCCTGAATCTGGGCCCTATTACTGTCCAAGCATTCGCAGATGATATTACCATCTCCATCGCAGCGGACACCAGAGCAGCTCTCGAGGCCACTGGAAATCAAGCACTACAGATCTTACAGGACTGGGCGACTCTACACAAGCTCCAGATTTCTCCACAGAAGACACAATCCATACTTCTCAAAGGCACCCTACAAATATCAAGGCCTCCTCAGATCAAGGTACAAGGAAAAACCATCAAGCTGGTAACTTCCCTAAAACACCTGGGTATCATCCTGGATTCGAAGCTCTCCTTCTTCCCCCACCCCTCATACCTTCAAGAAAAAATCAGAAATTATGCAGCCTTAATCGTCCGAGTAAGCAGGTGTGACTGGGGTCTGAACCGGAGAACACTCAAACTCCTCTATAAAGCTATATTCCTCCCTGTTATTACATACGGATCAGGGATTTGGTACCATAGAGCAATAATTGTTCGCAATAAATGCAAACATTTCAGCGGAGTATATTGCTCACGATTACAAGGGCCTGTTGCACAGTAAGTTCTCCGGCCCTCCAGGTTCTTGCAGGTGTCCTTCCCCTTGACTTGGAGGTTATCCGTCGAGGATTGCACTACTGCTTGTCGCGGGGAATCCCAGCTACCATCTTTGGACATACCATCGACACCCGCACTGACTGTAAGCAAGAAAAGAAGCTAGCAGCCATGCTACTACAAATCTGGCAGAGAAGATGGGAAAAGACGGACAAGGGCCTAATAACTAAAAAATTCATCCCGGATGTCAAACTAGTTTATCCAAAGTCGCCGCCTTGGTTCTCTCCTGGCCTCTACTGTACATATATTATAACTGGATACGGCTCTATAAATCATAAGTTGGGAATCATCAATAACCCGTACTGTACATGCGGAGAAATTGAAGATTGGGACCATCTTCTTTATAACTGCCCAATTTATGACGATCTTCGAGGAACACTGTACACCAGACTCCAACACATACCTCAAGGATAGGAGCACCTGTTAATTTCTGATGAACAATACTACAAACTATTAACGGAGTATGCACAGAACCTCTTTTCTAGGCACTGAATTCTACAACCAAGTCAAGCTAGGGATACAAACCTGTGAGGGACTTACTCAAACTTGAAATAAAAAATCTGTACTTGACCGTTTTACGAGCATCGACTTGCTAACCCTGGAACATCCAGGATAGGATTACCTGCTAACTCACCCACATGGTTGGGTAGGCTCCAGTGGTGTTGACCACTCCACCGCAAAATATAAGTCACACTCAGCACTCTCGCTGAGTGGCTTGTCTACCCTTCTGGAGTTATCCCCTCCCCCTTTTCTCCTGGTGGGGCATATGCTCCACTGTCCATGTAGGGGATGCCCTCACCTACATCCCCTTACACTTACTTTCATCCCCATCTTCTTCCGTACACCCTGTACTGCCGCACTCTACCTTATTTTTTATTTTTTATTTATTTTTTTAAAATTTTTTATTTATTTATTTTTTTTAAATTATTTATTTATTTATTTATTTATTTATTATTTTTTTATATATTTTAATTTTATTATTTAATTTTTTTAATTTAATTTTTTTATTATTTTTAAAATTTTTTATTTATTTATTTATTTATTATTTTTTTATATATTTTAATTTTATTATTTAATTTTATTATTTAATTTTTTTAATTTAATTTTTTTATTATTTTTTAAATTTTTATATATTTATTGTTTTTTAAATTTTTATTTATTTATTTTTAAATTTTTATTTATTTATTTTTATTATTATTATTTTTTTAAATTTATTATTATTTTTTTAAATTTATTATATATTTTTTTAATTGGTCTCCCTTCAAGAAGCTCAGGCCACCCTGACGGAGACCTGCCAGAGAATAATGGGCAGCCTGGCTACCTCCTAGTGGTGTGTGCAGGCAACGTGGGGTCCCATCGGGGATCACGTGGCCAAATGCCAGGACACCCGACAGAACCCAACAGAATACTACACATTCAACAAACTACACTTTTTTCTGGCATTTACAGTGTTCTGTATTTCTTCACAGTGTACATATGGTGCAGATGTGGGAAACCACAGGTGGCGCCCGACCCTAACATGCACACTATAGGAAATTACATTATGCACACTATAGGAAATTACATTATTCTGTTGCTAGCCTGCTCGACAAAATTAATAGATTAAGTAGAAAACATGATGTAACTTGTGCAGCTTGAGATGAAGAGGAACATAATTTGGTATGATGGTGTACCAAAGAATAACGATGAAATGAGGAGATAACGAGAAACTTTGGACAGGTCAAAGGGACATTTACAGGGGCTGTATAAGAATTTACAAGAAGGTTACAATACAGAAGTCGATGCAAGATGCTCGAAAATATGATCACATGATATCAATATGACGTATGATCCCTTCCAACGGCTAAACAGACCTAACAGCGGTGAACCATGCTCGATATTAGGGTATCTACAAGATTCTGTGGCAACAAATCCGATTCTTCTGCCAGACCTTAGCTTACCAAGTGACCGAGGAGTTGACTGTCAGTGCGCAACGCGACGACCAAGGGTAGAGTCGTGCTGAGGGTGAGACGAACGAGGCTCTTGCCTCAGGTTAAAAGCTGAAAGGGGCTCCAAAAGAAAGATTAAATAATTGGGGCG
Source organism: Mastigoproctus giganteus (assembly GCF_048544385.1). Classification (NCBI taxonomy): domain Eukaryota; kingdom Metazoa; phylum Arthropoda; class Arachnida; order Uropygi; family Thelyphonidae; genus Mastigoproctus; species Mastigoproctus giganteus. The sequence goes on from NC_143588.1 coordinate 119,551,434, forward strand.
CCCACCGGTTGTCATTAGAATTTTGGTTGTTTTTTTTTTTAATATTTTAGGGTAGGGCACAGTATTCCAAGTGT